>NC_084607.1:2685864-3004198 GCF_033807715.1 Cololabis saira
CATTCATGTGCAATATTCTTTACTCATTCATGTGCAATATTCTTCACTCATTCATGTGCAATATTCTTTACTCATTCATGTGCAATATTCTTCACTCATTCATGTGCAATATTCTTTACTCATTCATGTGCAATATTCTTCACCCATTATGTGCAATATTCTTCACCCATTATGTGCAATATTATTCACTCATTCATGTGCAATAGTCTTCATCCATTATGTGTAATATTCTTTACTCATTCATGTGCAATATTCTTCATTTATTCATGTGCAAACAGTGCAATATTCTTCATCTATTCATGTGCAATATTCTTCACTCATTATGTGCAATATTCTTCACTCATTCATGTGCAATATTCTTCACCCGTTATGTGCAATATTCTTCACCCATTATGTGCAATATTCTTCACCCATTATGTGCAATATTCTTCACTCATTCATGTGCAATATTCTTCATCCATTATGTGTAATATTCTTTACTCATTCATGTTCAATATTCTTCATCCATTATGTGCATCATTATTCTCTCATTTTCATAGTGTTTATATATTTATGTTTCCTGTTTCTCATGTTGTTGTTTCCAGTCTTTGTTTCCAGAGTCTTTGCATGTGTGCACTTTTACGGGAGTTGGGAATTGGGAATTAAAAGTTGCGTTCCGTATTGAACCAATACGGACATATATTATGCTCTTATTTATTGATGTTATAATATACAGGCGAAGGTCGGAAAATTTAAATATATTGCAAAACGTAATTCGTAGTAAATTTAACTAAAAGGTGAAACAAATACCGGTATATTATTTCCCCACTACATTCAAAGTGAAATATTTCAAGCCTTTATTTGTTATCATTTTGATGATTATGGCTCACAGTTTATTAAACCTCAAATAAAAAATAAATTAGAGAATATTTTATGAATTCAATAAACAATTCCATCATCAAAATGATAACAAATAAAAGGTTTAACATATCTTGCTTTGCATGTAATAAGACTAGGTAATATATTAGTTTCACCTTTTAAGTTGAATTATTGAAATAAATTACCTATTAATAATAATAATAATGACTTAATAATGACTTGGATTTATATAGCACCCAGGGCGCTTACACCATATTTTACACCATATTCTAGTTGAATTATTGAAATAAATTAACTTTTACACCATATTCTAGTTGAATTATTGAAATAAATTAACCTTTACACCATATTCTAGTTGAATTATTGGAATAAATTAACTTTTACACCATATTCTAATTGAATTATTGAAATAAATTAACTTTTACACCATATTCCATTTTAAATTATAGAAATAAATTTACTTTTACACCATATTCTTCACCTGTAGCTATATTATACATCTGGGCTGATTGGGACATACAAGAAGCAGCATAGGAGGATATTTCAGCTGCTAGTATGGTTGTCTGTCTGTACAGTCCTGCAAGTTCAATGCTATTAAAGCACTTTAAACTTTAAATCAATGTTTTTTCATATAAAATAAACACATTTTTATTCAGTGTAGAAGTTTTGGGGCTTTTTTTGGCTCCTGCGCTGCTGAAATCAGGGCGTCCCTTATTTCTATTTCTGAAAGGTGAAGAAGAGGTCCATAGTACCATAAAAATAAACATATAAGACGTCCATAGTACCATAAAAATAAACATATAAGACGTCCATAGTACCATAAAAATAAACATATAAGACACAACTCGCACTAGCGGCTAACGGCTAGGCTAACGCTAGTCTGGATCAAACTGAGAGAGTTTTAGGCCGTAAGGTGAACCCCGTTATCGTTTCATCCCGCTCCCACCTTTGGAGACGACACAGTCTGTATGATCAAAAAGATTGATTCCTGCTCACCTTATCAGTAGAAGTCCAGAGCTCAAAACCCCCCAAGAGTCCCGTGATCGGGGCCGCAAAACGGGACTAGTTTCTTCTGAGCGGAGGAAGATTTTGGTCCGCGGGTCGAGGCGCGGTCGTCACGTGATCCCGCTGCTCCAATAGGATGCGCGTTGCTAGACGAATGTGACATGGAAACCACATTTCCCAGCATGCCACAGTAGTCAAGAGCATGCGCAGTAGCCCCGCGGCAGTCGGACGCAGAAACACTCGAGTGGTGGACACGAGTTTGGAGGAGATGGACCAGGACCAGATCCAGGACCAGATCCAGGACCAGATCCAGTACCAGAACCAGGACCAGGACCAGATCCAGGACCAGGACCAGATCCAGGACCAGATCCAGGACCAGGACCAGGTCCAGGACCAGGGTCACAACCAGGACCAGATCCAGGACCAGATCCAGGACCAGATCCAGGACCAGGACCAGATCCAGGACCAGATCCAGGACCGGGGTCAGATCCAGATCCAGGACCAGATCCAGGACCAGATCCAGGACCAGATCCAGGACCGGGGTCAGAACCAGGACCAGGACCAGATCCAGGACCAGATCCAGGACCAGGACCAGATCCAGGACCAGGACCAGGACCAGATCCAGGACCAGGACCAGATCCAGGACCAGATCCAGGACCAGATCCAGGACCGGGGTCAGAACCAGGACCAGGAGTCCAGCAGCAGGACCAAAGCGGACTCTTCCTCCGCTGGTCTGCAGGTCAGTGTTCAGGTCCACGTTCCCGCTCCTCCTCGCTCTTTCTGTTGCTGCTGATCATCCAAACACTTTAGTTCATTGTCAGTAGCTTTTTCTTTCTTTTCTTTTTGTAACAAAACCTTATTGAAAATATATAAACTCTCAAAGAGGATAATGGACAAATATCAATTTAAATGCAACATAAAAAGAAAGGAAAATAAAAATAAAAAAGGGGATTCTTGTAAGGAATACAAAAAAACAAAAAAAACAAGGCACTAAGAATTAAAAGGTGAATATGAATAACAAAATAAATTAAGCATTTAAATTCACATAATGGAGCATAGAAAAGGAGAGGAATTATTAAATTAGAATAACAAATAAGAAGCAATGTTTAAACTTATTTTACTTGCATTTTTGTTTTCTACTCTTTTGAGACATGAGAAAAAAATCTTAAAAATCGTTAATAAAACCCCAAAAGGAGGATTTACAATTTCTCCATTTGGCACAATGAATATGGTACTTACCCACTAAAAAAATTATATTAATAATATCAGAAACAGAAAATTCCAAATCACTCAGGAAGAAAATAATATGGCTTAATTCAAAAGGTGGAACATTTTTAATTTTAGGAGAAATCCAATTGTGTACGTCTGTCCAGAAACAATGAGACAAAGGACATTCATAAAACAAATGATCCAGTGTTTCTTCATCCTTTTTGCAGAAGGAACATTGATCTACCTCAAATTTAAATCTTTTTTTAAGAAATTCTGCCACAGAATAGACCTTATTCATAATTTTAAAATGTACTTCTTTAACTTTAGGCAAAATGGGTCCGGGCCGGGCCAGGCGCATTTGGATGCAGTGTTTGGGCTGGATCTACTAAAGCATTGCATGTACAGGACTGTCTCTGAAAATTTGAATATTGTGATTTTCTGTAATGCAATTACAAAAACAAAAACGTCATACATTCTGGATTCATTACAAATCAACTGAAAAAGCCTTTTATTATTTTAATTTTGCTGATCGTGGTTTACAGCTTAAGAAAACTCAAATATCCTATCTCAAAAGATTAGAATATTCTGGGAATCTTAATCTTAAACTGTAAGCCATAATCAGCAATATTAAAATAATAAAAGGCTTTTTCAGTTGATTTGTAATGAATCCAGAATGTATGACGTTTTTGTTTTTTTAATTGCATTACAGAAAATAAAGAACTTTATCACAATATTCCAGTTTTCTGAGACAGTCCTGTAGTGTGTGCAAACCTCATAGCACAGTAATGACACGCAAATACTGTAAATGTACAACCCGATTTATTCACAGATTTGCAATGAGGACTGTCTTTCAAATATGCAAAATAGCCCTTATTAGTTAATACGTTTGTCTCAAGGCAAGATATGGCGTTTACACACTATTTTGCACAATACTGGAAGGAAGAAAATGTAAATTTGCACTGTGATTTATCAAACCTGGAAATTACTTCTGTTTTTAGTACGTTTTAATCAAAGGTACAAAGTTAAAGAAATCAACATTTATTAAAAAAGGAATGGAATCACTTTCTTTTTTTCTGCACACATATTAATGATTGATACCATGCAGGTAAAAACCAAAGGCATATATATGTGCATTATTGCTATATTTAATATATATATATATATATATATATATATATATATATATATATATATATATACGCCTACATACACATACATAAATATACACATACAAACCCAGTGATTTATTTTTTTTTTTGGGTGGGGGGGTGACATCCACTGGCAATCCAGGAAGCAGGAACACACGGAGGCACACGTCAAGCCATGGAAATCTGCAACAAAAACCATAAAACCAACACGGAGCCGACCAAAACACAAGCAACAATCGATCCAAATCACAGTCTGAGCTAAGGTACCACTAACTCACCCCAAAAACTACAGAGCGAGCATGCAGGTGAACAAGCCTGTGTGTGTGTGTGTGTGTGTGTGTGTGTGTGTGTGTGTGTGTGTGTGTGTGTGTGTGTGTGTGTGTGTGTGTGTGTGTGTGTGTGTGTGTGTGTGTGTGTGTGTGTGTGTGTGTGTGTGCGTGTGAGACTCCATCCAGACTCCATCCCTGCCGAAGTCTTCAAGTGTGGAGGTTACCTCCTCACACGCCGGCTACACCAACTCATCTCTGCCATCTGGACAACTCAGACTGTCCCACAAGACTGTAAAGATGCCACCATTATCACCATCTACAAAAAGAAAGGCGATAAGTCCTCCTGCGACAATAGCAGAGGTGTCTCACTCCTGTCAGTTGCAGGCAAAATCCTGGCAAGGATCATGTTTTCCCGCCTGGCTATGCACATATCAGAGAACATCTTGCCAGAAACCCAATGTGGATTTCGTAAGGACCGTAGCACAACAGACATGATTTTTACTGCCAGGCAAATACAGGAGAAGTCCAGAGAACACAAGCAAGATCTGTACATGGCTTTCATTGATCTGTCGAAGGCTTTCGACACAGTAGATCGAAAGCTACTCTGGGGCATACTCACCCGGTTTGGGGTCCCATCCAATTTCCTCTCCATCCTCCAACAGTTCCATGATGGCATGCAAGCCAGGGTTCGAATTGGTGGACAACTGTCCGACCCCTTCGATGTCAAGATTGGAGTAAAACAAGGATGCGTCTTAGCCCCCGTTATCTTCAATATATTCCTCACAGCAGTCACACTCATCTCCCATAAACATCTGAGGAACACGGATGGAGTCAGCATTAGTTACCGCCTGGATGGAAACCTATTCAATATCCGGCGCCTCCAGGCATCCACCAGGACTACTGCCCTCCAAGTCTGTGAACTCCAGTATGCTGATGACTGCACACTGGTTGCTCACTCCCCCGAGTCCCTTCAACATGCCCTCAATGTGGTAGCTGCCACCTACAGAGCTGTTGGTCTTCAGGTCAACATCAAGAAGACGCAAATAGTCCACCAACCAAGTTCCACACACACTCCCACACCGGTCTTCTACATTGACAACACCCCTCTGGAAAAGGTACCACACTTCAAGTATCTTGGCAGCATCCTCTCAGACAGTTGTAATGTTGATGCCGACATCCAAGCTCGCATCAACCTTGCCTCTGCCGCGTTTGGTCGCCTACGATCACGGGTCTTCACCAACAAGAACCTGAAGGCATCAACCAAGGCAGCAGTGTACCAGGCAGTATGTGTGTCCACACTACTGTATGGCTCTGAAGCTTGGACACCATACAGACGACACATAAGATCTATGGAGGCCTTTCACATCCGTTGTCTGCGAAGGATCCTGGGCATCACATGGGAACATCACATGACCTTTGCAGAGATTTACGAGCGCACCAACTCATCCAGCATAGAGGTAATTCTGGCTCGCAGACAGCTACGCTGGCTAGGTCATGTGATCCGCATGCCTGCAGCCCGCCTACCTCGACAGGTCCTATATGGTCAACTTCAATCCGGCCTGAGGTCTGCAGGAGGGCAACAAAAGCGCTACAAGGACCACATGAAGGCACTGCTCAAGAACTGCAACATAGCACCAACCAACCTGGAAAAGACAGCAGCAGACCGAGACATCTGGCGATCCTCCTGCCTCTCAGGTGTCTCCCACCTGGAGGAGAAGTTATCCCTAACACGTGCGGAAAAACGCAGGCAGCGGCATGAGCGCGCTGCAAGGACTGCTCAACCGGGTTCAACACACACCTGCCCCTTGTGTGGAAAAGTGTGCGGATCAGCAATTGGTCTGCACAGCCATAAGAGGTGGCATGAGCGCACCAAGCGCTGAATCCCCCCCCCCCCCCTCGGGAGATATGAAGTCATCATCGACAACGATGGACTGCCATAAGCAGTGTGTGTGTGTGTGTGTGTGTGTGTGTGTGTGTGTGTGTGTGTGTGTGTGTGTGTGTGTGTGTGTGTGTGTGTGTGTGTGTAATAAACCAAACAAAGCTCCACCTGAAGTGTATCTATAGTGGGGGGGGGGGGGGCTGCGGACACGTGGCCAGGAGGCCCTCACCTTCCAGGCCACCACCCGGCGAGGGGCCAACTTGCCCGGAGAGACAGACGCGGGCAGGTGAACCCGCCCCCACGAAAGTGGCCCTCCAGGACCAGAGTGGCGCCCCGTCGCGGGGGGGACCGGAGACGGGCCCGGAAAGAAGGAACCCCCCAGCAAGGCGACACCCGTGCAGGCCCGACAACGGAGGGCCCCAGACCCAGGCATCCCATTCATTCATCCATTCACCTATCCGATATCTATACTAATAATAATATGATATACTATCACAATAATAATAATAGTAGTAGTAATAATAATAATAATAATAATAACCATCTTTGTATGAGATAATGTTAATAAATTATTACATTTTTTTGTCCTGCCAATGGAGGCTCAAATCCTCCATGGCAGGACCCTTCCATATCGCATTCTCACCGACACAGATGCACAATCCCGCACCGTTTCCCCCTCCCCGGGGGGGTCCAGCACCGCCAGAAGGCACCCCAGGCTGCACGCCGAGCCCCACCAGGCCCGGGCATCGCGACCCACCTGTCCCAGGCCGGCAAGGGAGCGTGGGTGATGTCGGACCCCCTCCCGACCCTGGTGTTGAGTGCATGTGATTAATACCATAAAACAGGGAGGGGGAGGACAAGGTATCAATTTGACGCAGACCCCCCCCTCCCGAACTAAATGTCCTTGTCAAGTGTATTTAATAAGTGTTAAATTTGAACCGGTCCAACATCCCCCCATTCATACTGACAACATAAGACATAGACACCTGGGAATGGTGCCACCCCACCGCCACGCCCGCCTGCGCACCCCCCGGCCAGGGGAGGCCCGATCCCCGGACCCGGACCCCCCCCCCCCCGGGGCCAGCCCGGCGGACACCCCAAAGGTCACGGAGTCCCCACAGACGCAGGGGCATGCGGCCCCCGCCCAGCAACGGAGCACCAAGGCAGCAATGCCCCCCCAGCGCAGACATGCGTATTAATGAAGCCACTGTTGCGCTGTTGTGTGTAAACACGTATTACTTTTAATTAAAAGACACTCTTCCGAACTTTCCATATGCATTTTTTCAGCAGAAAAAAGCTACTTTCACATTGAACGCGGCACACCGCCGGGGTGGGAGCAGACTCGGCGCAGAGACGGCGCAGGTGGGAGCAGAGTCGGCGGCGAGCGGGCACAGACTCGGCGCAGAGCAGCGCGCATATTCGCTTTTCCGGTCTGGCGCACGTTTTCCCACTCGTTTGGACGTACAGTAGCTACAGCGCAGTTTGCAAAATGCATCTGTCCCTGCTTCAAAGAAAAGCCGTGGCATTAGTTCCTCTAAGGAGGAGGAGGAGACGAGCAGCAGCAGCAGCAAGGAGGGGATGGGTCCATGAAAACCTCATGAGAAGACAGGATTTGGGGGAATACAGGCTCGTTGGGGAGTTACAGCTCCATGATGGCCAGGTCTACTTTAGGCTGAATCATATTTTATTAAAAAACCTTTCTGAACTATGTTGTTTTTTAGCTCATGTCAGTCATCTAAATTGTTATACTGAGTGGACATGATTCAGTTTGCAAACTATTGACACGTGGTCTTTTCATAACCATATAGTTCATAACCAAGATCATTCTTTCTTCCATCTTGATCGTCTCTGTTCTACAACAGTGGTCCTCATTCCTGGTCCTCGAGACCCGCTGTCCTGCATGTTTTTGATGTTTCCCTGCTCCAGTAAACCCTGATACAGATGACTGTGTCACCCACGGCAGCTGTCGCCGGCTTTCCCATTCATTGTGTATGTGCTGCCGCCGTGCAAGGGCGAAGGGCTTTGCGCCGAGGTCGGCGGCGCGCAACAGGGTGCACGCCGCCGACCTGCCGCCGGATTTTAGGGCACTTGAAATCTTCCCAGGGTCCTGTCCCAATACTCCCACTTCCCCTACTTTCAGCACCACCTGAAACCACCACCACCACCACATATCAGGAAGCTGAGAGCCAAAAGCTGTTTTAATTTCAGCTGTAGCGCTGTTAATATGCCACTTTATTAAGTTTTAATATTTTTTCAGGCGTAAAAGTAACCGTTAAACCAATGTTTTCAGAGATTATAAGAGCCGGCCCGGAGCAGCAGCAGCAGCCGGAGTACAGATGTGATCGCGCTGCGCCGTCGTCCCGGGGAGAAACCTGCAGCTCTGTGGAGAATTCCCGCTGGCTGAAATAAATCATTTAGGAAGATAAATTTTGGTTTAATAGATTAAATCTAACAGTTGTAGCTAAGCCTGTTAAGAAATTTGCTCCGAAAATTTCGGGATTTCTTTTTTTTTTCTTTCTTTTTTAAACCTTGTCTGCACACATATTAATGATTGATACCATGAAGGTAGAAACCAAAGGTGTATATATATATATGTGCATTATTACTATATTTAATATATATACTTATATATACGCATACATATGCATACACATACAAACCCAGTGATTTTTTTTTTTTTTTTTTTTGGCGGGTGGGGGGGGGGGGTGACGACATCCACTGCCAATCCAGGGAGCAGGAACACACGGAGGCACACGTCAAGCACTGGAAATCTGCAACAAAAAACCACAAACAAAACACGAAACCGGCACGGAGCCGACCAAAACACGAACAGCAATCGACCCAAATCTTGAGATCTGATCGCAGTCTGAGCTAAGCTACCGCTACCTAACCCCAAAAACTACAGAGCAAGCATGCAGGTGAACAAGCCAGTGTGTGTGTGTGTGTGTGTGTGTGTGTGTGTGTGTGTGATAAACCAAACAAAGCTCCACCTGAAGTGTATCTATAGTGGGGGAGGGTGGGAGCAACCCCGCCACCCGCGAGACCAGAGGCCGACACGGAAGAACCCGGAACCCAGGCCACCAGCAGCCCCACGGAGGGGAGAAGTAGGAGGGAGGCAACCCACCGCCTGCGAGGACCCGCCCCCCCCCCCCCTGGCGGGGCCCCCACGGCGCGGGAAGAAGCAGCCAGAGATCCTGCGGCGGCGGACCGCGACCCAGGCAAACTCCGGCCACCCGGTCCAGGCCGAAAACGTGGCCAGGAGGCCCTCACCCTCCAGGGCCAACGACCCCCACCCGGCAGGGGTCCAGCCTGCCCAGAGAGACAGAGCCGTCCCGGCCGCCGACGCGGGCAGGTGCACCCGCCCCCACGAAAGTGGCCCTCCAAGACCAGAGGGGCGCCCCGCCGCGGAGGCAGCGGGGGGGACCGGAGACGGGCCCGGAGAGAGGGAACCCCTCAACAGGGCGACACCCGCGCAGGCCCGACAACAGAGGGCCCCAGACCCAGGCATCCCATTCATTCATCCATTCACCTATCTGATACCTATACTAATAATAAGATATACTATACATAATAATAATACTAATAATAATAATAATAATTAATAACCATCTTTGTATAATATAATATTGATAAATGATTAAGTTTTGTTGTCCTGCCAATGGAGGCTCAGATCCTCCATGGCAGGACCCTTCCACACCGCATTCGCGGGACCATAAATCAGCCCTTATTCCGGCGAGGTTGCAACAACGGGGAAAACAAGTGATTATGTACATTCACTGAGTGAATATTATGAAAGTAAAATATATATTTCTCGCTAAAAATGTAATCAAAACGGATTTTTATGCAGAAACTAACTCAAAATATTGATTTTATTCACTAAAAAATAAGAAATGTCCGCCATGTTTTTGTTTTTTGATTCAGTCCGCAAATGACGACGAAAAGCATTCTGGGAAATTTTTTTGTCCCTAGGTCAACTAGTGAGCATCGGAAATCCCTACAAACGTAGGCAGTAGTCGAGTTGAGGGGGGATGAGGGGGGATGGTATCCCCCCTGAAATAAAAACGGTAAAAATCATCCCCCCTGTAAAACTGCCATCCCCCCTGCCATCCCCCCTGTCATTTTAAAAAGGGGGTTTTGTGCATATGAGTAAAATACTGTGGGAGAGAGGGCATGGACACATGCGATGACACAACATGATTTTTTTTTTTGGATTAACGGCAGTAAGGCTGATTTATGGTTCCGCGTTACACCAACGCAGAGCCTACGACGTAGGTTACGCGGCGACGCGCACATACGTTGTGCGTCGCCGCGTACCCTACGCCGTATGCGCTGCGTCGATTTAACGCGGAACCATAAATCATATTTAAGCGTCATACCAGCGCATGCAGGTGCAATTGCAGCATCATCATGGCCAAGCGACCAGGACAAAGCTCTCTGAGGGACTTTGGGTTTTCCAAAAAGACAAAAAAAAAACATTACAGGTAAGTCAAGAGTCATGAATCTCAGTCATTACTTTAATTAGCCTATAACAGTCGGCAAAAGTGAAATCTCTGGACATAAAAACAAAGCTAACGTTGATGTTTGGAGCTTACGTTTTTCTCTCTTGTTAACTACTGTTAGCTAGCTAACATCTTCATTAGAATTAACTTAACCTCAGGTCAGTCTTGACATTCACTAGGCTAATGTTAGATCTGAAAAAAAAAATCAACTGGAAGAGCAAGGTCGTGTGCTTTTAATAATTTGTAAAACATATTTAAGGTGATGACAGTGATATATTTTTTTTTTATAAAATTAAAAGGTTCTATATCCTGACTGTAATCAGTTAATTAGAGCGTCTGGTCAGTGACTTGTAAACATTGTAAACATTTCTGTAATTTGATAGTTGACCAAGTAACTGGCCTATTTTAACCAAAAAACATCACTTACAGCACTTGACATAAGATGTGTGCTCATTCTAACAAAACCTTAATGATTTCTCTGTTTTCTGTCATAGAGGATAACCCCGGCCAGGAAGCAGGACATGAGGAAGCAGGACATGAGGAAGCAGAGAGATGGGGAGAGAGCGAGCAGGAGAGCGAGAGAGCTGGAGGAGGAACAGGTTTGATAATTCTACATGTTGGGTTAAAACACTTTTATTTGGCCTAATACAGCTCATTATGTCAGTGGACATCAGGCAGATTAGATTATTATAGATGTTTTGTTTTTGTAGTGGAAAGAAGAAGCGAGGAGGAAGCAGCGGCAGGGCAAGATAGTACTGAAGAAGTGCTGAAGAACAGTGCAGAAAACATAAACATCCCAGATTCTGATGGCCCAAGTTACCAGAAAGAGAATAATAAAGATGAAGATATCCCTGAATGCTGGACATCTAACATGTTCAGAGAAAAAATTAAGCAATATCCATGGCTAACATGCCAAAGCAAAAAACTTGGCTGCCTAACGTGCCAGAAGATAAAAGTAGTCCGGCCAAATGTAGGTGGGAGCCAGATGCATATTGCCGACGAGTGGTCTAACGTTAAAGTGACAGCCTATGGTGCAACCAGAGAAGCACAGCTGCAGTCTCTTCGTAAGAACATACACAAGCATAGAATGACAGACTATCACCAAGAAGCTGAGAAAACCATGGAAAAGTCAAAAGAAAAAAGAATGGAAACGTTGACTTCTGATATGCAGAGGGATGCATGACTACTTACATGCCACGCCCACTCCCCCGTGCCACCAGTGCCTTCTTCTTCTCCTCCCTCCCTTGGTGGATCACTCCTCCTACAGGCCCCTGCTGTCACTACATCCCTTGCCGTCTGTGAATCGCTCCTCCTACAGGCCCCTACTGTCATTACACCCCCTGCTGCCGGTCGCCCAATTGATACCATTATAACTGACAGTTATAATGGCCGACCGTTTCCATGTGACTTTCAAAGAGCCACGCCCCCCTCCCCATAGTGTACTCTCTCCCCTGCCCAAAGCAGCTGCATATACACCACTCACCTGTCTCAAACTCTGTCTTCTCAATATCGGATCACTAACCAATAACGCCCTTCTCATCTCTGATCTCATCACCGACAAAACTCTGGACATTCTCTGCCTCACAGAAACGTGGCAACAGCCAAATGATTTCACCCAGTTAAATGCAACCACCCCACCTGGCTTTTCCTTTTTTAGTAAACCCCGCGCCACTGGGAGGGGGGGGGGCCTGGCTCTCATCTACCGTAAAAACACAAACGTCACTGCTCTCACTGTCCCCCAACACTCCTCCTTTGAATGCCTAGCCGTAAAACTCTCTGGACCCAAACCCATCATCATTGTCACCATCTACAGACCACCAAAACCCTCCGCTGTTTTCCTTACTGAATTTTCATCACTGTTAACATCTGTATGCACAATGTCCCCTACTGTTATCCTCCATGGCGACTTCAACATTCATATTGACGACCCATCCTGCACCCTGGCAAAAGACTTCACATCACTCCTGAACTGCCTTGGTATCACACAACACGTCAACCTACCAACACATAACAAAGGTCACATTCTCGATTTAATCTGCTGCACAGACATAACTCCCGCCAACCTCACTATCATGGACTTCCCCATCTCGGACCACAAAGCCATACTTTATGACATCCATACCCAACTGCACAAAATCAAAGAACAACGGATCATCTCCTTCAGGAACATCAAACACATCAACCCCACAGATCTCTCTACCCTTATCAGCTCCTTCCCCAATCCCCCCTCATCCTCCTCCCCTGCTGACCTGGTAAACCACTACAACAACTGTCTCTCCTCCTCCCTCACTGCCCTGGCTCCACTGAAAACCCGCTCAGTTTCATTTACCCACTCCGCCCCCTGGTTCACCCCCGACCTCCACCAGCTCAAAACCACAGGCCGTCGACTGCAGCGACTCTACAAAAAGACCGGACTCACTGTGCACAACCAAATGTACTCCGACCACCTCCACCACTACAAAAATGCACTTAATACTGCCAAATCATCATATTACTCCAACCTCATTAACTCTGCCACAGGAAACAATAGAGTCCTTTTCTCAACTGTCAACCACTTACTTCAGCCTCCAAAAACCCTCCCTCCAGACATCTCCACTGACCAGTGCACCGCCTTCCTGGACTTCTTCAGCTCCAAAATAAACATCATTCACCATCAACTGGCCTCAACACGCACTCCCACAAATGACCCACCCTGGATAACTACCACCAACCAACCTCTCTCCAGCTCTCTCACCAATTTCACTCCGGTATCAGAACACACCATCTCAGAACTCATTCGTAAAGCCAAAACCACCACCTGTCAGCTTGATCCCCTCCCCACCCTGCTTGTCAAAGCATGTCTGCCATCCATTTCCCCCATGATTACTGAAATAATTAACTCTTCCCTCACCACTGGAACTGTTCCCCCAATCCTCAAACTAGCTGCCATCACACCCACCTTAAAAAAACCCGGTGCAGACCCATCCGACCTCAATCATTACAGGCCCATCTCCAACCTTCCCTTCATCTCCAAAACTCTGGAAAGGGTGGTTGCAGCACAATTACAGTCCCACCTCAATTCAAATAACCTCCACGAACCCTTCCAATCCGGTTTCCGTCCCAATCACAGCACTGAAACAGCCATGGTTAAAATCACCAACGACCTCCTCCGTGCAGCTGACTCCGGCCTACTCACCATCCTCATCCTCCTGGACCTCAGCGCAGCTTTCGACACCATTTCTCACCCAATACTCCTGGACCGCCTGGCTGGCATTGGGATCACTGGTGTTGCACTCTCCTGGCTTTCATCATACCTCACTGACCGTCAACAGTTTGTCCAACTACGGAACCATAAATCTGGGTGCACGGGTGTCACAATGGGTGTCCCCCAGGGGTCAGTATTGGGTCCACTTCTCTTCACCATCTACCTCCTACCCCTAGGTTCAATTCTCCGTCACCATAGGGTCCATTTTCACACTTACGCCGATGATACTCAGATATATATCTCCTCCAACCCCACCGCTGCCATTCCTCCCACTTCCCTCACCACCTGCCTACACGACATCAATACCTGGATGAGCAATAACTTTTTAAAACTCAACGGCAATAAAACTGAGGCTCTTCTCATCGGCTCCAAATCCACCCTCACCAAGTCACAACCCTCTCCCACCCTTCCCATCATCATCGACGGCTTTCCGGTACCCTTTTCCCCCCACGTCAAGAGCCTCGGCGTCATTTTGGACAGCACACTTTCATTTGCACCTCACATCCATAACATCACCCGGACTGCATTCTTCCACCTCCGCAACATCTCCAGACTCCGTCCAGCACTGTCCCAATCCAGCACAGAAATCCTGGTCCACTCATTCATCACATCCCGTATTGATTACTGCAACGCCCTCCTCACTGGCCTCCCAACCAAACTCACCGACAAACTGCAACTCATACAGAACTCGGCCGCCCGGATCATCACCCGCACCAAGTCATCTGATCACATCACCCCCGTCCTCATCCAACTCCACTGGCTCCCAGTCCAATACCGTATCATTTACAAAAACCTCCAACCTCCTCCTCCTCACCCACAAAGCCCTTCACAACCTAGCCCCCACTTACCTCTGTGACCTATTGCAAGATTATACCCCCTCCCGCACCCTCCGCTCAACCTCTGCTGGACTCCTTTACACTCCCACCTCACACCTTAGCACCATGGGTGCCCGAGCTTTCAGCTGCTCGGCACCCAGACTCTGGAACTCCCTCCCCCCTCACATAAAACAAATAGACTCCATCACCACATTCAAAACACAACTCAAAACCCACCTGTTCAAACTTGCCCATTCACTATAACCGGACATCACGCACTACTTCCCACCAGTTTGTTTGTCTACTGTTTATTTTTGTCTTGTTGCTTGTATGGATGTTTATTGTATTTTTAATTGTATTTCTTGTGTTTTTATTCTGTAAGGTGACCTTGGGTGTCGTGAAAGGCGCCTCCAAATAAAATGAATTATTATTATTATTATTATTAACCACTGATCGGGTATTTCGCACAGTTTACAAGATTGTGAAATCTGCAAGGCCTTTCACAGATCTACCAACTGATATTGATCTGCAAGTCTTGAATGGACTTGACATGGGAAGAACTTTACATTCAGACCATTCCTGTGCAACAATCAGCCAACACATAGCAAGTGAAATGAGAGAGAGAGTAGTTGGAAAGGTCCTTCAAAGTGGAACAAAATTTTCTGTTCTGATAGATGAATCTACAACTGACAGTAAAAAATCCGTTTTGATCATTTATATTAGAGCAAGCCTAGGGATGAGTGAAGAGCCACTAACATTCTTCTTGGATCTAGTTGAGCTTTCTGCAACCAGTGCGGATGGAATTTATCAAGCTCTGATGAACAACCTGTCACACCATGGCTTCTCTGATATTATTATAAAGGAGCGCTTTGTTTGCTTTGCTTCAAATGGAGCTTCTGTCATGCTTGGAAGTAAATCAGGTGTTGCAACCAAAATTGTTGAAAAGTTTCCCAACGTGATGGTGTGGCACTGCATGAACCACCGTCTTGAGTTGAGTGTTGGAGATGCTGTTGAGGAAATTACAGGGATGAATGATTTCCAGTTTTTCTTTGACAAAGTGTACAGTCTCTATCATGCATCTGCCAAAAACCGCCGTGAGCTCACTGAATGTTGTGAGGTTCTTGCATTACAGTGTCTGAACATGTGGGAGAATTCTCACCACTAGATGGGTGCCATCCAGTTATAGGACCATTAAAGCTGTATGGCAACAGTACCCAGCACCCCACAAGCACTTTTCTGATGCCTCAGTTGATCCTAAAAGAAGCTCAACAGAGAGATGCATGTTCAGTGGTTTAGCAAATCACCTTTCTAGTGCAACCTTTGTCCACAATCTTGGAGTCATGTATGATGCTTTAGAAGAGCTGTCTGAATTCTCTCTCTCCCTTCAAGAAAGAAACATGACGCTCCCCAAGGCCAAAGCAAGTCTCAGTCGGCAGGTCCGCATGTTAAAGTCAATGGCAGAGCAACCTGGACCAAGGGCAGAAGAGGCTCGGACAGCAGTGGGTTTGAAGCTATTCATTGGAGTGCCATTGACAAATATTTCAAGGTACAGCAGAGAAATAAACCACCAACGTTTTTTTCATGCCCTGGCTGCTAGTATTGAGACGAGAATGGGCTGCCTGCCTGGCAAACAGAGAAGCAAGGAAGAATACCAGAACTTTCTTAACAACATCAAAGTGCTGCAGCCGTCTAGCTGGCCAGATGTGTGTGGGGTTCGTTATGCCGAAAAAGAAATACAGGAACTCCTTTTTCAAGCTTGATAATGGCAGACAAATTCAAAGAGGGATGAGGGAATATATTGACATAATCAGACTCAAAACTGTTGATGAACTGAAACCACAGGCACCAGAAGAGCTGAAACCTCTCCTTCAAGCAGTGAACACACTGGTCATCTCCACAGCTGAGTGTGAGCGTGGTTTTAGTCAGATGAACATTTTAACCACAGGTAGGAGCACCCTAGAGGTAAAAAGCATGTCAGCCTTGCTTTTCATCAAGTGTGTTTGCCCTCCACTGAAAAAGTTCAAACCAGATGTCTATGTCAAGTCTTGGCTTCAGAGCCATTGCTTAGCTAACAATCCGAAAGCAAGAGCCCGAAAAATTGACAACAAAAAACATGATTACGAAAGTCTTTGGAAACTTCTATGAGTGGGGTAGGCAGCCGTAGCCAAGTTCAGCAAAGTGACCACACAAGTTATCAGTTATCAGTTTTTGCAGTTATCACTGCAAAAACTCAAAATCTTACCAGGAATATTTGTTTTATTTCTAGTTAAAATGTCTCATTTTTAGTCAAAAAATCTCATTACACTTAAAACAAGAGTCATCACCAGAAAAATAACTTATTTGACAATTTTCACCTGTTTCAAGTACATTTTCACTTGAAATAAGTAGAAAAATCTGCCAGTGGGACAAGATTTATCTTCTTTTTACAAGCAAAAAAATCTTGTTCCACTG
Organism: Cololabis saira; assembly: GCF_033807715.1. Taxonomy (NCBI): domain Eukaryota; kingdom Metazoa; phylum Chordata; class Actinopteri; order Beloniformes; family Belonidae; genus Cololabis; species Cololabis saira. The sequence continues at coordinate 2,703,242 of NC_084607.1, forward strand.
GCAGATTTTTCTATATTAAGTGAAAATCTACTTGAAACAGGTGAAAATTGTTGTTTTTTCCAGTGATTAGCCTTTTTTAAGTGTAATGAGCTATTTTTGACTAAAAATTAGACATTTTAATAGAAACAAGACAAATATTCTTGTTAAAATTTTGAGGTTTTGCAGTGATCCATTTTACTTATCCTGTGAAGAGTCATATTGATAAGTTTAGAAAACGTTTTGTTTTTTTTTGTGTGTGTTTTGATGTATTTGATGTAAGCCCAGTGGATATTTACAGGACTGTCTCAGAAAATTAGAATATTGTGATTTTATGTAATGCAATTACAAAAACAGAAATGTCACACATTCTGGATTCATTACAAATCAACTGAAATATTGCAAGCCATTTATTATTTTAATATTGCTGATCATGGCTTACAGCTTAAGAAAACCCAAATATCCTATCTCAAAAAAATAGAATATTCTGGGAATCTTAATCTTAAACTGTAAGCCATAATCAGCAACATTAAAATAATAAAAGGCTTGCAATATTTCAGTTGATTTGTAATGAATCCAGAATGTATGACATTTGTTTTTTTAATTGCATTACAGAAAATAAAGAATTTTATCACAATATTCTAATTTTCTGAGACAGTCCTGTACAGCGTACAGAAGGCTGCATTTAACTACTGCCATGTTATTCCTGCAGTGTTTCTGCAGGTGTTTTGGTCCGTGCTATTTTGTATTATTTGTAATATTTTCAGATTTTGTAAACTGTTTCATTTGTTTTCAACAATTTTCACTTGAATTAAAATGGACTTGACTTGACATGAGAGGATTCATATGTTCATTTACAGTGTTTTGTGGGGTTTTGTTTTGAATTGTAATAGATGAATACCCAATAGATTTAAAAGTACCATGAGGAAAAGTTACATTTGATTGATCCTAGTGGGGAAAATGTATCCTCTGCATTTGACCCTAACTATTAAGAGCAGTGGAGTATGGCAACCCGGGAACAAACTCCAAATCTGAGGTGCCTTGTTCAAGAGCAATGACAGAAGTATCTGACACCTAACATAACAGCATATTGTTTTAGGAAAATAATAATTATCTTTGAGCTTTAATAATAATCAAAAGGGTACACAGTTGGTCTCCCACCCTCTGTGCTGTCATCAGCACAAATTATGTGTCCCCATATGAAAAAATCCACCATCCCCCCTGATTTTTTTTTTACAACTCGAGTGCTGAACGTAGGGCCAGATTCATAGCCACTACACTAATTTTCTTCACTACCCCTAGGTGGAAAGAGGAATTGGGACACCACTACCCTCACGGGAACGCGCAAAATTTAGGGGTAGGGATGAAAACGAGGGGTAGGGGGAGTATTGTGACAGGGCCTTAGTGATTAACAATATCCAAGTGAAAAGGTTTGGGTTGTTGCCAAAACAATAAAATATTTTCAAGGACTAATTAGTGCTTTTTAACGGAGCCTGCAAACATGCTGCCACTCACTCCGCCATCTTAGATCATCTTCATTGTCAGTAGCTTTGAACTGAGCAGCAGAAAACACAAACACGTGACCTTCCCAAGAGACTTTTCAACTTGTCTACGTCCGAATATATAATATAGATGTAGACTGTAGGCAGGGCATTAGTGAATGGGATTCAAATTCAAAAGTATTTTTATTCATGCAGTCGTGAACTTTCAGCGCTCTTTTCTTCGTGTATGTGTGACATTTATTTATTTTTTTTTGTTTGTTTGTTTTGTTTTGTTTTTTTGCACAATAGTTGTCCTTATCTCTTTCATTCACTGTGACCGGAAAAGTCGGATAAACCATTCAGGAAAAGATTGCAAACTAGCGGTCGCGTCCTTGTGGTGCTGCAGTGGTTCCCAAACTTTTTTGCCAGGTCTTTTGTACATAACAGAATTTTCGAGCCCCGACACACGCACGCACGCACGCACGCACGCACGCACACACCTGCAATTTATTTCATATATTGAACATATGTTCTAAAAAATTGTCCATCTCTGTAAAGATAGATTTTCAACCTGACCAGCTCAGAGAGATTGAAACAACAACAATACAAACAACGGCCAAAATCTGAACATTTGCTCTACAAAAATTACACCATTAATCTCCACATCTTTTCAGTGGAATTTCTATAAACAATTTATGATTTTGTTCAGAGGGTGAGTAGCTTTACCCCTTCACACTTTTGTTTTGACATATTGAGATGTTTTATCTCAATGTTTCTGGCTGTCAAGAGCCATTGATAACAGAACATGCTTAACATAGCACTCAGACATAAAACTCTTCATTGTTTCACTGCGAACATGACTGACAGCACTTGACTTGAACTGAAAAAGGATTTGGAAGGTCAACCAACAACCGGATCTAAGTCTTTTTCTCTTTCCTTACAGAAACATAAAGCCAAAGAGAGAAAAAATAGGAGGGATAAAGTCCTCACCACTTCACCAGGTCTGAAGGTCCGAAAGAGGATTCATACTGAAGAGAAGCTGTACAGCTGTGATCAGTGTGGGACAGCTTTTACCCACCAGGGTAATCTAAGGCGTCATCAGCGTATTCACACTGGAGAGAAGCCTTACAAATGTGATCAGTGTGGGGCAGCTTTTACCGAACAAGGTAGTCTAAGGAGTCATCAGCGTATCCACACTGGAGAAAAGCTGTACAAATGTGATCAGTGTGGGGCAGCTTTTACCCAACAAGGTCATCTAAGGAGTCATCAGCGTATTCACACTGGAGAGAAGCCTTACAGATGTGATCAGTGTGGGGCAGCTTTTACCCATCAAAGTAATCTAAGGAGTCATCAGCGTATTCACACTGGAGATAAGCCTTACAGATGTGATCAGTGTGGGGCAGCTTTTACCGAACAAGGTAGTCTAAGGAGTCATCAGTGTATCCACACTGGAGAAAAGCTGTACAAATGTGATCAGTGTGGGGCAGCTTTTACCCAACAAGGTAATCTAAGGAGTCATCAGCGTATTCACACTGGGGATAAGCCTTACAGATGTGATCAGTGTGGGGCAGCTTTTACCAGGTCAGGTCATCTAAGGAGTCATCAGCGTATTCACACTGGATTTAAGCCTTACAGATGTGATCAGTGTGGGGCAGCTTTTACCTTGTCAGGTAATCTAAGGAGTCATCAGCGTATTCACACTGGGGCTAAGCCTTACAGATGTGATCAGTGTGATGCAGCTTTTACCGAACAAGGTCATCTAAGGCGTCATCGGCGTATTCACACTGGATTTAAGCCTTACAGATGTGATCAGTGTGGTGCAGCTTTTACCCAACAAGGCGATCTTAGGCGTCATCAGCGTATTCACACTGGATAAAAAATTGTCTGTGATAAGTGTGGGGCAGCTTTTACTTGGAGAGCTGTTTTGTTTTCAGTTTCAACTGAAAAATGTGTTTAAATTTGATTTTTCACCAGTTTATGTTCCATTGTTCCATCATTTAAATAAAAAAGTTATTTGTTTGCCTGCTGGATTTCAGTTTCCTGCTCACTGCAAACTCACAAGAAGACATCAGTGTCAGAATATTAGAAAAGAGACACACAGTAGTGCGTTTTTCATGTGGTTTTTATCAACATGTACTATTCGTACTGGATTTAAATTACCTCTGGACCTGCAATAATTCTAAAATGACACCATGACATCTGTATTTCGTTCAGCTGATTAACACTAGTGTTGGGTCCCTAAATCAACATAACATAAATTCATAACTTAGGAAAGACACATAGACGGTAGAATGATCTTTAAGGCGCTCCTGCAGGAGGGGGCAGCACACTGACAGAGGCAGAGCCCCTGATAGCAAATGCTTCCCCTAAGACCCTCCCCTTGCATGAAGCTTTTTATTGAGAAAACTGTGACAGGAAATTACCATATAAGGATCAGTGAATGGACAATGGGAGGAAACAGATGGAGAAACATACATGGTAGCAGAGGATGGTTAAAAAGGTCACACACGTGACTTTTCAGTTAAAGAGCAACTAATCTGTGGTATGCAGAAACAAACAGACATCCTTGAAAAACACAAAGGGTCAAGGGGTCAACTAAAAACAGGAACTCTGTTGGGGGTTTTGAACAGATGGTCCAACTAACAATGGTTCAGTTGTGGAACAGCCGACCCCCCCTGACAGAACTCAGGAAGTGCTGCCCTGTCGTCTGTTAACATGTGATAAGCATGCGAAAAACAGCAGTTCTCCAAGCTGACTTGATTCTGATAGTTTTCATAAGGAAAAACTAATTCAGAAGATGAATTAATCTCACACTAGATAAGTTAAGTCTGTGTTGTACTGCCATCATTCTGTTGAACAATTCCCTTTATTTAACACTACATTTTAATATTGAGTCAAAAGCAACTGAGCAGACACTTAAGCATTAGATTTTTTTTACTGCATGATGCGGCCACATGTGTCCTCGTTATTCTGCAGATCTGGATTTCTTCAAAGACCCCGTGTGAAGCTTGATGTTGGTTCCGGCAGCTCCATGAGTGGCTCCGGTGCTCCGGAGCTAAGCTAAATACTTAGCCCAGGCAAAGATCATACTTGTAGACAAATATAAATAACATAAAAAACATAACGTCACTTACCGCTGACTCGTGTGCAGTTGCCGGGTCCGTACTGTGGGAACTGATCCTTTTATGAGGGTAAATGTCGATGCAAAAACTCCCTCGCTGTGGAAACATTCACCGCTTCTAAACAATGGCGGACGCTCCAGCCGGAGTGGAGTTAGTTGTGGGCGTGGTTTCAGCAGCGGAGGCCGACCTATGGAAATCTGATTCTGAACGGCTCGTAGAAGTCACATGACACTGGAAGATTCAGCCGGGTGGGGTGTACAGACCCTGCAGATTTTCATGGTATTTCATCTTCTCTGTGTTGGCAGGGTGAGGGGAGACCACTTTATATATGTTAAAACAAGATAAAACTTGTTTTTCATAATAGGTCCCCTTTAAACTAGAGTTACAATTTAGGACCAAAATGAACCTTGTTTAAAGATAAATGAAGTATAGTTTAGAAAGGCAGTTGTAAACAAATTCCATCCATCCATCCATCCATTATCTATACCCGCTTTATCCTTTGCGGGGTTACGGGGGTCTGCTGGAGCCTATCCCAGCTATTTTCAGGTGAGAGGCAGGGGTTACACCCTGGACAGGTCACCAGTCCATCACAGGGCCACATATAAACACACAGCACGGGGAGAACATGCAAACTCCACACAGAAAGGCCCCTGCCGGGCCTGGGAGTCGAACCGGGGACCTTCTTGCTGTGAGGCAACAGTGCTAACCACTAAGCCACCGTGCTGCCCTAACAAATTAGTTTTTACCGTAGTAGGCCATAACAGTTTGATCAGCATTAGTGTGACTTAAAGCAGCACAACGTGAGTGGTCGTAAGTGACCACATTTATTTTCTTCTCTTCTTTGTTTATTTCTTTGTTTTATTCGTTCGTTTCGTTTTCTTCTTATTAGTATCTTTTGTTTCTAAAGTCTGCCTTTGTTGAAAAGGATAGGCAAAATAAGCCATGAGGCTTCAGCCTATACCTTTTTGGTCAAAAAAAAAAAAAAAAAGGAAATGTGTACATATATATATTTATACCTGTGTGTATACTGTACATATACAGTGTGTGTATATGCAAACATCTTAAAATGTAAATGACCAAAACAAAATAAACTAAACTAAACTAAAAAACAACGTAACTTTCAGCTTTTCTGAGTTTGGCGGCATTTTTTGGACAAAAGCGGTAGTGCTTTACCAAAAAGAACACTACGTTTCCCATGAGCACCAGCGCGTACTGCCGGAAAACTCCTGTCCCGTCACGTGCATTTGTTTTGAGAGAAGACGGGACGCTTTTCTGTTTCACCAAGTGAACAGACGGAATGCAAAAAAAAGATGTTAAACTGCTGGAAAGGAACTGGAATTTACCGGGATACCTTAAACAAGGAAGCAAGGGAGCGGTATATGGAGAAAATAATGATTATTAACGGTCTGGATCCATATGAAATCCCTACTAAAGAGTGGCGCCCCGACGAGAAGGATTTACTGCCGCAGTTCTGCAGAACCCACGTCTCCGGCTACCTTGTTTAGGAGTGTTTGGCAGCTGCTTTGGTAAATGTTTGACTCGCCATGTGTTTCAATAAATTTGTATAATAGTACAACATACAGTACATGTTTTGTATTATCCTTACTTTTCTTTTCTTTTTTTTGACTGCTATATTATGCTGAAGAGGCTCTGAGGCGTCAGCAATATTTTTGTTTTCCTCGTGAGATTATTTTTTTCCTCTGCAGCTACAAGTCAAATTGTTAATATTTTTTCCTCAACAAAATGAATCGCACCGCAGAGAGCTGGCCAGCAACTGCGTTTAGCTGGAGTAGTGGGGAATAAAACCCGTTTGAATGATCCAACCCCGGTCTGTGAGTGTTTGTTTGTGGTTTAATAAACCCGTGTTTTGATCCGACGCCCGTCTGTGTGCGTGTTTGTTTGTTTACTGAGGAACGTTATGTTTGGTCGTTACAGCCGCGATCCAACAAAGCCGACGACTCTTTTACTCTTTTACTTTGTTATCTCAGATACTTGGCCTCCGTGGTTCTGCCTCCAAGCAGGAAAGCGGTGAAAAGTTAAACCGTTAGCAATCTTTTCCCCACGTCTGTTGTGTGGAGCTGCTGCAGCCACAACACAGCAACGGGTTACGCGCTCCAAGCCCCGCCCATTTTCGTCTCGACTATGAATCGGGAAGGAGGGGGAAGTGACGTATGCCATAAAGCAGTCAAAGCCGTAAAAAATTCTAGTTTTTTAGTGTGGCAGGGTTCCTACCATGCTACTCAAAGTTACATAGTGCCAGTGAAGGCGATACAGACCCCTCAGACCATGACAGAGGTTCATTAAACCTGTTGGAAGTTGATGTACCATCACAATGACTCTGGAAATATGATATTAAGGTGGAAAAGTTACATAGTGCCGCTTTAACAGTAACAACCAACCCATTGGCCTGGCATCACAATACTTCTTCTCTTCCTATTTCTCCCTCTTTTTCAGCTAGTTGCTGAGACAAACAAGAATGTTGGCATTTTCAGAGCTGAGGGCTGCCCTCTTCTTTCCAACTATGTTACCTGCAAGTGAGAAAAGTCTCTCACAAGGGACAGTTGTGGCAGGGCTAGCCGGATACTTGCTGGCCAGGACAGACAGTTGCGGATGGGCCCCTGCATGAGTTGACCACCACTGCAGTGGGCAGTGTGTCTCGCTGATGGTGGGTTCTGCTCTGTAGAGGCTCAAGGCACTGCTAGGCCCTACATCATCATCAGAATCAGAGTCGTACGCATACAGTAGGAGTCTCTTCTACTTTGCTGGCTCCTCCGGCTCTGGAGTAGCACTTTTGGATTCTGTTTGCAGCAGTGTCTCAAGGCTGGTCTACACCCCTTCTCGCTCTCCTTCGGGTAGACGTTTTAAAGGGGACCTATTATGGCATCTAATACCTATTTTAAACAGGCCTTGAATGTCTTAAAAACAAGCTTTTGCTAAATAAATTAGAAATTCCGCCTCTGAGCCATGTCTTTATCTTCCCATTCTCTAACCGCATTCTCTATGTTGGATTCTGAGTGGGCGGGGCTATGATGATGAGGCACTGTGCTGATTGGCTGCCTGACGCGAATTACGCGATACACCGCTACGAAAAAATGGCAGAAGATCCGGCCGGCAGAGTTATTTGTGGGCGTGGTTTCACGCATCACTCCTGTCGTAGGTAACGATGGGAGCAGAATCATATTGGCTCGTAGAGCCACATCACACTGGACGGCTCATCCGGGCGGCTGTACAGACACTGCAGAATCTGGTTGCTTTTCTCTTTCTCTGAGTTGGCAGGCTGAGGGGAGACCACTTTATATATGTTAAAGCAAGAGAAAACCTGTTTTTCAGAATAGGTCCCCTTTAAGTCCTTGAAGCGTGGGCCGAGTACTATAGCCAGCTTGAGCCAGTCATGGTGGAGTGTTGCTTGACGCTGGGATAGATCCTTTGAGAAGGCAGTCTTGAACCTCACCATGTAGGCTGGGTCTTCATCAGAGACCTCCATGGTGCGATCCAGGTGGCGGAGAGCAGGTAACACCACAGAACATGAGACATGAGTATCACCTCCAAGGAGCTCAGTCACATATCTGCAGTGGATACTTAAGGAAAGGATAATTTTCATTACTGTAGAAATTCAAATGATTTTTTTCCTTTTTGAAATCTTAATTTTAAAAAGTGCATTTTTTTTATAAGTGCACCCGGCATGGGCCGGACATGCGGCCAGGAGGCCCTCACCCCCCAGGCCAACGACCCCCACCCGGCGAGAGGCCAGCCTGCCCGGAGAGACAGAGCCACCCGGCCGCCGACGCGGGGGGGACCGGACACGGGCCCGGAGAGAGGGAACCCCCCAACAGGGAGGGGGGGACCGGAGAGAGGGAACCCCCCAACGGGGCCACAACTGCGCGGGCCCGACAACGAAAGGGCCCCAGACCCAGGACTCCCATTCATCCATCCATTCATATATTATAATAATAATAATAACAATAATAATAATAATAATAATAATAGTATAGTAACAATAATAATAATATTTTTTGATTGATTGATTGATTGAACTTTTTATTTACGTGTCATGCATATGACGTGCCCAGCCCGAGTGGGCTTACAAGACACCAAAAAAAGAAAAAGGAACATTAAGCAAATGAAAGCCAGACAACAGACCCTGTACCAATTAAACATATAAACAATCCTGACGCTTTATCCAGGCTTCAGAAACAAAATGAGCCAACTTAAAACCATTGAAGTTAAACAACCCGTCCATTCTATCATCATCAGAGCACCAGAACATTTCTGGGTTTTTAACAGACATTTTAGTAAATAATGGAGTTCTCAGTTCATCATACAAAGGGGAATATAACAGAAAATGTGATTCACTTTCCACTTCATTAAGTTCACATAATTCACACAACCTTTCATCTTCTGGAATGTTTTTAAATCTACCGACTTCAAGATTCAAGGGAAGGATTCGTGTTCTCAGCTGAGCCATTAAAGACCTTTGATTTCTTGTTAGGTTTGCTTTAACATAAGGTTCAGGGCCATAATTGTGCTTGATTTGGATGTATGTTCGTAATTTGGGTTTAAACAAAATATCATTTAACCATTTTGTCTCAAGTAAAGCAAATAACTTATCACTAATTGAAGTTATTGAACAGGTTAAGTTATTACTATACATATACTGTAATCCAACCTCTTCAAATAATGCAAATATTTCTTTAGCCCATGGAGAATAATAATAATAATAATAATAACCATCCTTGTTATAATAATAATAATAAATTATACATTTTTTTTGTCCTGCCGGTGGAGGCCCAAAATGTGTGCGTCATCTGTCGTAGGAGCTTTTCATACCCACACTCACCGACCAAGACCAGGGCACTCATTCACTCACCATGTCCCCCTCCCCGGGGGGTCCAGCACCGTTTCCCTCCTCGGGGGGTCCAGCACCGTTTCCCTCCTCGGGGGGTCCAGCACCGTTTCCCCCTCCCCGGGGGGTCCAACACTGTTTCCCCCGCCCCGGGGGGTCCAGCACCGTTTCTCTCCCCGGGGGGGTCTAGCACCGTTTCCCCCTCCCCGGGGGGTCCAGCACCGTTTCCCCCTCCCCGGGGGGTCCGACACGTTTCCCTCCCCGGGGGGTCCAACACGTTTCCCTCCCCAGGGGGTCCAGCACCGTTTCCCCCTCCCCGGGGTTCCAGCACCGTTTCCCCCTCCCCGGGGTTCCAGCACCGTTTCCCCCTCCCCGGTGGAGGGGGGTCCAGCACCGTTTCTCTCCCCGGGGTTCCAGCACCGTTTCTCTCCCCGGGGGGGTCTAGCACCGTTTCCCCCTCCCCGGGGGGTCCAACACGGACCCCCTCGGGGCGGCAGTAGCTCAGGTGGTACAGTGGGTCGTCCAATGATCCGAAGGTCGGCGGTTCGAATCCTGCTTTGTCCCAGTTTGCTGTCGTAGTGTCCTTGGGCAAGACACCTTACCCACTTTGCCTCGTGTGAATGTGTTTGAATGTGTGTGAATGTTGGTGGTGGTCGGAGGGGCCGTTAGGCGCGATATGGCAGCCACGCTTCCGTCAGTCTGCCCCAGGGCAGCTGTGGCTACAAACGTAGCTTACCACCACCAGAGAGAATGTGTATGAATGAATAATGATTTCTGTAAAGCGCTCTGGGTGCCTAGAAGGGCGCTATATAAATCCAAGTCATTATTATTATTATTATTATTATTAACACTGTTTCCCCCTCCCCGGGGGGTCCAGCACCGCCAGGTAGCCCCCCAGGCTGCACGGCGAGCCCCGCCAGGACCCGGGCACCCAGGTACTGATGTTTTTCTAACAAAAACACATTTTGTTTTTCTTATCCTAACATGAGCTAGTTTCATTTACGTTAGTTTCATAGATACATCACATTGAACACGTTCATTACAGTTAAATAGTATGAAACAACTTCTTACTTTTATTATATATAATTTTATTCCCTTTTTCTTGGTTTCTGTGTTTCTTTAACAATAAAATCCATATGTGGCACAAACGTCTAGCATTTTGGTGTCAGACGCACATTCGGACACGAGAACCGATCTGACTGGTCCAACTGCTTGTCAGAAACCCTGGCCCAAGTTGGCAGGCGTGTTGACGTGCGTGACGGGCCCGAATGCGGCATCTAAGTGTATAAGTCTATGGAGTGAACATCTCCAGCTCTGACTGGAGCAGGGAGGGGCTGCTGCGCAAATGCTGGGTTGCCTCTGCCAGCTTGAGAGGGAAGATAAATGCATTTAAATGCAATAAAATATATGTCCACTAGAGGGCAAATACCTGCATTTAAATGCAGTAATGTATATGTCCACTAGAGGGCAAATGAGTCATTTTAATGCAGTAATTAATGTGTCCACTAGAGGGCAAATAAATGCATTTAAATGCAGTAATTAATATGTCCACTAGAGGGCAAATAAATGCATTAAAATGCAGTAATGTATATGTCCACTAGAGGGCTAATGAACGCATTTAAATGCAGCAATTTATATGTCCACTAGAGGGCAAATAAATGCATTTAAATGCAGTAATTTATATGTCCACTGGAGAGCAAATAAGTAATCTTAATGCAGTAACTTATATGTACACTAGAGGGCAAATTAATGCATTTAAATGCAGAAATTATTATGACCACTAGAGGGCAAATAAGTCATTTTAATGCAGTAATTAATGTGTCCACTAGAGGGCAAATAAATGCATTTAAATGCAGTAATTAATATGTCCACTAAAGGGCAAATAAGTAATTCTAATGCAGAAATGAATATGTCCATTAGAGGGCAAATAAATGCATTTAAATGCAGTAATTTATATGTCCACTAGAGGACAAATAAATGCATTTAAATGCATTAATTATTATGTCGACTGGAGAGCAAATAAGTAATCTTAATGCAGTAATTTATGTGTACACTAGAGGGCAAATAAATGCATTAAAATGCAGCAATTAATCTGTCGACTAGAGAGCAAATAAGTCATTTTAATGCAGTAATTTACGTGTCCACTAGAGGGCAAATAAGTAATTTGAATACAGTAATTAATATGACAACTAGAGGGCAAATAAATGCATTTAAATGCAGTAATTTATGTCTCCACTAGAGGGTGAATAAGTCATTTTAATGCAGTAATTAATGTGTCCACTAGAGGGCAAATAAGTCATTTTAATGCAGTAACTTATATGTACACTAGAGGGCAAATTAATGCATTCAAATGCAGAGATTATTATGACCACTAGAGGGCAAATAAGTCATTTTAATGCAGTAATTAATGTGTCCACTAGAGGGCAAATAAATGCATTTAAATGCAGTAATTAATATGTCGACTGGAGAGCAAATAAGTAATCTTAATGCAGTAATTTATGTGTACACTAGAGGGCAAATAAATGCATTAAAATGCAGTAGTATATATGTCCACTAGAGGGCTAATAAACACATTTAAATGCAGCAATTAATCTGTCGACTAGAGAGCAAATAAGTAATTTTAATGCAGTAATTTACGTGTCCACTAGAGGGCAAATAAGTAATTTGAATACAGTAATTAATATGACAACTAGAGGGCAAATAAATACATTTAAATGCAGTAATTTATGTGTCCACTAGAGGGTGAATAAGTCATTTTAATGCAGTAATTAATGTGTCCACTAGAGGGCAAATAAGTCATTTTAATGCAGTAACTTATATGTACACTAGAGGGCAAATTAATGCATTTAAATGCAGAAATTATTATGACCACTAGAGGGAAAATAAGTAATTTTAATGCAGTAATTAATATGTCAACTAGAGGGAAAATTAATGCATTTAAATGCAGTAATTAATGTTGCAAACTAGAGGGAAAATAAGTCCTTCTAATGCAATAACTTATATGTCCACTAGAGGGCAAATAAGTAATTTTAATGCAGTAATTAATATGTCCACTAGAGGGCAAATAAGTCATTTTAATGCAGTACTTTATGTGTCCACTAGGGGGCAAATAAATGCATTTAATTGCAGTAAATGTTATATCCACTAGAGGGCAAATATATGCATTTAAATGCAGTAATATATATGTCCACTAGAGGGAAAATAAGTAATTTTAATGCGGTTATTATTATGTCAACTAGAGGGAAAATTAATGCATTTAAATGCAGTAATTAATGTCGCAAACTAGAGGGAAAATAAGTCCTTCTAATGCAATAACTTATATGTTCACTAGAGGGCAAATAAGTCATTTTAATGCAGTAACTTATATGTACACTAGAGGGCAAATTAATGCATTTAAATGCAGTAATTTATATGTACACTAGAGGGCAAATAAGTCATTTTAATGCAGAAATTATTATGTCCACTAGAGGGCAAATAAGTCATTTTAATGAAGTAATTAATATGTCCACTAGAGGGCAAAGAAATGCACTTAATTGCAGTAAATTTTATATCCACTAGAGGGCAAATATATGCATTTAAATGCAGTAATATATATGTCCACTAGAGGGCAAATAAGTAATTTTAATGCAGTAATTATTATGTCAACTAGAGGGCAAATAAATGCATTTAAATGCAGTAATTTATGTGTCCACTAGAGGGCAAATACGTCATTTTAATGCAGTAATTAATGTGTCCACTAGAGGGCAAATAAGTCATTTTAATGCAGTAACCTATATGTACACTAGAGGGCAAATTAATGCATTTAAATGCAGTAATTTATATGTCCACTAGAGGGCAAATAAGTCATTTTAATGCAGAAATTAGTATGTCCACTAGAGGGCAAATAAGTCATTTTAATGCAGTAATTAATGTCTCAAACTAGAGGGAAAATAAGTCCTTCTAATGCAATAACTTATATGTCCACTAGATGGCAAATAAGTAATTTTAATGCAGTAATTAATATGTCCACTAGAGGGCAAATTAATGCATTTAAATGCAGTGATTAATAAGTCCACTAGAAAGCAAATAAATGCAGTAACTTATATGTCCAATAGAGGGCAAATGAGTCATTCTAATGCAGTAATTTATGTGTCCACTAGGGGGCAAATCAATGCATTTAATTGCAGTCAATTTTATATCCACTAGAGGGCAAATATATGCATTTAAATGCAGTAATATATATGTCCACTAGAGGGCAAATAAGTAATTGTAATGCGGTAATTATTATGTCGACTAGAGGGCAAATAAATGCATTTAAATGCAGTCATTTATGTGTCCACTAGAGGGCAAATAAGTCATTTTAATGCAGTAATTAATGTGTCCACTAGAGGGCAAAATAAGTAATTTTAGTGCAGTAATTAATATGTCCACTAGAGGGCAAATAAAAGCATTTAAATGCAGGAATTAATGTCTACACTAGAAGGCAAATAAGTACTTTTAAAGCAGTTATTTATATGTCCACTAGAAATAAATGCATTTAAATGCAGAAATGTATATGTCCACTAGAGGGCAAATAAATGCATTGTTATGCAGTAACTTATATGTTCACTAGAGGGAAAATAAATGTATTTAAATGCAGTAACATATATGTACTCTAGAGGGCAAATAAATGCATTTAAATGCAGTAATTTATATGTCCACTAGAGGCCAAAAAATGCATTTAGATGCATTTAAATGCAGTAATTTATATGTCCACTAGAGGGCAAATAAATGCATTTAAATGCAGTAATTAAATTTCCACTAAAGGGCAAATAAACGCCTTGTAATGCAGTAACTTATATGTCCACTAGAGGGCGAATAAAATCATTTAAATGCAGGAATTAATGTCTACACTAGAAAGCAAATAAGTAATTTTAATGCAGTAATTTAAATGTCCACTAGAGGGCAAATAAATGCATTTAAATGCAGTAATTTATGTTTATGGAAGATGGCCGGAGTGGCAGGCATGCGTGCAGGAGGTGAAGGCACTCCTTGTCCTCGTTTGAAACCTGAGATACTGACGACGGGACTACTGACGGGAAAACTATAGTTGAAGATGAATTGCTCAACTTCCTTGTCACCAAAATGAGAACTTTAAGCCAAGATGAGATTGTTATGCTTGTGGTAAACAATTTCTCCTCTGAATGGATTGAAGAGTCCAAACGGCTCTTGTTTGAAGTCTGTCCCAAAACGACTCAGCGCTGCGTTATGCATAAAGGTCCCCAGAAGGACGTCAATAACGTTAAGGCATGTCTGAGACTTTTGAATGAATGTGGCGACAATATTCCAAGGTTTGTCTCCCACTTTCTGGATGAGCTACCACCTGTGGGCTTCGGCAGCATGGATGCCTCTGCGCTGCTGAGCAGGGTGGAGCGGCTGGGGCGAGAGGTTGCGGTTCTCAGGAGGGCGCTGGAGGCGCAGGCCAGTGTCAACGAGGACCTGGGGGTGACTGCAACAGCCATGGATCGCCGAGTGACGGTGTTGGAGAGGGTCGCGCACCGGGTTGGGTTCTTGGGCAAAACAAGGGCTCAGTGCAAACTGCGGCACGGGAACCGGATGGCTCTGCGCAACAGGTATCTGAGACAACGAACACGGCACTCCGGAAAACACCATCGAGATCCCCGCTGTGGAGTGTTGTTGTGTGGGATGGACAGAAGAAAAAGTCCCAAAAAGCAGCGGTTCAGCCAAAACAACACGCAACGCAAAGGAAATGTGCGCCGAAGGACGCAGGAATCATTGGAACTGTAACTGCAAGCAACATTCAAGTGATTACATCCAAGTTGGTGAGTGTTTTTGCCACCAGATTCTCCCCCGACCTGGAAGCAGACACTTTGTGCAATTACTTGACTGACACATTGGACAATACATCTGTGACATGTAGGAAGATTGTAACTGCTAGCAGCAGATACAGCTCTTTCCACATTACTGCTGAATGCAATGCCGTTTCTGATATGTATAATCCGCAATTATGGCCGGCTGGTGTCTATGTGCGCCGTTATTTTGAGGCCCGTACACCCAGACTACATGTCACTGGCACATCTGACAGCGGCAACGACTTGCAGCGTGTAGCTTCCACGCACACACCCACAGCTCTGCAGGGGAGCAACAGTGTGGCTCGCGAGCCGGAATATGACAGCAGCCAAATTGCTAAGTAAATATGACATTAACTTTCTGTTTATATGTCTATTTGTGTTGCATCTTACAATGTGCGCGGGCTGCGTCTTGGACAAAGCGAAGCGGATAAATAACGCTGCGTTGTTGTGGATGAACTTCTGGGGAATATTGACATTTTGTGTTTGCAAGAAACATTTCTGGCAAAACAACATCTGGAAGGTTTGAACACGTTGAGTAAAGATTTTAGTGGGGCCGGTAAATCCACCACTGATTTTAGCTCTAGAATAGTCCGGGGGAGGATTCCAGGTGGAGTGGCTATTCTGTGGAGAAAGAAATTTGATCAGCTGGCCAATGTTGTTAGATTAGATGTTGATTGGGCTATTGGTCTTGAGCTTAATCTTAATGCCAGGAGGTTTTTAATTTTGAATGTTTATACACCTTACGAGTGTTATGAAAATGAAGATGATTATCTCAACAGGCTGGCAAGTATTATGTCTATTATCCAGGATAGCCCATATACCTGTATATATGTGGTTGGAGATATGAATGCTGATGTCTCGGATACCAGTTTATTATTTGCTAAGCATTTACTGCAGTACTGTTCAGATAGTGGTGTGATCCTCTCCAGCAAGGTACTTATGCCAGATGACAGCTTCACCTATATAAGTGACGCTTGGCACACTACCTCCTGGTTGGATCACTGTATATGCACAGCTGATGCACATGACTCGATCGATGCCATATAAATTAAATATGATCTGGCTACTACTGATCATATTCCATTCACAATGTGGTTAAATGTGGGCCATCTACCACTACTGCTGTCAGAGGTCAACAACATTGATGTTGGGAAAGTAGACTGGTCCAACTTGACGAAAGCTGAACTTGATAATTATTGTGGCAGGTCTGATACCTTGCTGGGAAATGTTGTACTGCCAAAACATGCCGTCATGTGTAATGATGTTAATTGTAATAATCAGCAACACTGTGATGAGTTGTGTTCTTTTTATAATGCTATTGTGGACTCTCTCAAAGGGGCCAGTAAGCCCTTTTGTAGGTCTAAATTTTAATCTAAATCGGTGTCCAGTTGTAAACCAGGGTGGAACGATTATGTTAAGGAGCTGCATGCTGAGGCCCGTAGGGCTTTTAAATCATGGATTGATTCAGGTAGACAAAAGCATGGATAAATATTTGAATACATGAAATATACTAATGCTAATTTTAAATATGCTCTCCGTTACATTAAAAAGCATGAGAATATGTTGAGGTCTGACTCATTGGCTAAAAAAATGAAAAGCAAGAATGTGTATAATTTCTGGAAAGAAATCAGGGCCATGAATAATTGTAAACTGCCTCTCCCATCTGATATTGATGGTGTGAGTGGCTCTGATAATATATGTGAGCTATGGCAGAAGCAGTACCATGAGTTGTTTAACTGCCTGAAAGGTAATGTGTTTCAATTGTGTAAAATAGAAGATAATGCTAATTTGACTGTTACCCCTCAAGAAGTAGAGGAAGCAGCTATGGGGTTAAGTTTTAAAAAGGCATGTGGCTTAGACAAAATCAGTGCCGAGCATCTTAAATTTTCTGGTAAAAAACTTTATGTCCTGCTTGCTATATGTTTCACTGGATTCCTAGTACACAGTGTTTTACCTGATTCTATTTTATCTGTTTTATTAGTACCTGTCATTAAGGATAAAGTGGGATAGCTCAGAAAACTATAGGCCTATTGCCTTAGCTAGTATTTTATCTAAAATTCTGGAGAAATTTTTATTGAATAGACTGGAACTCTATATTTTAACATCTGATAACCAATTGTGTAAACTCTAGTGTGTTGGAGTCAGTAGTCATAGTTGCAGCTATAGAACAAGACTATAATAGTCTCAAATATAGCTTGGTGGTAGATATGCTGCTATAGGCTTATGCTGCAGGGGGGCACCAACATGATCCGCTGGGCGGTGCCTCTCACCCTTCTTGTCCTCTCCTCTTCCCTTCCTCTCTTCTCCATTACCATTTTTATTTATTATAAATATCTCATAGCTGGTCTGTGTTCCCCCCGCCCCCATCCCCGGTCATCCCGTTGCTGCTTCCGCCTGCCTACGTGGATGTCTGCTGTTGCTGCTTCCGCCTGCCTGCCCCCCCCCCTCTGGTCATCCCGCTGCCGCTTCCACATGACTGCTGTGTGCTGCTGACGCCCCCCCCCCCACCTCTGGTCATCCTGCTGTTGCTTCCACCTGCCTGCTGTGTGCTGCTGACGTCCCTGACTCCACCAGTCTGGCCCTCGGCAGGAGGGTTCCCCCTTATGAGCCTGGTCCTGCTCAAGGTTTCTTCCCTCCTAAAGGGGAGTTTTCCTTGCCACTGTTTGGCTTAAGGCTTTTCTCCCACTATGGGAGTTTTTACCTGCCATTGTTTATATAATAATTGCTCGGGGGTTTATGTTTATGTTCATGTTCTGGATCTCTGGAAAGCGTCTAGAGATAACATCTGTTGTATTAGACGCTATATAAATAAAATAAAATTGAATTGAATTGAATTAAAACATACTTTATGCCAATAACGCTTTTTTCTTTATTTGGTCCCTTTTCAGAATGTGACATGGTAGTCACTGAAATCTAATGCTTAAGTGTCTGTTCAGTTGCTTTTGACTCAATATTAAAATGTAGTGTTAAATAAAGGGAATTGTTCAACAGAATGAGGGCAGTACAACACAGACTTCACTTATCTAGTGTGAATGAGCTGAACGAAATACAGATGTCATGGTGTCATTTTAGAATTATTGCAGGTCCAGAGGTAATTTAAATCCAGCACGAATAGTACATATGGTGATAAAAATCACATGAAAAACGCACTACTGTGTGACTCTTTTCTAATATTCTGACACTGATGTCTTGTTGTGAGTTTGCAGTGAGCAGGAAGCTGAAATCCAGCAGGCAAACAAAGACCTTTTTTTATTTAAATGATGGAACAATGGAACATAAACTGGTGAAAATTCAAATTTATGATAAACACATTTTTCAGTTGAAAAAGAAAAAAACAAACTCCAGATTTCTTTTTTCCTCAGAACAACATAACATGTCTAAATTGCTACCTTTAACTGAGCTCTCCAAGTAAAAGCTGCCCCACGCTGATCACGGACAATTTTTTATCTGGTGTGAATACGCTGATGACGCCTTAGATGACCTTGTCGGGTAAAAGCTGCCCCACTCTGATCACATTTGTACGGCTTTTCTCCAGTGTGAATACACTGGTGACTCCTTAGATGACCTGACATGGTAAAAGCTGCCCCACACTGATCACATCTGTAAGGGTTATCTCCAGTGTGAATACGCTGATGACACTTTAGACTACCTTGTTGGGTAAAAGCTGCCCCACACTGATCACATCTGTAAGGCTTATCTCCAGTGTGAATACGCTGATGACACTTTAGACTACCTTGTTGGGTAAAAGCTGCCCCACACTGATCACATCTGTACGGCTTAAATCCAGTGTGAATACGCTGATGACTCCTTAGATGACCTTGTTCGGTAAAAGCTGCCCCACACTGATCACATTTGTAAGGCTTATCCCCAGTGTGAATACGCTGATGACTCCTTAGATGACCTTGTTGGGTAAAAGCTGCCCCACACTGATCACATCTGTACGGCTTAAATCCAGTGTGAATACGCTGATGATGCATTAGATGACCTTGTTGGGTAAAAGCTGCCCCACACTGATCACATCTGTAAGGCTTATCCCCAGTGTGAATGCGCTGATGACGCCTTAGATGACCTGACATGGTAAAAGCTGCCCCACACTGATCACATCTGTGAGGCTTAAATCCAGTGTGAATACGCTGATGACTTCTTAGACTACCTTGTTCGGTAAAAGCTGCCCCACACTGATCACATCTGTAAGGCTTATCCCCAGTGTGAATATGCTGATGACGCCTTAGATGATCTTGTCGGGTAAAAGCTGCCCCACACTGATCACATTTGTACGGCTTTTCTCCAGTGTGAATACGCTGATGACGCCTTAGATCATCTTGTCGGGTAAAAGCTTCCCCACACTGATCACATTTGTACAGCTTTTCTCCAGTGTGAATACGCTGATGACTCCTTAGATGACCTTGTTGGGTAAAAGCTGCCCCACACTGATCACATTTGTACGGCTTTTCTCCAGTGTGAATACGCTGATGACGCCTTAGATCATCTTGTCGGGTAAAAGCTTCCCCACACTGATCACATTTGTATGGCTTTTCTCCAGTGTGGATACGCTGATGACTCCTTAAAATACTTGACGTGGTAAAAGCTTGCCCACACTGATCACAGGTGTATGGCTTCTCTTCAGTATGAATCCTCTTTTGGACCTTCAGACCTGGTGAAGTGGTGAGGACTTCATCCCTCCTATTTTTTCTCCCTTTGGCTTTATGTTTCTGTAAGGAAAGAGAAAAAGACTTAGATCCTGTGGTTGGCTGACCTGACAAATCCTTTTTCAGTTCAAGTCAAGTGCTGTCTGTCATGATCGCAGTGAAACAATGAATAGTTTTATGTCTGAGTGCTATGTTAAGCTTGTTCTGTTATCAATGGCTCTTAACAGCCAGAAATATTCACATAAAACATCTCAATATGTCAAAACAAAAGTGTGAAGTAGTAAAGCTACCCATCCTCAGAACAAAATCATAAATTGTTTATAGAAATTCCACTGAAAAGATGTGGGGATTAATGGTGTAATTTTTGTAGAGCAAATGTTCAGATTTTGGCCGTTGTTTGTATTGTTGTTGTTTCAATCTCTGTGAGCTGGTCAGGTTGAAAATCTATTTTTACAGAGATGGACAATTTTTTAGCACATATGTTTAATATATGAAATAAATTGCAGTCGCATTTGAAAGCAAAAGGTGTGTGTGTGTGTGTGCGTGCGTGCGTGCGTGCGTGCGTGCGTGCGTGCGTGCGTGCGTGCGTGCGTGCGTGCGTGTGTGTGTGCGTGCGTGTGTTGGGCTCGAAAATTCTGTTATGTACAAAAGACCTGGCAAAAAAGTTTGGGAACCACTGCAGCACCACAAGGACACGGCCTGAAAACTGGGCTGTCTTAAGTGTTGCATCCTTTGTTCAGGGCTTGTGGACTAACTCAGTGAACCCAGCATGGATATTTTGTACTTTTGAAATTTCATTTATTGAGGTGAAGTTTATTTGGTTTTGTCTGATTTGAAGCCAATTTAAGGTGTTTTCATGTTCATTTAAAATTATATGTTCATTGTCACTACTACTACTACTTAAAATGAAGCACAGAAAAAGGCTTTAGAAGCGGAAAAAATAAAAACATGGCCCAGAGACTGGATTTCTGATTTATGTAGAAAAAAACAGCTTTAGATTGTTTTTAAGACATTCAAGGCCTGTTTAAAATATACATTAAATGCCATAATATGTCCCCTTTAAGTGTTGCATCCTTTGTTCAGTGCTTGTTGACTAAAGCTTGAGTTATGGTTCTGCGTCAAAACGACGCCCGCGTCGACGCGTACCACACGCCATCACTGACGCCACCTCCCGAAAACTGTAACTACGCGTTGAGGCGACGCAGACCAAACGCAGACGGAGAGGGCTGTGATTGGTTCGCCTGGAAGCAACGCATTTCCAGTTTCCGGTTTGGCACAATAGTTGTCCTTATCTCTTTGATTCACTGTGACCGGAAAAAGTCGGATAAACCATTAAAGGAGCTTGAGGCTCCTTTTAAGAAATGAGACTCTCTAGCGCCACCCTTCACCACGATGGTCGTCAGGGGTACTGCAGCCAACAGCGAAGCCGGCACGGGAGAACGGGGACGGAAGTAGCAGGGAGACAGATCGTACTTTGAGAGACAAAGGTTGTTTGGACGCAGTTTCTTTTGCAGCTGCGTCAGCTTGAACATTTCATTGAGAGACAAAATCAGATTGTTAGTGTGATCATCACATTTACACACAGCAATTTGTGTAGGCAGGAACATTGTATCCACGTGATGCGCTATGGGTCTACCTATAGCGAAAAATAAAAAACGTATCGGGGACAAAAGCCCCAAAAGCAAAACCTGCAATGTTAACTCACGTAGCAGGAGCCCTGGAAGCAGAACCAACAACAAAAAGATCAAAGTCAGCATTGTCAATTGCAACATCACTCAAATTCAGGTCTTGGGGAACAAATGGATGTTAGCGTTGCGAGTGGTTCTCCATCATCCGCTGTTGGAAAAAGGGTAAGGGTTAAGAACTTGCTGTAGCACTTGAAGTCATGTAACCCCCCTTCCCGTCCACAGTCTGGGCGAAAAGTCATGAACAGTCAGGCAGTCCAGGTAGTGGAGGCGTCTGTAACGTCAGTTTCAGGTCAGTGAAGGCGTCGTCAGCCTCGTCAGTCCAGGTACCAGGGTCTGATGCTTGTAGGCCTTCTCCATGGGCAATTGCTGCCAATGGTGCCTCAATATCCGCATAATGCGAGACCCACTGTCGACAATAACTGGTGGAGCCCAGAATTTACATAATTTGTTTCTTAATGACCAGTTCTGGCGTTTCTCCTTCTGAATGGCCGTAATTCTGCCAGGTGAGAGGGATCTGCCCTCCCCCGAAATAACATGACCCAGAAACGCAACCCTTGTGGCAACAAACTGCAGTTCGGACAGGCCGGCTTGATGCCCCTGTTCAGCCAAAATGGGTCAACAGGTCCAGAGAAGCTTTAACGCACTCATCTCAGGACTCACTCGCAACCAAGATAACAACAACATACTGCAATAAGCACTTCCAAACCGCCCCTCAGAGCCAATGACAGTAGGCTCATGAACACTATATGGGTCAACGACATGGCATGCATATTTTGGTGTCCGGGTGCATTATTTCCCTTTAAAATAATTTTAATCAATTTATGACATATATCACTTTATTCTATAAAACCTATTTAGTTTGAATACCTTTCAGGTACATTCAGATAATATATGTTACTTTACATTTTGGCATCTCAAACCCCCAAAATGTCAAATGGTACAACCAATGTAAAACTAGGAAAATGCGATTTTATCATAAAACTCTCTATTCTATTTAAAAATGATATGTATGAACTTGACAGCCAAGGTAGCCAATACAGGTGTCCAAGTAGAAGCCCGTCTAATTTAAAATTAGCTGTAAAAGTCAGGTGGCACAACTGATGTCAGGTGGTGCGACCACATAAAACATTCATTTAAACCAATAAATAATAGGTTAAAGTGAACAAATGGTTGACAACTATGATGTGAATAGATATTGTATTAAATGCATTCATTTGTATATTTGTATAATTATTATTCCGTCTTTAAATGTAAAATTGGACGCTAAAGATACTAAATAACTGGCCACTGGAATGCAATAATCTTAAAATATTGTACATACAACAGAGTTTTTTTTTTAAATACCTTCTGCGGAAGCCTTATTCGTCATTGACCCATATCCAAAAAAAAACACAGGGCACTCATTTTACGGGACGAAACCCACTCCTGACGAAACCGTCAATCAACAGTATGTGACTTCACGACAGACAAAATAAAGGAAAATGATTGATATGTAACATGCTTTTCACAATCATACACAGCTCAACGGCAAGAATCCCATTTCCATACAACAAAAACCAGGGTCGTTGCCCTATAGATGTAGCTTTAAAAACACTAAAATACCTTTGTTTGAAGCTTTCACATACATGTACGTGTACACTACATTTCAAATGTTTGGAAAATGGCCAAAAATATCCAAAATAAAAATGGGCTACTCAAAGGCCTTATACATCCTTTACCCACAATCCGGTTCAAATACAGTATCACAAAAGTAACCTGCAACCATTCAAACGGTAATTCAACCCAATGCTGACAATTCCACATCATCAATTCCCCACACAGGGAAAAGAATGAGTAAAAAACTATTTTACTTGTATCAATTTAACAAAAAAATGTCAACAGAAAGGAAAATGAGATAACATCTCTCTCCCATCCACGCAGCCTCACGTGAACGCTCCCTGCGTGAACGCGCAGTCAGACAAGCGACACGGAGCTTACACACACCCAGGCGTTCACACACGCACACACAGAGCGCAGGCGCATCAGCAGTTAATGCTGAATTTCACATACATTTCACAATCTCAACATCTAAGTTTCTCTGTTTATGTTTTTCAGGCTCATGTCAACATAGTAAAGTATCAACATAGTATCTTCACGAAGCCACGCCATCAACATCCAAGTTGATCTGGCAATTTAAATCCCTAGCTAAAAAAGGGGGGGGTCCCAGACCCCCGAAGGTCCCTGACCTTCAAACCAACCCCCTCAGTGGGACTCAAACCCACTTTAATGCATTTACAGGAATCCCCAATTCAATAAACAGTTTCAGTCATGAACACTAGACAAAAAATATTGGACAGGACAACCATTAGCCCAAACAGGCAAACAAAAGTTCCCATTCCCCTAGATCCATCGAGAGGAGTGACTCTTACGTCAGCTACCCCTCCTCCCTGCTGGTCACCGGGTCTCCCAGACTCCTGCTGGTCACCGGGTCGCTTGACCCCAGGTCGAGCCGACCCCACACGAGTGAACGTATAACATATTACCATCAAAACAAACGTGTAACAGTTTACCATCAAAACAAACGTGTAACATTTTACCATCAAAACAACAGCAAACAAAATTGACTGTTAGGATGGACTGGAATGCCGAGGAAAAAATAAATAAAACTACCGGAATCTGAGAGAAAATAGCGTGTGAATTCAGGTCGAATCCATTTCGCTTCTAGTCCATTTATAATCACTTCATCTTATTTGTACCTCATCTTTAATTAACCATGAATGAGGCGTTCCAGTCTGGCATGTGATGCAAGAGTTTTCCCGCTGTAGAATAAACAAAAAGTATAAACCAGCCCCTGCAACATTGTTCTAACAGCTGAAAGTATTATAATGAAGCCTCTAACTCACTAACAGTTCGGCATGAGCAAAATTACCAATACTTATTTAATTTTACAATTGTCTTCACGTAACTTGAAGTTCTTTATTTATCAATAACCACATCTGAGAAGATACTAATCACGGGCAAGCAGCTACAACAGCATTGGGGTGTGTACCCACACGTCATGAATAACCTCTCCTGACACAATACTCAATTCCAACGTCTATAAATAAATTACGTTATAATCTTAAATCATAATCTAATCTTAAACAGACAAGTGTGCTGATTTCCCTTCCCTTCGGACATTAAACATAAAATCCAGACCTATTAAATGAAAAACAAGGTTCTTGTGTATGTGTATTTAGTATTCAGGTGCTCACGTGTTCTGCAGACTTCACACACTGGGGCACAGTCTGTTTGGATGTCTGCCTCATTCAGCAACATTCCAATCTATCTAAATTTGTTTTTTATTTTTATTTTTAGCGAGTGATAACTGGCCTTCACTAACCTGCAAAGCCTCCAGCTGTTTAACGCTCAGGCTTCCTGTTTCTTGTGTTTTCTTTATTTTGGGAATTTAAGTTGTCTGACCCATAGCTCCGACAAAGGTTGTGGGTTCTATTCTTTTCCATAATTAACTATCATATATCTCACATTTAGTGCTGAAAAATCTGGTCCTTCGGAAAAATTACTCCCAGAAGGCTTGTTGAAAACTGGCCCCCACAGCTGATTATTTGATCCTCTCAGACGTGTTGCAAGTCTAAATTTTCAGGAGGAGAGAAAAAAAACACACAAAAAAAACACAATGGCTAACCAAGGTCTTCCGCTTATCAGGGTTTGTGACGTCACAACAGCCGGAACACTTGCGCAGCTCTCTCACAGAGATAGTTGGATCAAAAATATATTAGAAAAAGTCACGGTTCAGATTTGACTGGAGTCCTGCATCTTTTAAATCCTACAGAAGCAGGTAGTACTTTGGATTACCCGTTTGCTTCCAAATGCTGCATCTTTTAAATCCTACCAGGTATACTTCGGATTACCCACTTAACTCAAACCGGATTCTAGACGCAGAAGCCCACGACATAATCAACAGGAAAACATTCCAACTCCAATTATTTCTCAAAATTATTTGTTATCCTCCAGACAGTCAAGATTGTAAGCCAGACATTAACAGACAGCTCAGAGCACAAACACAAATCCTCCGACTCCTCCTAGGATTGGATGAGGCATCCTAGGCCGCCCCCAGACCCTGTCTGGCCCACTCAGATTCCCCGAATCCAGAGCCCTCAAGTTCCCGACTTGAAGTAGTCTTCCACTCTCAAACCACGGCTACAAAAGCACTCGTGATCCGTCACGTCTGGCGACCCACAGCTGATGTCGTACAGAAAGGCGAGTCTTTTTCTCTTAAACAAAATTCCTTCATCCACCTAGAATTGAAAGGCATTCTACGACGCCCCCAGACATCGTCTGGCCCCTCGATCACTAACTCCTAGGTTAGTAACAAACAAAATTCCTTCATCACCTAGAATTGAAAGGCATTCTACGACGCCCCCAGACCTAGTCTGGCCCCTCGATCACTAACTCCTAGGTCAGTAATAAAACAGCCCAAGGTCCTCAGACCCTGGCTGGACCAGCCCTCCCCGGTTCCAAATACTTGGACTACCGGCCACATCAGCTGAATAGGCAGAGAGGAGACGTTAGCGCGCAACTTATTTCGGCCGTTTTCCTTCCAAAACTCACCCAAAAGAACAGCGAGGCGTTTCTGAAGCCACCGGGTTCGTTCGACCCCAGTCGGTGCGGGGACCTTCCCAACCCCCTGCGGACGAGAGGCCCTCTCCTCGACCTTCACTTGATGGGGGAGTACGAGGTTGTTGCATGCTTAAAACACCTTCGATTCCGGAGGAGAGAAGGAAAAAATCCGGCACAGATGAGGTCCCGTCGTGGTCGCCAAATTGTGGTGGCAAAAATTGTTGTTCAAAAAGAATGTCAGGACTAGGGCTGAACGATATGGACAAAATTTCATATCTCGATATTCATGCCAGATATCTCGATATCGATACGATACGATATGACTTCGGTTCGGTGAAAATCAAGCATTTTTCAGAAAACAAAAACATCAGAAATCAAAAGAGTGCAGTTTTATTGATTAGAACTCACTGCCAGTCATCAACATTAACATAAAGTCACTCAATAATAAATAATAATCAAAATATTTTACTGTAGCTCCGCTTTAACGATAAATAACCAATGCAGTTAGAGTTAGAGTTCAGTACATGTTATTGATTATTGATTGGACGCTGCAGCTGAACGGACTGTCACAACATCACTGCAGTTTCATGACGGAGTGAAGACAGATTACAGATTAAACTCATGTTTCACTCCCAGGTTTCAGATTTGATTTATTTTCTGTTTCAACAATTAAATATCTAAAAATGTTAACTTTCAATCTGATCAACAAAAGAACCAGAAACAACTTTCTTAATGTATTACTGCGCATGTGCAATCCCCCCATTTGTCCAATCCTTGTTTTCAGTAAACGAATAGGAAATAGAGAAAAAAGTTTTCCACTCGCTGTTTTAATTCCCAATTTCGATTTTCAAACACATCAATGAATTTTTTATTATCAAAACAAAAGATGGGGAAGGGATTATTTTGGTTTATTTCTCTATTTTTATTTTGTAATTTCAAAACTAAAAAGGGATGGCTGCGAAATACACGTCGCAATTTTCACCAAGCACGACTTGCACAACACCTCGCGCTGGTCGACATCATCCTTTCTAAATCCAAAATACCTCCAAATAATGGAGGATGATTTATGTTTTGGCACAAAATTAGATTCTGCACCGCCACCGGCCGCATTATCCTCCGCACTCATGTCTCTTTTCTTCCGTTTGGACTTCTCCGCTCTTCTCCGCTCTCCTGTGTGTGTGGCTGTGTGAGTCTCAGTCTACGTCTCCCTCCCTCCCTCCTATGTTTGTCATTGGTTGGCTTCAGCTGTCGATCAACAGCAAGCATGAAATAAGCTTTGTGGTTGGCTGGCCGTAGTGGTGCGTTCAAGGGCAATCTTAAAAGCAGGGCGAGCGGAAATATATCGTTTATATCGTTGCTTTTCCGTTATTAATGTCTTGAATGTTCATATCTCGATATAGATACGATTACGGTATATCGTTCAGCCCTAGTCAGGACACCTCAGCTGTCTTTATGAAAAGAGGACAAACATTCAATTGAATGGAGCCACACAGTCCAACCGGTCACATGAACCGTCAGTCCTGAGTGCGCTGAAGAAGATTAGCGACAGGTTATTTTATAGTTGGGAGCAGGAAAAGACAAAACATCACCCATCACCCTGGCAAAGGAACATGACCTCAGCATTGGAATGAAAACAGGCAACAGACAGTGTTATACCAAAATTTTCCATTACACGCGCATGCAGCGTCATGTGACGTCACATCCGCAGCCCAGCGCGGGAAATTCCGGCCCGGAATTGCAGCACATTTTGCAGCACAGAGCCTGTTCAAGGCAACAGAGAGATACACTAGAGGGCTCATTCTTTTTGGTTTGGAACACTTCATCTGACATTATTACTAGAAAACTTAAAACATATACAAATTTTTTATCATAAATCCAGCCTCAAGCTCCTTTAAGGAAAAGATCGCGAATTAGCGATGACAGGGGGTACTGCACCACGGAGAAATGGAATGACGGAGAAGACCGAAGGGTTCACGACGGCGTCACGGTGACGGCGTGTGCTCTGCGTTGGGTTGACGCAGAACCGTAATTCAGGCTTAACTCAGTGAATCCAGCATGGATATTTTGTACCTTTGGAACTTTCATTTATTGAGGTGAAGTTTATTTGCTTTTATCTGATTTGAAGCCAATTTAAGGTGTTTCATGTTAATTTAAAATTATATGTTCATTATTACTACTACTGATGAGCCTAAGTTATTACTATTGTTCATTCCTTGACCGTTATTATTTCGTTTATTTCGGCATGTTTATATAGACACATTTCATCTCCAGAACATTATACATTGCATACTCAGCACATGACGAAAAGGGTACGGGAGAAGTTGACGCTTATCAAAGTCCCGCCCCGTTCTATGTAAGATTCATGATCACATCAACAACAGAATTCAGTAAGATACATAGTTTACCACATAGCAATTTGTCTAATTTCATCCTTCACAGTCCAGATAGCATGTATGTTTGTACACGTGTCCAGTCCACTCATCCTGATCACCGTTCCTGTGATTTACTACTGTGTCCACTGTTCAGTTATTTTTATGTCCAAGCCTCTTTTTGCATGCAATCCACTTTGCAATGGAGGTGCGTGTGTCAATGCAGATTTTGATTAGTCGCCGTCCTCTGGCTCTCTAGCCGCCACAGCCTTTGCCCCCTCCGCTCGTACTGACTTCATCACCTCCCGAGCTTTGGACACCTCCGACCATACACTGGTCAGTCTCCCCTGGATGTCAGCGAGGCCAGAGAGCAGCTTTGCCTGATCAGCTCTCACTTTTCTCAACTTTTGTAGCATCCAGACCCCGCCAAGCCCTAGGATCACCAGGCCCACCGTCATGCCCGTGAATATATAGACGTCCTCCACGTCTTCTATATCCAGCACCCCAAGACACACCACTTTCCATTTATTCCAACTGTCCATGGTGTATCCTGCCAAGAATGTCCCATCTGGACAGGCCGGTTCCCTTGTCCCAGCACGCCGTGTAGAAAAAATCTTGTCAATAGCATTTACTGACCAGTTCAGAATCTCCATTCTTGATTTTATGTTCTGCTTGGTCGTGATATCTGCTGTGCTGTGATAGAGCTCAATGTCACACACACACATTTTATAGTGACTTTGTTTTGTTTCCATGTTTTGTTTCCATGCCAGGTGTTCCAGTGCTGAATTTCCCACATTGCCATTGTTTTGTACACATAGCCAGACATTGCCATTCCTGTACCTAGTTTTGATATTCCTTCCATAACAGCTTCTTTAACTCATGTTTGAAAACAGTTAAATTTCTTGCTAACTTTAATTCATTGTTTAGGCTATTCCACATTTTCACACCAGCTACTGACAAACTATGGCTTCCCATCGTTGTCCTTATCTTTTTCTGTTTAAACTGCAGCAAGCTGCGCATGCTGTGAGGACCTTGACTAAGAGTGAACAATTTCTGAACATTTACTGGTAATGCCGCCTGTGTTGCTTTGTAAATTGTTTGTAGCATCTGAAAATGAAGTATCTCTCTCAGTTTTAGATATTTCGTCTTTATGAACAGTTCGTTCGTATGTGCCCTGGCTGGGACAGAATGAATGATGCGAAGCGCTTTTTTTTGCAATTTAAATATTGGTTCTGTAATGCCCTTGTAAGTGAAACCCCAATTTTCTACACAGTACCTCATATGTGGGACTATTAGTGCCGAATATATGGTCTTAAGCGAGTTTAAATTGAGAGATTTCTGCAATTTCCACAGAATAGACACACTCCTTGCCATCTTATTTTGAATTATTTTTACATGTGGTCGCCATGTCAAGAGGTCATCCACTAATATACCCAGAACCTTATGTTCCCTCACTCTTTCTATATTGTTTCCATTAACTTGCAAGTTTATGCTTTTCTTTACATTATTTCTCCCAAATAACATGAATTTGGTCTTTGCCAGATTTAGTGATAATTTGTTTATATTAAACCATGTATTTAGTTTTGTCATTTCTCTGTTAATCGCTTTTTCCAGTATATTCAAGTCGTTTCCTGAGCAGAAAATATTTGTATCATCAGCAAATAAAATAAGTTTTAATACATCAGATGTTTTGATTATGTCATTGATATATAGAGTAAATAGCTTAGGGCCTAAGACTGACCCCCGTGGGACCCCACAGACGACATCCAGGCATGTAGACGTATTTGTTCCCATCTGGACATATTGGACTCTACCAGATAGATAGCTTTTGATCCATCTTAAAGCTGTATCTCTGATACCGAAATCATATAATTTTTCAATCAAAATATCGTGATTTATAGTGTCAAAAGCTTTTTTGAGGTCAATAAAGATGCCTACTATATATAATTTGTGGTCAAGCGCATCTTTAATCAGTTCTAAGGACTCCGTGAGGGCAAGTGCTGTCGAATGTTGCTTTCTGAACCCGTATTGGCTATCACACAGGATGTTGTGTTCAGTCATGAACTTTTCCAATCTGCTATTATAGAGTTTTTCTAAAATCTTTGAACACTGCGGCAATAAGGAGACCGGGCGATAGTTTGTAGTCATATTTATATCACCACTTTTATACAATGGTAATACCTTTGCTATTTTCATTTTGTCTGGAAATACACCGGTTTTGAAGGATAAGTTACATATGTGCGTGAGTGGTGTTATAATTCCTTTTTGTACCGCCTTCAACAGTCTCATGTCAATTTTGTCTACAATCTACTGAAGATTTAGATTGCACTGTGTGAGGGCATTTACAACTTCTGCTTCAGTGACTGGTTCAAGTAACAGACATGAATTTTTAGTAATTGTATTCTTATCAGAGTCAAAATGGTCCCAGCGCAATGGTGATTCAGGGATGTCCTTGGCCAGCTGTGGGCCAACATTTACAAAGAATTTATTGAATTGATCCACAATCAGCTTCCCGTCAGACACCGTTTCATTATCTATAATAAGGTGGTCTGGGAGTGTGACCTTTGGTTTCCGACCTGATATTGAATTCACTATACTCCAGAGTTTCTTGTTATGATTCTTGTTATCTGATAGTAGTTTTTCATAGTAATCCTTTTTTTGCTTTCTTAGTGCACTATTTATCTTATTTCTATATTTTTTATATTTGGATTCAGCTATTTCTGTTCTGTCTCTGAGAAATTGTTTATATAAAAGGTTTTTTTTCCTACATGCATTTACAAGTGATTTCGTAAGCCACGGTGTGGCTTTCTTTTTTGTTTTGTCTGTTATCTCCCTTGCAGGGCAATGTTTATGGTACAGTCCTGTGAGAGTCTTCAGGAATTCATCATACGCTTTGTTTGTTTCTGTTTCAGAGAGCACATGTCTCCATGTCTGTGTCAACAGCTGACTCTCCAATGCGTTCATATTCTTTTCATTTCTTATCCTAACTAACTTTCTTTTTTTCGTCTCGCTCTTTACAATATGATTCCACTCACACATTGCAAAGACTGGTAGATGATCAGAGATATCGCATATCAATAGTCCACTCACTGGATCTGCTTCTAAGACATTTGTAAATATATTGTCAATTAGTGTGGCACTATGTTTGGTAATTCTGCTGGCCATTGTAATTAAGGGATGCATACCTGCCGCATACATACTATTTAGAAAGTCATCTGTCCCAGCGTTGTTGTTTGGGTTGAGGATATCGATATTAAAGTCTCCACATATGAAAACATTTTTATGCTTTGTCAGAGAGAGTAGTTCTGTCACACTATCACTGAATAATTCTAACTTTGAATCCGGGGCTCTATACAGACAGGATATTACAGTATTTCTCCCTTTACACATAGATAATTCTACAGTTATGCATTCCATTACATTGTCAATAGCTTTTGACACATTTTCCAATATGACAAAATTAATGCTCTCTTTAATAAAAAGAGAAACTCCTCCACCAGTCTTTTTTTTCTATTTTTACACACAAATTCATACCCATTTAAGATGAAGTCCATTCCCTTTTCTTCATTAATCCAGGTTTCTGACACCGCAATGATATCAAAGGATGTAGAAAATCCTTCCAAGTATTCCAATATGTGATCAAAATTTGCATATAAACTCCTGCTGTTGAAATGAATGATTGACAGCCTCTGATCCATCACAATGTCCTTATTGAACTGCTCCCTTGTATAATATCCACAATTTAGTGCTCTGCTGTAGTAGAAGTGTATATCCGGGTCAATTTCTTCATTCGAGTCTTCTGATCCAAGGTGTTGTTTTAAAGATAGGTTCCTTTTTTCATAATTGGCAATCCTGCCTTTAAGTTTATTCATCTTTGTTTTTTGTGAGTAGGTAATCCATTCTTTTTGTAGAGGTTTCATGATGGGCTTTGACATATTTAGCCGGTAAGTTTCTCCAACTCCTCTACCTCCCTGATCAGCACCGGTCTGGTATTTTCTGGCCCATTTTGTTTGATGTAGACTCTGCAGTTTGCCGTCCAGGTATTTTGTATTTTTCCAGCCTTCTTCAGTTGACGAGCTTTCCAGGCGATGGTGGCGTTTTTCTTGCTGAGATTCTCGTTTATAAACACACTGGTATTTTTCAGCTTACTGCCTTGTTTTAGCAGCGCTATTTTGTGTTTTCTGTTAGTGAATTTCAGCAGAACAGCCCTGTTTACATCTTCACGTTCTCCCACCTTTTTTTTCTTGGGCAGCAGTTGACATGTATCCACATGTTCAAGATCGATCTTAATGTTTTTGGAGGTTAGGAAATCCTGTACCTGCTTTTCCACAGATTGGATGTCTTCCTCCTTCATCTCCTCCTGTCCTCTCGTCGCTGCTGCATAGCTCCTGGGCTTGATCTCAATACCCGTAATGATCACATCATTTAGCTTGTTTTGTTGATCAAGCTCCTCCATTTTGTTGTTTAGAGCTATTATCAGCCCATCTTTTTTCTCATTTTCCTCTTTGAGGTGTTGAATCTCTTTCATCAGGCCTTGCATCCCTTGTAGTTGGCTCTTTATCTCCTTCAAGCATTCCAACTGAACCTCCAAGCCTTCCAGCTGAAGCTTTACTCCCTCCAGGGTCTCACCCATTTGGGTCAGGTCCTGTGGATTGAACTGGTTCCCCTTTTTTGGTGCCATTTTCCTTGGATTATCCGATTCTGTCGCTATTTGATACTTTTCGTATAGCTTTTCGCATAGCGGCTCAGTAGCCCGCTATTGTTATGTTTGAGCTTATCACTCCTTCGAGGCCAAGCTCACCAGCTGCGTCGAGGAGCTGTGTCTTGTCCCACGTCTAGCTCAGAACTGAGCTAAAAGTATTGTGTTGCATTCAATACATTAACATAAGAATAAAGTTATTAATCTCCAAATGGAAACGTTTATTCAGAGGTTCTCTCATTACATGAATAAAAATCCTTTTGAATTTGAATCCCATTCACTAATGCCCTGCCTACAGTCTACATCTATATTATATATTCGGACGTAGACAAGTTTAAAAGTCTCTTGGGAAGGTCACGTGTTTGTGTTTTCTGCTGCTCAGTTCAAAGCTACTGACAATGAAGAGGATCTAAGATGGCGGAGTGAGTGGCAGCATTTTTGCAAGCACTAATTAGTCCTTGAACAGACATTGAGTTAGAAGTAAACTCCTCTAAAGGAGGCAAACTTAATTTGAGTCATACGCCTAATAAAAGTCCACACGCAAAGAAGACGAAAAATAGGGGGGAACAGGACGGTGAGGAAGAGGAGGCGACCAGCGCTGCTATTCTCCATGCAGTTATGGCTCTGACTGGAAAAGTGGATACGCAGACTGAACTGCTGAAAAGTCTCTTCGGTCCAGCTTATGCATTAACCACTTTAGGAATCTTCTGTCAGATCATATTTGTAGTGAGATAATGTCTGCCTCCACTGAACAACATTTGGCCGAACTGCTTTCTCTCTGGTCCCCGATTATAGGCTTCATTACCTAGTGGGGGCGGGGGGTGGTGATCCTGTAGCCCTTGGGGTTGGGGGCCGGCTTGGGGGACTGGGGTGCGGGCCTCTGGTGGCCCCTGGAGGGCAGTGGGGTCAGCTAAGGATACTTAGCGTTTGGAGGGGAGGGTCACTGTCAGTTTGATACCCTGACCTCCCCCTCCCTGTTTTTAAATTGCATTAATTACATACACTCAACACCAGGGGCGGGAGAGGGGCCCACACCACCTGAGTTCCCTCGCTGGCCTGGGACAGGCGGGTCGCGGTGCCCGGGCCTGGCGGGGCTCGCCGCGCAGCCTTGGGTGCTACCTGGCGGTGCTGGACCCCCCCGGGGAGGGGGAAACGGGGCTGGACCCCCTCAGGGAGGGGGAAACTGGGAGTGAATGTGCGTATTTGTAGGTGAGAATGCGGTATGAAAGGGTCCCTGGCCGCCTCTTCCCGTGTCATGGGGGCCCTGCCCTGCCCATGGACCCCCTCAGCCACTGCTGGAGGGGGGCGGACCTCGCTGGCGGTGGGTTGCCTCCCGCCCTCTTCTCCCCTCTATGGGGTTGCTGGTGGCCTGGGTTCCGGGTTCTTCCTCGTTGGCCTCTGGTCTCGCGGGTGGCGGGGTGGCCCTCCCCCACAATAGATACACTTCAGTTGGAGCTTTGATAGGATTATCGCTCGCTCAATCGCTCGCTCGATCGCTCGCTCGCACGCACGCACGCACGCACGCACGCACGCACGCTCTGTAGTTTTTTAGTTAATCGCGGTAGCTTAGCTCAGATTGTGATCGGATCTCGAGATTTGGGTCGATTGCTGCTCGTGTTTTGGTCGGTTCCGTGTTTCGTTTGTGGTTTTTGTTGCAGATTTCCCGTGCTCGACGTGTGCCTCCATGTGTCCTTGCTTCCTGGTTTAGCAGCGGATGTCACCCCCCCCCCCCCCCCCACACACAAAAAAAAAAAAATATATATATATATATATATATATATATATATATATATATATATATATATATATATATACATATATATATATATATATGTATATATATATATCAGGGCTTTTCCTGCATACAAAATTAGGAGGCGGCCGCATCCGCCTAATTTAGTGCCGCCCCAGCTCTCAAAACTCCGACGTCATGAAAATTGTTATTTTCTGGCAGGCGTTGGACTGGATGGATGTTATTTTAACTGCAGCTGCAGCATTACGCTGCTGTGGAGGCACTGTATCAATGACAGTGCACCAGCAGAAGAAGACAAAATCTCGAGAATTACTTTCTGCGGTTTTCCGCTATTTGTTGTATTAAAAATCGGCGTCCTGGTTTTCCCTGGCTGTTCAAACAGGTAAATATTGTTTCTTTTGCATCCGAGCATGCCTTGTTTATTCGTCTTATATTCGGGTCGAAACGGTACTTTAAAAAGTGACCTCGCGACCAGGAGAAGCAAGAGTGCAGGTGAAACAGTGCAATTAACGTTACAGGCAGTTAAAAAGTAATAAATCATGTTACCGACGATATGCAGGATAAATGGGCTATTTTGCCTAAAGTTAAAGAAGTACATTTTAAAATTATGAATAAGGTCTATTCTGAGGCAGAATTTCTTAAAAAAGATTTAAATTTGAGGTAGATCAATGTTTCTTCTGCAAAACGGATGAAGAAACACTGGATCATTTGTTTTATGAATGTCCTTTGTCTCATTGTTTCTGGACAGACATATGGAACAGGTTTGGTTCCGTTGCAACAAATGGCGAGTCATAGGTTGGTTTGCTACATTTATTTCTGCAGAAGACACAAAAACACATTAATAAGTCTTCTGGACCCTCTTTTTACTCCTTCTGATCCCCTCATCAGAGCAACGCAGCACTGTGTAAATTAATTGATTTTCCTCTACAATGCAGAGAAATACACTCCTACATTTTCTCAAACAAAAGCTACCAAAACAGACAGGAAAATAATGGCAATATAAATGGATAATTTCTTGAAGAAAATCTGGTAAGAAACGCAGCAGCAGTTCCCAACGCAACTTACCCTCATCAGAGCAACGCAGCCCTGTGAGGAGCGGACATATTTATGATATTTGTATATTCAGAAATTATCCATTTATGTTGGCATTGTTGGCGCATGTTGTATACTTTAAATGCCACTGACATTACGTGGCTGTTTTGTGTTGTTTTAATGATTAATATGCTTTTTGTGGATGTTTTCGCGCCTTTTTGTATAGCGGCGGGCGGTGACTGGTTTAAACCAGTAGGTGGGAGTGTGGACTAGGGCTGAACGATTAATTGCATTTGCGATAATATCGCGATGTGATAAAACAAGATTTTCTAACCGCAAAGGCTGCGATTTGACCAGTCACGTGATCTGGTCACGTTGCCGGCAGGGAGAAAAAGTCAACAGTGTAACCTAAATCTACCATGGCCTCAGCGTTAGGGCTCGGCCAGGCGGGGCTTTATAAATATATGGGCTTTATAAATGTATTAAATATATGAGCACGGAGTCGGCGTGGCGATGAGCTGCGCGCGGCGAGGAGTGGAGGCGCGCTGTGAAGGCTGATTTATGGTTCCGTGTCAAATCGACGCAGAGCCTACGCCGTAGGCTATGGCGTAGGTTACGCGGCGACGCGCGCCGTACGTACCGCGTACTCTGCGTTGGTGTAACGCGGAACCATAAATCAGCCTTAAACCACCTGCAGCTCGTCAGCTCATCAGGAGGTTAAAGAGCGGGGCTGCCAGTTGTTCATTGCTGGTTGGTTTTGTTAACTCTGAGCTTTGTTGGTTTGTTTGTTTGCTGGTGTTTTTTTTTCTCTCTGTGATTTTTGAGTTATTTGTGAAGAAGTTCTGAGTTTCCTGTGAAGAAGGTTTTTTAGTTCCCTGTAGGAGTTTTTCTGTGTTTTTCTATTAAACTACGCCTCGTTTTGGCTAAAGTTTAACCCGGTTTGGTGTCGTGTGATTGGGTTCAGAGAGAACGACCCATAACACTCGTGTGTACAGACGTGTGTAGACGTGTTAAAGGTAAAGACAGAGATTTGTTTTCTTTATTGTTGTAATCTGTGCTTTAAATAAATCTGACATTGTTTATTATAAAACAGACTGATTTATTGCTTGTGTAGTTGAAAAATACATGAGAACAGGACCTTTAAAAAAATAATCGCATATTAAATCGCAATATTGAGGAAAAAAATCGCAATTAGATTATTTTCAAAAATGGTTCAGCCCTAGTGTGGACCAGACGGCGCTGCAGAGCCTCCAGAAGACTTATTAATGTGTTTTTGTGTCTTCTGCAGGTATGTTTCCTTTGTGAAATTAATTGTTTGTCACTGTTCCCATATTGGCTGTTATGATTTAGCGATTTATTAGTTAAAAATACTGTATTTCTCTGCATTGTAGAGGAAAATCAATTACTTTACACAGTGCTGCGTTGCTCTGATGAGGGGAGCAGAAGGAGTAAAAAGAGGGTCCAGAAGACTTATTAATGTGTTTTTGTGTCTTCTGCAGAAATAAATGTAGCAAAACAAACCTATGACTCGTCATTTGTCCCAACGGATCCAAACCTGTTCCACTGGTGCCGTGACCCTTTGGATCTTCAGATCAGCTTGATGCTCATCGCCGCGGATGCTGTGCTGCTGTCCTGATCTGTGTTTCAGGATTATTGGATGGTCAGGTTTTGATGGACTGTAGATTTTGGTGTAGTGCCATGGCCTTATTTTATTTTATTTTTCTTGCATTTGTGACTTTGCTTTCTGTGTTAACTGTTTCTGTGGGAAAAAAAACAAACAAAAAACCAACGCAAGTGCTTTTGATGGTTGATAACAGCAGCTAAAGTAAATATGGATGGGTTTAATACTTTTAAATGAAGTTTTAAACGCAATTTGAAAACAAAAATGATTAAACTGGCTTTCCCAACTCGGTTACACACACACAACTGGATTTCTCTTAAAATTAATAATGATCCACCTTTTGAATTAAGCCATTTATTTTCTTCATGGATGATTTGGAATTTTCTGTTTCTGATATTATTAATATAATTTTGTTACTGGGTAAGTACCATATTCATTGTGCCAAATGGAGAAATTGTAAACCCTCCTTTCTGGGTTTTATTGATGATTTTAAGATTTTTTTCACATGTCTAAAAGAGTAAAAAAAAAAAATGCAAGTAAAATAAGTCTACACATTGCTCGTTATTTGTTATTCTAATTTAATATTTCATATCCTTTTCTATGCTCCATTATGTGAATTTAAATGCTTAATTTATTTTGTTATTCATATTCACCTTTTTAATTCTTAGAGAGCCTTGTTTTTTTTGTTTTCCTTACAAGAATCCCCATTTTTTTCCCCCCTTTCTTTTCATATTGCATTTAAATTGATATTTGTCCATTATCCTCTTTGAGAGTTTGTATATTTTCAATAAAGTTTTGTTCCAAAAAGAAAAGAAAGAAAAAGCTACTGACAATGAACTAAAGTGTTTGGATGATCAGCAGCAACAGAAAGAGCGAGGAGGAGCGGGAACGTGGACCTGAACACTGACCTGCAGACCAGCGGAGGAAGAGTCCGCTTTGGTCCTGCTGCTGGACTCCTGGTCCTGGTTCTGACCCCGGTCCTGGATCTGGTCCTGGATCTGGATCTGGATCTGGTCCTGGTTCTGGTCCTGGATCTGGTCCTGGATCTGGTCCTGGTTCTGGTCCTGGATCTGACCCCGGTCCTGGTCCTGGATCTGGTTCTGACCCCGGTCCTGGATCTGGTCCTGGATCTGGTCCTGGTCCTGGATCTGGTCCTGGTTCTGGTTCTGGTTCCGGTCCATCTCCTCCAAACTCGTGTCCACCACTCGAGTGTTTCCTGCTGGTAAGTGTAGATTGTCGTCCCGGAGACTAGAATGTTGTATTTAGAGGGAAATGTTCTCCCCCCGACAGCGCTGGATTCACTCTAGTGTCTAATAGAGTCCAACACAAACTCACCTCTTGGTAGCGACATTCATTTGTCAGAGAACCTCCGGCGGGGCTACTGCGCATGCTCCTGACTACTGTGGCATGCTGGGAAATGTGGTTTCCATGTCACATTCGTGTAGCAACGCGCATCCTATTGGAGCAGCGGGATCACGTGACGACCGCGCCTCGACCCGCGGACCAAAATCTTCCTCCGCTCAGAAGAAACTAGTCCCGTTTTGCGGCCCCGATCACGGGACTCTCGGGGGGTTTTGAGCTCTGGACTTTTACTGATAAGGTGAGCAGGAATCAATCTTTTTGATCATACAGACTGTGTAGTCTCCAAAGGTGGGAGCGGGATGAAACGATAACGGGGTTCTAGGCTAACGGCTAACGCTAGGCTGGATCAAGCTGAGAGAGTTTGGTTTCTGTTCATTCCACGTGAGCAGATCGTGCTAAACTCAAGTTTGACTCCACAGTGTGACTTTTGAGGTGGTTCATCCGTTGTTTTGTCCTGGAGGACACAAAGAGGAGACCAGTATAGAGCTGCATCAGTCAGAGCTGCACTGATGCTTCTCTACAACAATAGAAATAGAAGAGAAATAGAAAGCCTTTATTATCATTAGACTGCTACAATGAGATTAGGCAGCAGCTCCGTAAAAGTGCACACATGCAAAGACTCTGGAAACAAAGACTGGAATCAACAACATGACAAACAGGAAACATAAATACAGGACTGGCTCAGAAAATTACAAGTTCTTTATTTTCTGTAATGCAATTTAAAAAAACAAAAATGTCAAACATTCTGGATTCATTACAAATCAACTGAAATATTGCAAGCCTTTTATTATTTTAATATTGTTGATTATGGCTTGAAGTTTGTACTTTAATATTTTCCCAGCAGGAAACACTCTGAGTTTGGAGGAGATGAACCGGGACCAGATCCAGGACCAGATCCAGGACCAGATCCAGGACCGGGGTCAGAACCAGGACCAGGAGTCCAGCAGCAGGACCAAAGCGGACTCTTCCTCCGCTGGTCTGCAGGTCAGTGTTCAGGTCCACGTTCCCGCTCCTCCTCGCTCTTTCTGTTGCTGCTGATCATCCAAATCAGTGTTGCCAGGTGGGAAATGTAGGATTATCGTACCAGAGACATGAAATTATCGTATTTTGAGGAAAATTATCGTACACCCGTCATAATCAAACTAACAAGTCTATTGGTGGTCACTCTAGTGTTGAATAGCGACTCACGGCTTTGCATCAGTGTCACCCACAAACAATGACAGGTGGGAACTAATGAGCTAAATCATGAGGCCTGAAGGCCACCTACTGTTAGGATATAGCACCAGGTTTAAATGGTAAATAGTATTCATGATAACTGACAATAAAATGAAGATCTGGCTCTATATTGAAATTTTATTTTCAGAGAAACAACATCTCTGTCCTCAAAATGACAACAATTCATAACAAAAAATCGCAAACTTATGACTTATGAAAACGTATAATTACAACTTAAAATAAAGTGAATTTCTTTGTGATTTATTTTGTTTTACCGTATGTTCTGTTCTGAATGTCAAAGTATTTCTCTTTGCTAACCTGCTTAAAACTCAAAGATATTGTGGAAAAAATAAATAAAATAAAGTGCATATATAACCTGGGTATATAATAACCCGTTTTCTTAGCCTCTCCTTCTCCTCCTTCTCCTTCAGGTTCTCTTATTTTCTTTTCCGCGCTTCTGTCAGACTGGGCCGGTGTTCTGCCGAGTTGTCCTACCTCCGCGAATCGTCCTACCCGTAGGATGAAATGACATACTTCTCTGCCGAGATGTCCTACCTCGGCGAGATGTCCTACCTCGGCAGAAAATACTACCATACGATCCCCGATTCTTTTATCTCAGTTTCCTTTTTTTCAAAACCTTTTTCATGCAAATAGACGATTTAACAACAGGAAGTCAGAATGTGCGTCCACATAGATCTATGTGTACGACGCTTCGGCGGAAGAAAAAAACCCGTCAGATCACGCTTCCACATAGATATTGGCAGGTAGGATGATTTGACAGATGAAAATACCCCGTCAGGTCACGCTTCTACATAGACATCAACATTTATCTATGTGGAAGCGTGATCTCACAGGTTATTTTCATCTGTCAAATCATCCTACCTGCATTTATCTATGTAGAAGCGTGATCTCACAGGTTATTTTCATCTGTCAAATCATCCTACCTGTATTTATCTATGTGGAAGCGTGATCTCACAGGGTATTTTCATCTGTCAAATCATCCTACCTGCATTTATCTATGTAGAAGCGTGATCTCACAGGTTATTTTCATCTGTCAAATCATCCTACCTGTATTTATCTATGTAGCAGCACATAGATATCATGTAGCACGATTTGGCAGATGAAAATACCCCGTCAAATCATGCTGTCACATACACGCATGCGGATAGAACTGCCTGTATCTCACCTTGTTGTGTTTCAATACATTTTCAAACTACATATATCTATTTTTTATCACTAATTTCTTTTTGAAAAGAAGTAAATGCACATTTCCAGGAAGTATCATAAAGAAAAGGTTCATACAAAGTTTCATATTCATCAGATTTTCAGATTCATCTGAATGCAGCAGTAGTCTCCATGTGACAAATCAACCTGTGCATAAAAAGTGGATATCAGTGGATATGAGGGGAGGGGTAGTAGTTGGGGGTAAAATGAAGATGCAGTAGAAGATCAGCAACCTTGGTAAAGGAAGCTGGAATTGTGATTGGGGCAGGCACAGACCCACAAAGACACTGCTGGCCGTTAAACATTCCTGTTTTATTCTGCATCTATTTATTCAAAGGCATTTTGGACAAGTGTAATTTTCTTCATCGGTGTACTTGGCGCATTCCAAATGGGCCCACCGATGACAAGTCCCACACTGCACCTAGTGAGACAACATAACAGAAACAATACAATTAAAAAAAATTAACATTCATAAAGTCATTTCACATAAAACAATTATAATTATTTTATAAAAATGTTTACCATTCCTATCATGCTGTGCTGTGGATCGCACTCCAGCAGGGCGCACACTATGCAGTAATCTTTTGCATCGCCTTGAAAAGAATAAAGAACCCTTTTTTATGCGTGTACTGACAGCAGTGTAGGCATCTCTGTTGTTCTTACATTTCTACATTTGTAGCATGCACACCTACAGATATCAAGCATCCATTATGAAATGTGTATTTAAAAGTACACTTTATTATGTGTACAGAAAAAAAACAGTAGTTGTAGTAGTCATTGTAATTACCACATTGTGGCAACTGATTATCGAAGCATTTTTACACCGACCCGGATTTTGTAGCAGCTACAGGCGATCTGCTTCCTGTATTCATGCAAAGCCTCAGCTGTGGTGACGACCTCTGTGGATCCCTCACTGATGAAGTTTTCTGCAAACTGAAACGCAGTGTTTTTATCCACATTCACATAGTCACCAAGTTGGAAGAAGAGGTCATTCATTTGGTAATAATCTATCTAGTCAGTTATCCAAATGAATAAACAGATCACAATGATTTAATACCTTCATAACCAAAACTCCTCAGCTACTGGCATCCTGCCGTTTATTGTGCTGCACAGTCTCCACCTGCCATGCCTCAGCCCCTCTCTCCATCCTTTTAAGGTAGTTCCTGGGAAACACAGAATAAGAAATAGTTAAGCATTTAGCCATACAAGTTCTTATTGTAAATCATTAATTTTGAGTAGTACAGATTACCATTCCCAAAAAATAACAGTAAACCTATAATATTTAGGTTATGCAAAAATAGGATTAATAAATAATAATAGATCGAGGAACTACCTGGTTGACAATGGTTCAGGAGCTAGAAGAAAAGAGGTTTCTGACAGAGACAGACAGACAGACTTATTATATTATTTATTATATTATATCATATTGTATATCATGCACATATTATAACATATGACAGCAATACATGCATTATAATTATTATTATTATTATTATTATTACCATTGTTATTACTATTATTCTTTTTGCACTACACCCCACCCTACTATTTACTCATATTTACATCTCTTATAGGTCGTTGCAACACGGTAGTTTATATTCAATTAACAATGGTCATGCAAAGGCTAGCCGACATGCATGCAAACATGAAAAACTACAAGAAAGTTGGAATTTGGTTGTAGGAAACACTAAATTCGCAAGCAAACATGAAAAACTACAAGAAAGTTGGAATTTGGTTGCAGGAAACACTAAATTCTTACCGTTTTCACAGTTTTATTCTTAATCAGCTGATCGGTAGGATGATTCGGTGTTGTTTTAGTGAAGTCGACGCTGTTGACTCGTGCGCATGCGCAGTGACGCAAAGTAGGACATCTCGCCGGGTAGGATAATTTGACAGAACACCGGCTCTGCTTCTTCTTCATTTCTTTTTTTTTCTTTTCCTCACTCATGGGGCGGGCGCAGCGTACTATTCAGCCAATTACTGTTGTTCTGAAGCAAGCTTACATTTAGAAACGCAGGATTGGCTTGAAACTTGTCACATGGACGGAGATGCCTTCAGGGTTCACAAAAAAAATCTGACAGACAGTTGCGAAAGGCTGATTACAACCGATTACATACACACATTCACGGAATGGTCAAATTATCGTATATTTGGCCTTTTTGGGGATTATTGATCGTACATCGTACAGAGGGCAAAATTATCGTACAAATACGATAATTATCGTACACCTGGCAACACTGATCCAAACACTTTAGTTCATTGTCAGTAGCTTTTTCTTTCTTTTCTTTTTGTAACAAAACTTTATTGAAAATATACAAACTCTGAAAGAGGATAATGGACAAATATCAATTTAAATGCAATATGAAAAGAAAGGAAAATAAAATTAAAAAATGGGGATTCTTGTAAGGAATACAAAAAAAAAAAAAACAAGTCGCTCTAAGAATTAAAAGGTGCATATGAATAACAAAATAAATTAAGAATTTAAATTCACATAATGGAGCATAGAAAAGGAGATGAAATATTAAATTAGAATAACAAATAACGAGCAATGTGTAGACTTATTTTACTTGCATTTTTGTTTTCTACTCTTTTGAGACATGTGAAAAAAAATCTTAAAATCATCAATAAAACCCCAAAAGGAGGATTTACAATTTCTCCATTTGGCACAATGAATATGGTACTTACCCAGTAACAAAATTATATTAATAATATCAGAAACAGAAAATTCCAAATCTA
Organism: Cololabis saira; assembly: GCF_033807715.1. Lineage (NCBI taxonomy): Eukaryota > Metazoa > Chordata > Actinopteri > Beloniformes > Belonidae > Cololabis > Cololabis saira. The sequence goes on from NC_084607.1 coordinate 2,747,442, forward strand.
TGGCTATATGGCTTAATTCAAAAGGTGGAATTAATCATTATTAATTTTAAGAGAAATCCAATTGTGTACGTCTGTCCAGAAACAATGAGACAAAGCACATTCATAAAACAAATAATCCAGTGTTTCTTCATCCTTTTTGCAGAAGGAACATTGATCTACCTCAAATTTAAATCTTTTTTTAAGAAATTCTGTCACAGAATAGACCTTATTCATAATTTTAAAATGTACTTCTTTAACTTTAGGCAAAATAGGCAATTTAATAAATTGGGAATGTGCTTTGTTTAATGTGTTTATATTTATCATGCAAGAATCATGTCAAATTATCCTTCTGCAAAAATCATGGAACAATCTGGATTTAAAAACATTACAAATAAACTTGTTACCACACTTTTTATCAGTCAGAGTACATCCTTCCATTAATAGATTTGGTAATACATTTGAAGCGGTATTATACACCAAAAAGTTCTGAATTAATGGTAGAGGAATAACGCTACATATTTTGTTGAATTCTCTATGAGAACAATTGAAATTATATATTTTTTGGAAATCTTAAACTTAAAAGAATCCCTTTACTATCCATTAAGTCAGTTACATATAGAATGCCTTTATCAAACCAATTACTTCTAAATACTGATTTTCTACTAATTGTAATTACTCTGTTACAACCCGGCTCGCAGGGGAAAGGGAAGCAACACAAAAACCTAGTTGGTAAAAAGTAAGGTAGTTTATTGTTACCCAAAATTACCGGGAACACCGGTTAACAAATAAAAAAAAGAAGAAAACAAACCAAGGAAGAGGGCCGGTGGGTGCTGTTTAAATCAAAAACAAAATATAACAAAAAGGACTCTCTAAGAGCTAAAATGGATAACCAAACTATCTCAAAACAAAAAGGAAAACAAAGGCTGTCTACACTCACTAAAACCAAAGTACAACAAAAACAGCACCCCTGCACCTAGAGTTTCTAACATAAAGGTTACTAGGTGTGGGAACTCAAAATCAGTCACAACACAAAACACAAACTAAACCCTGGCCACACTTCACAGGTTAAACAAAAAACCAGCCACAAAGAACCACACAGTAGCTGCTAGACAAAGTTTAGCTTTTAGCACAAAGTTCTGCACAACACACAGAGGCGAGCTGTCCCACAATCAGCCGCCTGGACTGACAGACTGGCATGGGTTTATCAGGTGTTCACTCCTGATTGGACGGCTGGGATTGGCCAGCCCCAGACGCGGCGCACCAATCAGGGACCCAGGTGATCAGAGGGATGGACTGCCAGGAGCCGGGAGGCCACCCCAATCAGGCCAACGAGGGAGGAGCTGTGCAGCTTGGCAGAGGCAGGGGGAGAAAACAAGATTAAAACAAAACATAAAGGAGGAAAGGGCAGCGGCCGTAACACTCCCCCCCTTAAAATTAAACCCATAGGTTTTCAAATCTGCAAGTTGTAGTCCTGCACAAGCAGGGCCCATCGCATCAGTCGCTGGTTGTGGTTGTACATGCGAGTGAGAAAAGTGAGTGGGTTATGATCCGTAAACACTGTTACTGGCAAAGAGCTGGACCCGAGGTAAACTTCAAAATGCTGGAGTGCCCACAACAAAGCAAGGGTTTCCTGTTCAATGGTGGAGTAGTGGACTTGGTGCCTGTTGAACTTACGTGAAAAATAAGACACAGGATGGTCTACCCCATCAGCATCTTCTTGTATCAGCACAGCGCCGGCCCCAACGGCGCTGGCATCAACACTCTATGGCCGTAACACTCTATTGTTCCATAAAGTTGACTTATGAGGAGAGAAGTTGTGGACAAATACCATTTTACAAAAACTAAGTATTTGTTTGTGAAAATTAGACAACTTAATGGGGATCCTGTTCACATAAAAATCACATTTCAAAACCAAATCTAGACATCCTATCTTCTTAAACAAAGATCTTGGGATGTGAAACCACGTGGAGTTTGGTTGTGACAGACAGACTTTTATCCAGTTCACTCTAAATGTGCCGATCATAGATTGGAATTCTGGAGCTTTAATATCACCATTGACATACTCCTTAACCAGCTGGGATCTTTTTTTTTTTTTTTATAAAGATTTTTTTGGGCTCTAGTGGCCCTTTATTGGAGATGCAGACTGGAAAGGGGTAGAGAGAGAACGGGGAAGACACGCAGCAAAGGTGCGCGGGCTGGATTCGAACCCGCGACCGCTGCAGGAAGACTGTAGCCTCAGTATATGAGCCGCTGCTTAACCCACTGCGCCATCGAGCGGCTCCAGCTGGGATCTTTTGATGTAATGTGTTTTATTCCTCCACAAGAACTGGAAAATGACTGTGTTGGCTTTATTAACATTATTTGAGGAGATATATAATGAGTGACAAGGATAAATCAGTTTGGAAATACCTTCCGCTTTAGATAAATTGGTTCTGCCAAAAATAGTAAGGTCTCTAGTCAACCAGTGGCTGAGTGATTTATTCATATCTAATATATGGCTGGAGATATTAGTGTAACGGCCAATAAGGGCCTGATTAAGTAATGATTTATAATTTAGTTAAAACAGTTAAAAATGGGTAATGATAATTTCATTATAATTCATAAGGTTTAAATTAGACTAAAATTCATAATTTAGCAATGTGTAGATACATGATAAAGTCTTTTCTATGTTTTGTATTTTAGGTGGTACTGTCACTTTAATTTTGTGACTGTGGTTTCATGTAAGGAGAAGTTTAGTTTCACTTTCAGTTTGAGTCAGAAATATGCTGGAAGCAACACAGTCTTTTGACCGTGCTTTGGACTTGTAAATTACCTTAATCTTTTTCAAGTAAACATTTTAAAAGCCAAGGAAGTTGTCATGTCTCATCGCTCGCGTCCAAAATAGTGTTTTTGTGGACTGACTCAAAAGGTGGTACAAATTAGAGTGAACAGAGTGCCACTACATTTAGTCAAAAGACTTGCTAAGCAAACCTGCTTGTAAAAAAGGACTGAGAGCTCACCCAAAGAAGCTGATGCTGAAACTGGAAATATTTTGCAGTTTTCTCAGAGACAAGGTAACGTAAAATCCTTATACTATCCACGTGCAATAAGACAAGAAAACATAACATGGATTCTTGAAGATAACGAGCACAAGCTGAAGTTAAAGGTGGATTGCAAAATGAAAATGCAATTTGTATATTTCTCAGTGTGACCTCGCATTGCAAGCCTTAAGTCAATCAAAGTGGAGTTTTGCATTTTTTGAGAAGTTGTTTTGTGCTTGTTTTTTGACGAAAAGTGGCTTTGAAGCAAAGTGCTTTTAAACTTTTGCATGCAACTTGAGCATTTACTCTGCATTATAAGATGGCTGATGAAGAGGAGTTTGGATGTGTTGAGGATACAGTGGAGCAGGGAAGGTTACGAAAGCTAACTCAGAAAGCAAAAGAGGAGAAATTGCAAAGATGCATATTACTGAGGAAACGAAAATTAGGAGCTCTGACAGGAAAAATAAAAGAAGTGGAGACAATGATGAGTGATGCTCAAAATCTAACAGACGTGATAGAAGTGATGGAAAATGAGTTTGCATTTTTACTGGAGGAGTTGGGTTGCCTCAACAATGAAGTTGCAAATCTTTTGCCTGAAGATGAAAAAGTATATGATCAAGAGAAGTGGTTTGAACCCAAAATGGCATCCATCAAAGGATTTATGAAAACAGCTAAAAGATGGATTGCAGAGAAACAGGAATCTGTGAAGCAAAAAGCATGCAACGTGGAAGTTGACTTACAGGATAATGTTAAACCAGATGACAGCGTTTCACAGGTTGGTGTCAACAAAGCTGGGCAGGCCAGATCATGTGGATCTCAAGTTAGTCGAACATCATCCTCATCACGAGTTTCATCAACACGTGTTAAACAAGAAGCAGAACACGCAGCCCTGCTTGAACGTGCTGCTGCACAGAAGAAAAGGCAGCAACTTGAGCTGGACATGGCCAGACTCAAAGTCGCAAAGGAAGAACTTGAGCTGGAGACTGCATTAGCTGAAAGTAGTGCAAAATTAAAAGTGCTAAAAGAATACGAGAAATCCGATGATGGTTTATCTAGCCGCGCACTGGCACAAGCACTACGAGGTGGCAACATAAAGAGAGAAGGAGCCTGCGTTTCACCTCCTCGATCGAGCAATGTGAACTTTCCCACGCCTTCACAAATGCCGCATCCCGTGTCTCAACAACAACTGAATCACAATGCTCAAGCGAACACAGGTGATGACATACTAAAAGTAATGCAAAATCAAAACATAATCACTGAACTGCTAATAAAGCAACAGAAGCAATCTCAGCTACCAACCAAGGATATTCCTGTCTTCAGGGGCGACGCAATGCAATACAAATCGTTCATCAGAGCATTTGAGCACTCAATAGAACAAAAGACGGACAATGAGCAAGATAAATTGTACTTTTTGGAACAATTTACAGCCGGTGAAGCGCAAGAGTTAGTTCGCAGCTGTGCTCACATGCCACCCAGCAAAGGTTACTTTGAAGCAAAGAAACTTCTTCATAAACATTATGGGGATGAGCTGCAGATTGCCAGCGCGTACATTGATAAGGCTCTAAAATGGCCGCAGATCAGGACCGACGATGGGAAAGCTTTAAGTGCTTATGCAATGTTTTTGGTTGGATGTCGCAACACTATGGAAGACATAGAATTTCTAGATGAGATGGACAACCCTACCAACCTACGGACTGTGGTGTCTAAACTACCCTATAAAATGAAAGAACGTTGGCGTGCTGAAGCATACGATATCAAAGAACGAAGAGGCAGAAGAGCAAAGTTTGCCGATCTTGTGAGGTACATAGACCGCCAAGCTAAGATAGTGATAGACCCCCTCTTTGGTAACATACCAGACAGCCGCCCATTCACAAGTGAAAAAACTGATCAAAAGGAAAGGCAACCTGCAAAGAGAGAGGTCCGTAAAAGCAGTTTCGCTACCAGTGTTTCGGATGAAAACAAACGGCCCGCAGGAACAGCTGTGAAGCCAGCGAACCCAAGCAAAACAGGGATTGCCTTTGATAAGCCATGTTTGTACTGCCAGCAAGCCCACACCCTAGCTTCGTGCAGCAAAATCAAAACACAGCCACACAAGGAACGTGTGGAGTTCTTGAAGTCAAAGGGCTTATGTTTCGGATGCTTAACTCCTGGCCATCTCAGCAAGCTCTGTAAGAGAAAAATGGAGTGTAAAGAATGTACGTTAAGGCATCCCGACATTCTACACATCGTAAAGGAAGGTTCTATCTCACATGAGAGCAGCGATGGGGCTCACAGAAGTGAAGAAGGTTCTGTTTCACCAGAGAAGAATCATGGTGCTCATGGAAATTAGGTATCATGTGCTCAAGTTTCTGTGCAGGAAGAGTCATGTAGCCTCACGGGGGCCGGAGAACCCGAATGTGTGCTGTCAATAGTGCCGGTGAAGGTTAAATCAAAAAGGAGTGACAAGTATGTGGAAACGTTCGCCTTTATTGACCCGGGACGCACAGCCACTTTCTGCACGGGAGACCTGCAAAAGAAGCTGAACACTAAAGGAAAACCAACACAAATACTTCTCAGCACCATGGGTCAAGACAAACCTGGAGAACAGAAACTCATGAACAGTTATGTGATATCAGATCTCGAAGTGTGCGGGCTGGAAGATACCATATATATCGAACTACCCAAGGTGTACACTCACAGCACCATACCTGTTCACACCGACAACATACCCAGACAATCAGATATTGAGAAGTGACTTTTCAGAGCGCAACTATGATGACAAAGAAGAGTTGTCACAAGCGGACAAACATTTCATGCAGTTTGTGCAGCAAACAACAACTTTGGAAGACGGACATTACAGCATTGGATTGCCGCTCCGGAACAGGAAAATCCAAATGCCGAATAACCGTTGTGTGGCGGAGCAGCGCATAGCCAGTTTGCTCAGAAAGTTCAAGAGGAATCCTGAATTCTTTGAGGATTACAAAGTCTTCATGGACACCATTATTGACAAAGGCTATGTTGTCCAAGTTCCAGCACATCAGCTGAACCGTAACGACAACAGGGTGTTCTACATACCGCACCACGGGGTGTATCACCCGACAAAAGGAAAGTTAAGAGTGGTCTTCGACTGCACAGCCTCCTATCAGGGCCGCTCTATGAATGGTGAATTGCTACAGGGACCAGACCTGACCAACACACTAGTTGGTGTCCTCTTAAGATTTCGCGAAGAGCCAATAGCCATCATGGCTGACATCGAGTCGATGTTTTATCAAGTGCAGGTCCCAGAGGAAGACGCAGACCTCCTCCGCTTTCTTTGGTGGCCCAATGGCAAGTTGGATGGGCCCATGGAGGAATTTAGGATGACGGTGCACCTCTTCGGAGCCACCTCGTCACCAAGTGTCGCTTCATACGCGCTCAGAAGAACAGCTGAGGACCATAAAGCTACTGCATCTCCAGAAGCTGTGCAAACAGTCGTGCGCAACTTTTACGTAGATGACTGTCTGAAAAGTGTCGGGGCGGCAGTAGCTCAGGTGGTAGAGCGGGTCGTCCAATGATCCGAAGGTCGGTGGTTCAAATCCCGCTCCATCCCAGTTACTGTCGTAGTGTCCTTGGGCAAGACACCTTACCCAGCTTGCCCCGTGTGAATGTGTATGAATGTTGGTGGTGGTCGGAGGGGCCGTTTGGCGTGGAATGGCAGCCACGCTTCTGTCAGTCTGCCCCAGGGCAGCTGTGGCTACAATGTAGTTTACCACCACCAGTGAGGATGTGTATGAATGAATAATGGTCTAAGTGTAGCACTTTGAGATTCATTGAATGGAAAGTGCGTTACAAGTTAAATGCATTATTATTATTATTAAGTGTAGCTACAGAGGATGATGCAGTGACCTTAGCTAGTGAACTTCGCACGTTGTGTGCAAAAGGAGGTTTCACATTGACGAAATGGATGAGTCATAGCAGGAAGGTGTTGTTGTCCATCCCAGAGGTACACCGAGCCAGTGAAGCAAAGAATCTGGATCTAAGCCATGACACTCTACCAGTCGAGAGGGCTCTCGGTATACAGTGGGACACAGAGACGGATACTCTCACCTACAGCATGAAGCAGCAAGACAAGCCTACAACAAGGAGGGGCATTTTGTCCATTGTGAACTCTATTTACGATCCCCTTGGTTTCCTGGCCCCAGTCGTCTTGCCTGCTAAAGTCCTGCTGAAAGAGCTATGTAAAGAGCAACATGGTTGGGATGAGAACATTGATGAAAAACATGCTGAAGGTTGGAGAAGATGGAAAGAAGATGTTTCTCACCTCTCTGACTTCCATGTAAACAGATGTTTGAAACCTTCTGACTTTGGATGCACTGCTGCAGCGCGGTTACATCATTTCTCAGATGCGTCAGAATACGCATATGGCACTGTGTCGTATCTACTGCTGGAAAACAAACAAGGCAGGAAGCATTGTTCATTTCTCATGGGGAAAGCGAGAGTGGCCCCACTCAAGCAGGTCACGATCCCCCGACTCGAGTTAACAGCAGCAATTACCGCAGTGAAGATTGACAAGATGTTACGTCAAGAACTTCAGGTTCCACTGCAACCGTCCATTTTTTGGACAGACAGCACAACTGTGCTGAGATACATTGACAATGACACTGCTCGATTCAAAACCTTCGTTGCGAACAGAGTCACACTGATTCGAGAAGCCACCAAGCCTACTCAATGGAACTACGTTGGAACCGCAGAAAATCCTGCAGATCAAGCCAGCAGGGGCCTAAAGACCAAAGCCTTGATACAAGGAGGAACATGGATAAATGGACCGAAATTCTTGTTGAACAACGAATGTGACTGGCCAAGACAACCTGTGCAGAGGAAAGAAAGCCTTCAAGGTGACCCAGAGGTCAAAAACACAGTCACAGTCAACACAATCGAAGTTAAAGATAACATGGAACCAATGAACACGCTGATCAACTATTACTCGGACTGGCATAAACTCAAAAGGTCAGTTGCCTGGATTGTAAAGCTGAAGAAAACTTTGCAGCAACAGAAGGATGAAAGAAAAGAGTTCTCAAGAACAATCAGTCAAACTGAAATGGATCCTGAAAAGCAAAAGTCAAAGTTAAAACAACATATGGAGAAATATAAGAGAACAACAGAACGGAAATCACTTACCTTGGATGATCTAGTCACCGCCGAGTCAGAGATAATCCAGTTCAGTCAAATGCAACAGTTCAGAGAAGAAATCAAAGCTCTGCAAAAGGGCAAACAAGTCAGTTGCAACAGTCGGCTGGTCAAACTAGATCCGATTCTTCAAGATGGCACTTTGAGAGTTGGCGGAAGACTCAAAAAGTCCGCCATGCCAGAAAATGTCAAACACCCAGCGATACTCTCTAAGCACAGTAGGGTCGCTACACTGATATTGAGAGACATACACCAAAGAACAGGACACTGCGGACGGAGTTACGTCTTGGCACGACTGAGATGCAAGTATTGGATCCCACAAGCCAATTCTGCTATCCGAAAGCTAATCAGCAAGTGTGCAGTGTGCCGCAGGACCAGTGGAAGGGTTGGAGAGCAAAAGATGGCGAACCTACCCGAAGATCGCCTTTTGCCTGACAAACCTCCTTTTACAAACACTGGTGTTGATTATTTCGGGCCATTTGATGTTAAGCGGGGCCGAAGTACAGTCAAGAGATACGGTGTTTTGTTCACCTGCCTCACCCTCAGAGCCGTGCACATAGAAGTGGCAGACAGCCTCGACACAGACTCCTGCATCAATGCGATTCGGCGTTTTGTATGCAGAAGAGGTCAAGTCAGCATCATGCGCTCGGACAACGGCACAAACTTTGTGGGTGCTGAAAGGGAGATGAGAGAAACACTCACACATCTGGATAATGACAAGATTGAAAGAGCTTTGCAACCAAAGGGAATCAAGTGGATATTCAACAGCCCAGCCGCTTCCCATCAGGGTGGGATTTGGGAAAGGCAGATTCGTACAGTACGAAGAATAATCAATTCCCTGTTGAAAGAACAAAGCATGAATGATGATTGTCTTCAGACGATAATGTGTGAGGTCGAGAGCATTATCAACGGCAGGCCGCTCACAAGTATCTCGGATGACGTGAATGACGTTGAACCTCTAACGCCCAATCACTTATTGCTGCTGAAGTCTCAACCCAGTATGCCTTCAGGTATCTTCAGCAAAGATGAAACATACACAAGAAAGAGATGGAAGCAAGTGCAATATCTTGCAGATTTATTTTGGACTCGATGGACACGCGAGTATCTTCCACTCCTCCAAGAGCGTCAAAAATGGTCAAGGCCAAGGAGAAACTTCACAGCTGGAGATGTTGTGTTACTCGTGGACAGTTCATCTCCTCGCAATTCCTGGCTGATGGGAAGAGTAGTTGAAACGTTACCAGACTCCAGCGGAATGGTGCGAAGAGTGAAGATAAAAACCAAAACAAGCACCTTGGAAAGGCCTGTTAATAAACTGTGTTTGCTGGAAGAAGCAGCATAAGGAGAGAAGATCAAGTGAGAAGACTTGAGAAAAGGACGGATCATAAGAGACTATGTTGAACAGTTCATGGACATTAGAAAAGGCTGAATGTTTATGTTTGTAATTGCTTAGTCATCCTGCCTAACCAATTGGGGGCCGGGTAATGTAACGGCCAATAAGGGCCTGATTAAGTAATGATTTATAATTTAGTTAAAACAGTTAAAAATGGGTAATGATAATTTCATTATAATTCATAAGGTTTAAATTAGACTAAAATTCATAATTTAGCAATGTGTAGATACATGATAAAGTCTTTTCTATGTTTTGTATTTTAGGTTGTACTGTCACTTTAATTTTGTGACTGTGGTTTCATGTAAAGAGAAGTTTAGTTTCACTTTCAGTTTGAGTCAGAAATATGCTGGAAGCAACACAGTCTTTTGACCGTGCTTTGGACTTGTAAATTACCTTAATCTTTGTCAAGTAAACATTTTAAAAGCCAAGGAAGTTGTCATGTCTCAGCGCTCGCGTCCAAAATAGTGTTTTTGTGGACTGACTTAAAAGGTGGTACAAATTAGAGTGAACAGAGTGCCACTACAATTAGTGTCTTCTTTTCTAATTACATTTTTAGATATTGTTAATCCTAGATATTTAATTTCAGATTTGACTTCAATTGTAGCAATAGAGGATTCAGAGCTTGTATGTATAGGGAGAAGTTTGCATTTTTTAATATTAAGAGATAATCCGGATGCTTTGGAGAAGATTGAAATGGTATTGAGAGCCTCATTCACCGTTGACTTATCTTTTAAAAACATAGACGTATCATCTGCGAATTGACTCATCTTAACTTCTTTGCTGAAGATTGTGACTCCTTGAATATCCTTAGAATTATTAATAAGTAATGTTAGTAGTTGTGTTGCCAGTATAAAAAGTTTTGGTGAAATCGGGCTGCCTTGGCGAATACCACGCAACACTGCAGATCTAGGAGTCATTCCAGGGTTAAGAGAAACAGCTGCTGATGTCGGTGTATAGCATTTTAACAATATTACAGAAATGAATCCCAAAACCCAAAAAGTGCAGAGCTTTCAACAAAATATAATGGTCAACAGTATCAAATGCCTTGAAAAAATCAAGAAACAACACATAACTCAGTTTCAATATAGTCACTGTAGTCTAACAAATCAATAATCAGTCTAGTATGGTTAGTTAAGTTTCTACCCTTAACAAAAACTGATTGACACTCATCAACTAAATTTGTTAAACCCATATCTATCTATTGGAGAACACATGTGCTAGCAATTTGTAATCATTGCATAACAAAGTTATCGGCCTCCAATTATCTAGTAAAAGTCTATCCTTGTTGGGCTTTGGGATTAGGGTAATAATAAAAAGACATAAAATTCCACAGTTAGACCGTCAAGCCCTGGAGACTTCCCTTTTCACATTCGTCTAATTGCTATATCCAGTTCTTCAATTTTAAGGTCTTCTTCCATATTTTGCACAAAACTCTCATCAATTTCTTTTCCACACCCCCTTATTTTTTCAAAAAACTGTTCACAACCCTCCCTTGAAATATTGACTCATACAAATTATTATAAAACATTCTTATTTCCTCATTCATTTCCTCATTATCAATGCTGGTATTTTTAATCAACAGGTTATGAATTTCCTTTTTCGTCTGTCTCTGTTTTTCCAGACTAAAGAAATAAGAAGTGTTTTTTTCACCTTCCTCTAGCCAACGAGCTCTTGAGCGAATAAATGCCCCTTTCTCTTTTTCCACATAAAGATTATCTAGTTGGTTTTATAGATCATGCAGTTTGACTTGTTCTTCTTCTGTTACGGTAAATCTGATTTGTGACACAAATTGTTTATACTACTAATAATGCCTTGCTGTTTTAGTTTTTTTCTCTTTAGAAATGCATTTACTTGTGCTAATGGCAATTTCCCTAATTTTAAATTTAAACCACTCACATTTCATCGAAGGTGACATTTCCAAGTCATCAATTTCTTTTACCAGATTTTTAGTTTTATTACAAAACTCTTTATGTTCAAGAAGACTACTATTAAACTTCCATATAACATTAGAAAAAGACTCAAGCCCACCCAACCGAAGACACTTTTCAGCAGTTCAGTCTGCGTATCCACTTTTCCAGTCAGAGCCATAACTGCATGGAGAATAGCAGCGCTGGTCGCCTCCTCTTCCTCACCGTCCTGTTTCCCCCTATTTTTCATCTTCTTTGCGTGTGGACTTTTATTAGGCGTAAGACTCAAATTAAGTTTGCCTCCTTTAGAGGAGTTTACGTCGACCTCAATGTCCTCGATATCGCTGTCCCCACACGCCTCCTGGAGAGCAGTTAAAGAGTAGTTGTGTTCGTGTCTGCTCCAGATTCAATTCAATTGTATTTATACAGCGTTTAATACAACAAAAGTTGTCTCTAGGCGCTTTCCAGAGACCCAGAACAGATCTACTTGCAGACAGTCTTCTTAAGGTCCAGTCCCAATACTCCCCCAAGTCCTACTTTTCAGCCCTACTCCTAAATTTTGCGCGTTCCCGTGAGGGTAGTGGTGTCCCAATTCCTCTTTTCACCTAGGGGTAGTGAAGAAAACGAGGGTAGTGGATATGAACCTGGCCCTTCAGAGCGAGGGTTTTCGGATGCACCCTAGTTGAACTAGGGCCAGAAAAATTTCCCAGAATGCTTTTCGTCGTCATTTGCGGACTGAATAAAAAAAAAAAAGTGGCAGACATTTGTTATTTTTTAGTGAATAAAATCAATATTTTGAGTTAGTTTCTGCATAAAAATTCATTTTGATTACATTTCTAGCAAGAAATATATATTTTACTTTCATAATATTAATTCAGTGAATGTACATAATCACTCGCTTGCTCGTTGTTGCAAAGATCACGCCAGAATAAAGACTGATTTATGGTTCCGCGTTACAACAACGCAGAGCCTACGGCGTAGGTTACACGGCGACACGCGCCGTACGCCGTGACCTACGCCGTAGGCTCTGCGTCGATTTAACGCAGAACCATAAATCAGCTCCCGAGCCGGCAGCCGGCTGTACTCATCTCAAAATTTTCTGAGCAAATTTCTTAGCAGGCTTAGCTACAACTGTTAGATTTCATCTATTAAACCAACATTTATTTTCCTAAATGATTTATTTCAGCTAGCGGTAATTCTCCACAGAGCTGCAAATTTCTTAGCAGGCTTAGCTATAACTGTTAGATTTCATCTATTAAACCAACATTTATTTTCCTAAATGATTTATCTCAGCTAGCGGTAATTCTCCACAGAGCTGCAAGTTTCTCCCCGGTACGACGGCAAAGGTCGACCCGGCCGTGAGCTGCTGCTGCTCCGAGCCGGCGGCTCTTATCATCTCCGAAAACATTGGATCAAATTTCTTAACAGGCGTTATTTGGATAAACTGAGCCCAGGTTGGGGATCTTAACGGTTACTTTTACGCCTGAAAAAATATTAAAACTTAATAAAGTGGCATATTAACAGCGCTACAGCTGAAATTAAAACAGCTTTTGGCTCTCAGCTTCCTGATTTTAGGGGTGGTGCTGAAAGTAGGAGTAGGGGGAGTATTGGGACAGGCCCCTGGGAAGATTTCAAGTGCCCTAAAATCTTTCCCTTCTTTTTTAGGGGTAGTGGTAGAAAGTAGGGGGTGTCCAAAGAGAAAGCTTTAAGAAGTGTGCTTTTTTGGGGGGTAAATTTAAGTGATTAACAATGTCCAAGTGAAAAAGTTTGGGTTGTTGCCAAAAAAAAATTTTTTTTCAAGGACTAATTAGTGCCTCTTAACGGAGCCTGCAAAAATGCTGCCACTCACTCCGCCATCTTAGATCCTCTTCATTGTCAGTAGCTTTGAACTGAGCAGCAGAAAACACAAACACGTGACCTTCCCAAGAGACTTTTAAACTTGTTTATGTCTGAATATATAATATAGATGTAGACTGTAGGCAGGGCATTAGTGAATGGGATTCAAATTAAAATGTATTTTTATTCATGCAGTCGTGAACTTTCAGCGCTCTTTTCTTCGTGTATGTGTGATTTTTTAATTTTTTTTTTAACACAATAGTTGTCCTTATCTCTTTCATTCACTGTGACTGGAAAATTCGGATAAACCATTCAAGAAAAGATCGCGAACTAGCGGTCGCGGGGGGTACTGCACCACGGAGAAATGGACTGACTGAAAAGTTCGAAGGGTTCACGACGGCGTCATGGTGACGACGTAGGCACGGCGTCGGTTTGATGCAGAACCATAATTCAGCCTTTAGGCTCATCAGTAGTAGTAACAATGAACATATAATTTTAAATGAACATGAAAACACCTTAAATTGGCTTCAAATCAGACAAAACCAAATAAACGTCACCTCAATAAATAAAAGTTCAAAAGGTAGAAATTATCCATGCTGGGTTCACTGAGTTAGTCCACAAGCCCTAAACAAAGGATGCAACACTTAAGACAGCCCAGTTTTCAGGCCGTGTCCTTGTGGTACTGCAGTGGTTCACAACTTTTTTGCCAGGTCTTTTGTACATAACAGAATTTTCGAGCCCCGACACACACACGGGTCAACCAACAACCGGATCTAAGTCTTTTTCTCTTTCCTTACAGAAACATAAAGCCAAAGAGAGAAAAAATAGGAGGGATAAAGTCCTCACCACTTCACCAGGTCTGAAGGTCCGAAAGAGGATTCATACTGAAGAGAAGCCATACACCTGTGATCAGTGTGGGGCAGCTTTTACCCGACAAGGTGATCTAAGGAGTCATCAGCGTATCCACACTGGAGAAAAGCCGTACAAATGTGATCAGTGTGGGGCAGCTTTTACCCAACAAGGTCATCTAAGGCGTCATCAGCGTATTCACACTGGAGAAAAGCCGTACAAATGTGATCAGTGTGGGGCAGCTTTTACCCGACAAGGTGATCTAAGGAGTCATCAGCGTATTCACACTGGAGAAAAGCCGTACAAATGTGATCAGTGTGGGGCAGCTTTTACCCGACAACATCATCTAAGGAGTCATCAGCGTATTCACACTGGGGATAAGCCTTACAGATGTGATCAGTGTGGGGCAGCTTTTACCGAACAAGGTCAGCTAAGGCGTCATCAGCGTATTCACACTGGGGATAAGCCTTACAGATGTGATCAGTGTGGGGCAGCTTTCACTGAACAAGGTAGTCTAAAGAGTCATCAGCGTATTCACACTGGAGAAAAGCCGTACAAATGTGATCAGTGTGGGGCAGCTTTTACCCAACAAGGTCATCTAAGGCGTCATCAGCGTATTCACACTGGATTTAAGCCTTACAGATGTGATCAGTGTGGGGCAGCTTTTACCGAACAAGATAGTCTAAGGCGTCATCAGCGTATTCACACTGGATTTAAGCCTTACAGATGTGATCAGTGTGGGGCAGCTTTTACCGAACAAGGTAGTCTAAGGAGTCATCAGCGTATTCACACTGGGGATAAGCCTTACAGATGTGATCAGTGTGGGGCAGCTTTTACCGAACAAGGTCATCTAAGGCGTCATCAGCGTATTCACACTGGATTTAAGCCTTACAGATGTGATCAGTGTGGGGCAGCTTTTACCGAACAAGGTCATCTAAGGCGTCATCAGCGTATTCACACTGGATAAAAAATTGTCTGTGATCAGTGTGGGGCAGCTTTTACTTGGAGAGCTGTTTTGTTTTCAGTTTCAAATGAAAAATGTGTTTACATTTGATTTTTCACCAGTTTATGTTCCATTGTTCCATCATTTAAATAAAAAAGTTCTTTGTTGTCCTGCTGGATTTCAGTTTCCTGCTCACTGCAAACTCACAACAAGACATCAGTGTCAGAATATTAGAAAAGAGACACGCAGTAGTGCGTTTTTCATGTGGTTTTTATCAACATGTACTATTCGTACTGGATTTAAATTACCTCTGGACCTGCAATAATTCTAAAATGACACCATGACATCTGTATTTTGTTCAGCTGATTAACACTAGTGTTGGGTCCCTAAATCAACATAATATAAATTCATAACTTAGGAAAGACACAGAGCATGTAGAATGATCTTTAAGGCGCTCCTGCAGGAGGGGGAGAGCACACTGACAGAGGCAGAGCCCCTGATAGCAAATGCTTCCCCTAAGACCCTCCCCTTGCATGAAGCTTTTTATTGAGAAAACTGTGACAGGAAATTACCATATAAGGATCAGTGAATGGACAATGGGAGGAAACAGATGGAGAAACATACATGGTAGCAGAGGATGGTTAAAAAGGTCACACGTGACTTTTCAGTTAAAGGGGACATATTATGCCATTTAATGTATATTTTAAACAGGCCTTGGATGTCTTAAAAACAATCTAAAGCTTGTTTTTTCTAAATAAATCAGAAATCCAGCCTGTTGGCCCTGTCACTAGTTTTACCGCTTCTAACCCCTTTTTCTGTGCTTCATTTTAGGGGAGGGGAGGCTATGATAACGAGGCTCTGCGCTGATTGGCTGCTTGAATGACGTGTAGGAGGGGAGGAGAGCAGCGGCTGCGTAGCAAAGCGTATTCACGGTTCTGCGTTAAATCGACACGTACCCTACGCCGTAGGCTCTGCGTTGGTGTAATGCAGAACCATAAATCAGCCTTTAGTCACCTCGTCTTCACACAGGAAGAATTCTCATCATTTTTTATGTTACAAGACAGATGAATCATGTTAACTGTAAATAATTCACAACACTGAATTTTCACAAATGGCAACTTTATTGTTAAAAAAATAAAATATGAGTTGTATATAAATAACATTTATGCACTATTTCAGCCGGATCTGCCCGGCGGATGCTGCGCGCTGGCCCCGCAACCCCTCGGCGGGCGCCCTGCGCACGGCTGCGGGGCGCATCGCCCGTTACCGGTGATCAAACCGACAGATTTCGCTGAAAATCTCGGAGGGTGAAGCTGATCCAGCCTGGGACGTACCCCAGAAATCCATGCTCCCAAAGCGGCCGGGAACCTGGAGAATTTAGTCGGACGGACCCCGCTTTGGGAACCAGGAAGTCGGGAGGAGCAGCGCGCATCACCGCGGCTTCAACCGGAGAATCTGACCGTTTCCGACCGGCCGGGACCGGAGGAACCCGCCTGGACTGGTAGCAGGGACTCCCGGGGACCGACCAGCGGGATTTCAGCCGGATCTGCCCGGGGGATGCTGTGCGCTGGCCCCGCAACCCCACGGCGGGCGCCCGGCGTACAGATCGGCTCCGGGGCGCATCCTCTGCGCATCGACAGATTTGGCTGAAAATCTCGGAGGGTGAAGCTGGTCCGACCTGGGACGGACCCCCGAGGACCCAGCTCCCAAACCACCCGGGAATCTGGATGATTTAACTCGGATCCGCTCCGCCGCGGCGCCGCGTCCGACTGGCTCAAGGAAGGACCGCTCCAGCCGGCGGAGAGAGCTGGTTGTGGGCGTGGTTTCAGCAGCGGAGGCCGAACCTCTGCGCCTCAGGTGACGTCACCCTAGGCGCAGATTGTAATCGGCTCAAAAAAAATCACGTGACACTGGGGGATTCTGTAAGGCGGGGGTCACAGACCTTGCAGAAATTCATGGGATTGTGTCTCCCCTCTGCTGGCAGGGTGAGGGGAGACCACTTTATATATGTTAAAACAAGAAAAAACGTGTTTTTCATAATATGTCCCCTTTAAAGAGCAACTACTCTGTGATATGCAGAAACAAACAGACATCCTTGAAAAACACAAAGGGTCAAGGGGTCAACTAAAAGCAGGAACTCTGTTGGGGGTTTTGAACAGATGGTCCAACTGACAATGGTTCAGTTGTGGAACAGCCGACCCCCCCTGACAGAACTCAGGAAGTGCTGCCCTGTCGTCTGTTAACATGTGATAAGCATGCGAAAAACAGCAGTTCTCCAAGCTGACTTGATTCTCATAGTTTTCATAAGGACAAACTAATTCAGAAGATTAATTTATCTCACACTAAATAAGTGAAGTCTGTGTTGTACTGCCCTCATTCTGTTGAACAATTCCCTTTATTTAACACTACATTTTAATATTGAGTCAAAAGCAACTGAGCAGACACTTAAGCATTAGATTTTTTTTACTGCATGATGAGGCCACATGTGTCCTCGTTATTCTGCAGATCTGGATTTCTTCAAAGACCCCGTGTGAAGCTTGATGTTGGTTCATTTCTGTATGATTATCATCTAAAAATATCAGATCACTACACTATATGGAGTGCATATAGACTAATGTGGTGTTCATCTGACATGTACATAACATGTAGATATGAAGATATGTGAATGATGTATGCAGATATGAGTATGTATGCACGATTTAAATGTAGCATGAGATATGAGTATGCGGGCATGACTGGTGTGACAAAGATTGATTTAATAAGGTCAAAATATATTTTCCCTCATCCCTTCCACCCTTTCAATCATTATACTATCGTTCAAAAGAATAGACTTATCACACTGCAGCAATCAGACCAGAATATCTGCAAATGGAAAATCATCAGTCTTCTCCACGGGGGGTTCAACAGGTAACTTCTTATGGTAAACTTTAGTCAGGGACATTTCAATCAAGCAGTGGAAGACAGGAATAGTGACATCATGTATGTTTTCCAATGTCCAAATCAAAAGAATCAACTTAAGGCAAGGCAAATTTATTTATACAGCACATTTTAGCATCAAAGCAGTTCAAGGTGCTTTACAGAATAAAAATATGAAAAAATAGTGGCAGAATAAAGAAAAGACTTAAAGGGGACCTATTATGGCATTTAATGTATATTTTAAACAGGCCTTGAATGTCTTAAAAACAATCTAAAGCTTGTTTTTTCTTCATAAAACAGAAATCCAGCTTGTGGGCCATGTCTGTAGTTTTACCGCTTCTAACCTCCTTCTCTATGAGGGATTCTGAGGGGCGGGGGTATGATAATGAGGCTCTGTGCTGATTGGCTGCCTGAATGACGTGTAGCAGGGGAGGGAACAAAGCCTCGCTCTGGCCAGAGCAGCCGGCTCCGTACACAAAGCGTGTCCCATGCGAGGGAGCGTCAGCGACAAAATCAATTCCATTGCTTTATTTTCTATTGGACTGTCCTAACTGGCCGCGAGTTTAACGGTTTCAGTGTGGACAGAGAGCGTCCGATGTCACGCAGCTCGACGCGATAGTCGGACGCTCTCATTCAGTAACACGGTGGAAACGGATCTTAAGTCTGAATTACGGTTCTGCGTTAAATCGACGCGTACCCTACGCCGTAGGCTCTGCGTTGGTGTAACGCGGAACCATAAATCAGCCTTTAGTTACCTGAAGACGGAACGGGTCACCTCGTCTTCACACTAATTCACACAGGAAGATTTAATTGAATTCTAAACAGGTACACCACAGTTATTTACTCTGATTCCTCATCATTTCATTTATGTTACAAGACAAATTAATCATGTTAACTGTAAAGAAATCACAACACTGAATTTTCACAAATGGCAACTTTATTGTTAAAAAAATAAAAGAACATAAGTTGTATATAAATAACATGTATGCACTATTGCTGGCTCAAGGAAGGACCGTGCGTCTTCTGAAGGTGTCGTTGAACAGATTCAGGTGCTTGGAAGATCTGAAACCATGAACAGAAGAAAAATGTATTACTAATAGAGCTCCGGTGTTACCTAACACTCCGTTAGGGAACACTGGAGCCACTGGAGCCACTCACCGGTCCGGTCCGTGAGCAGCTCCGGCAGCTCCGTGAGTGGTTCCGGTGCTCCGGAGCTAAGCTAAATATTTAGCCCATGCAAAGATCATACTTGTAGACAAATATAAATAAAATAAAAAACATAATGTCACTTACCGCTGACTCGTGTGCAGTTGCCGGGTCCGTACTGTGGGAACTGATCCTTTTATGAGGGTAAATGTCGATGCAAAAACTCCCTCGCTGTGGAAACAGTCACGGCTTCTAAACAATGGCGGACGCTCCAGCCGGCTGATTCTGAACGGCTCGTAGAAGTCACATGACACTGGAAGATTCAGCCGGGTGGGGTGTACAGACCCTGCAGATTTTCATGGTATTTCATCTTTTCTGTGTTGGCAGGGTGAGGGGAGACCACTTTGTATATGTTAAAACAAGATAAAACTTGTTTTTCATAATAGGTCCCCTTTAAACTAGAGTTACAATTTAGGACCAAAATGAACATTGTTTAAAGATAAATTAAGTATAGTTTACAAAGGCAGTTGTTAACAAATTCGTTTTTACCATTGATTTAAAGGAATTTAGGATTTCAGCATTCCTGCAGTTTTCTGGAAGTTTGTTCCAGATCTGTGGAGAATAGAAGCTGAGTGCTGCTTCTCTATGTTCAGTTCTGGTTCTGGGGACACAGAGCAGACCTGAACCAGAAGCCCTGAGAGGTGTGGATGGTTGATATGGCAGCAACAAGTATTTTATGTTTTTTGTCATGGTGGGACTCTATTAAAAAAATGTATCTAATTAGTTAGAGGCTTTGTAATTATTTAATCAGAATTAATCGAATATCAATATTTGACAGGAGAAGCAACATTTTTCAATTTAAATGGATTTTGGTATATGATTGAATCATTAAATTGACTTCATTAAATCATTAAAATGAGCTTAAACAACAAATGTGTTTATTTTGATAACTGAGTGTTAACATAAAGTGCAATATTTCTAATAGGATTGCATTGTCCACAAGGCACAAACTTAGATTCAAGTTAGGTATATTCACGCTTTTTCAGGACTTTTTGTAAACTTTCTATGTCTTAAACACATTTGTTTTTGTTTAGTAAAATTAAAAAAACACTTTCAAGTACATTCCAGAAAAGTGGAAACCGAACATTGCAAAATAGTTTTGCAATAATCCTTGGCATGAAATAAACAGACCAACAGTTAAACATAAAGTGTCCCTTCTACCATAAATGGTTTTGAAAAACAACAGTAACAAAAATGACCCATCAACTGATGACAGCCCCTCCTATTCTGCCATTGTCCTGAGCTAAATATCTTTGAAACATACAGTAGGCCATAACAGTTTGATCAGCATTAGTGTGACTTAACAGTAACAACCAACCCATTGGCCTGGCATCACAATACTTCTTCTATTTCTCCCTCTCTTTCAGCCAGTTGCTGAGACAAACAAGAATGTTGACATTTTCAGAGCTGAGGGTTGCCCTCTTCTTTCCAACTATGTTACCTGCAAGTGAGAAAAGTCTCTCACAAGGGACAGTTGTGGCAGGACTAGCCGGATACTTGCGGGCCAGGACAGACAGTTGCGGATGGGCCCCTGCATGAGTTGACCACCACTACAGTGGGCAGTGTGTCTCGCTGATGGTGGGTTCTGCTCTGTAGAGGCTCAAGGCACTGCTAGGCCCTATATCATCATCAGAATCAGAGTCTGACACACACAGTAGGAGTCTCTTCTTCTTTGCTGGCTCCTCCGGCTCTGGAGTAGCACTTTTGGATTCTGTTTGCAGCAGTGTCTCAAGGCTGGTCTACACCCCTTCTCGCTCTCCTTTGGGTACACGTTTTAAAGGGGACCTATTATGGCATTGATGAAGCATTGTGACGGCTTGGCCCCCTGCAGGGACAACGACGCCTTGCCCCAGTCCTACCTCCTGCAGGGCTTTGAACTAGGACCCAACACCTTTGTGTTAGCTTCAAACTTCCTACCCCCATGTAGAAGATGACACCTTGGAAGTTGGTTCAAACAGACTCGGAACACTAGAGCACCCCATGGGGTAATTTAGAAGTCTGTGACAGTCATGCCAAATGTCTGATAATGACATTTGGCCACATATCACATCTGACTGTAAATTACTTTTGTCTCTCACTCGACTTGTTTATTCCTGCCTTTTGTTCGTTAAACTTCTTGTATAAAAACCTTGTTACAAAATCACTCTAGGTCAGCATTTCAACCAGACCCCTGGTTTGTGTCGACGTGCTCACCGCCGGCTGAATAAAACTCATATACCACAAAGCGGACTTCTGAAATGGTTTGGTAAATTCCTCAACAGCATCTAATACCTATTTTAAACAGGCCTTGAATGTCTTAAAAACAAGCTTTTGATTGTTTTTGCTAAATAAATTAGAAATTCCGCCACTGAGCCATGTCTTTATCTTCCCATTCTCTAACCTCATTATCTATGTGGGATTCTGAGTGGGCGGGGCTATGATAATGAGGCTCTGTGCTGATTGGCTGCCTGGCGCAAATTACGCAATACACCGCTACGAAAAAATGGCGGAAGCTCCGGCCGGCGGAGTTATTGTTCCGTCCGGAGTTAGTTGTGGGCGTGGTTTCACGCATCGCTCCCGTCATACGTAACGACGGGAGCAGAATCTGAACGGCTCGTAGAGCCACATCAGACTGGACAGCTCATCCAGGTGGCTGTACAGACACTGCAGAATTTGGTTGCTTTTCTCCTTCTCTGAGTTGGCAGGCTGAGGGGAGACCACTTTATATATGTTAAAGCAAGAGAAAACCTGTTTTCATAATAGGTCCCCTTTAAGTCCTTGAAGCGGGGGCCGAGTACTGTAGCCAGCTTGAGCCAGTCATGGTGGAGTGTTGCTCCAGTCTTGAACCTCACCATGTAGGCTGGGTACTCATCAGAAACCTCCATGGTGCGGTCCAGGTGGCGGAGAGCAGGTAACACCACAGAACATGAGACATGAGTCTCACCTCCAAGGAGCTCAGTCACATATCTGCAGTGGATACTTAAAGGAGCTTGAGGCTGTTTTTTTTTTTTTGCAAAATGTGCTGCAATTCGGTCCCGATTTTCCCGCGCTGGGCTGCGGATGTGACTTCACATGACGCTGCATGCACGTTCTCCCCGTTCTCCCGTGCCGGCTTCACTGTTGGCTGCAGTACCCCCAACGGCCGTCGTGGTGAAGGGTGACGCTAGAGAGTCTAATTTCTTAAAAGCAGCTGCAAGCTCCTTTAAGGAAAGGATTATTTTCATTACTGTACAAATTCAAATGATTTTTTTCCTTTTTGAAACCTTAATTTTAAAAAGTGCATTTTATTTATAAGTGCACCCGGCATGGGCTGGACATGCGGCCAGGAGGCCCTCACCCCCCAGGCCAACGACCCCCACCCGGCGAGAGGCCAGCCTGCCCGGAGAGACAGAGCCGCCCCGGCCGCCAACGCGGGGGCAGCGGGGGGGACCGGAGACGGGCCCGGAGAGAGGGAACCCCCCAACAGGGAGGGGGGGACCGGAGTGAGGGAACCCCCCCAACGGGGCGACACCTGCGCAGGCCCGACAACGGAGGGCCCCAGACCCAGGCATCCCATTCATATTATATAATAATAATAATAATAATAATAATAATAATAATAATAATAATAATAATAATAATAATAATAATAATAATATAGTATACTAACAATAAGAATAATATTTTTTGATTGATTGATTGAACTTTTTATTTACGTGTCATGCACATGATGTGCCCAGCTCAAGTGGGCTTACAAGACACCAAAAAAAGAAAAAGGAACATAAAGCAAATGAAAGCCAGACAACAGACCCCGTACCAATTAAACATATAAACAATCCTGACGCTTTATCCAGGCTTCAGAACCAAAATGAGCCAACTTAAAACCATTGAAGTTAAACAACCCGTCCATTCTATCATCGTCAGAGCACCAGAACATTTCTGGGTTTTTAACAGACATTTCAGTAAATAATGGAGTTCTCAGTTCATCATACAGAGGGCAATATAACAGAAAATGTGATTCCCTTTCCACTTCATTAAGTTCACATAATTCACATAACCTTTCATTTTCTGGAATGTTTTTAAATCTACCGACTTCAAGATTCAAGGGAAGGATTCATGTTCTCAGCTGAGCCATTAAGGAGTCTAAGGACCTTTGATTTCTTGTTAGGTTTGCTTTAACATAAGCATAACATATCATTTAACCATTTTGTCTCAAGTAAAGCAAATAACTTATCACTAATTGAAGTTATTGAACAGGTTAAGTTATTACTATACATATATGTGAGAAAGTGAGCAACCCCTCCCCTTCTCACCATCACCGTTTTATGTGTGTGGAGGATTGGGCGTGGTCTGCGGGGGAGCAGCACACAGGTGTGCCTGGTTCTGCTGATTGTGGCACACCTGTGTCCAATCAACCTCTCCACCCTGCCTGGGTTTATAAACAGCAGCTGTATACCAGAGGGGGTCTGCTGAGTAGGGGTAGCTTGTTGAGAGGCCATGCCCCATTGTGCCTTTTTTTTAGAATACGGATTTTGCCTTCCGCCTGTATGTCTGTGTTTTTTTTACATCAAATAAAAAGCCTTATTTTTTTGGCATTCTACGCTCTGCAAGGTTTTTTTTCACACCTCATCACCCAGGTCCAGTTTTGCCTTGTCCCCTTGTACGTGAGGAGGCCGCTCTGATTCCTCACATTTGGTGTCAGGAGTGGGATCTTTGGCGCCACCTGAAAAACTGGAGAGAAGAGGTGGGAAGCGAGGCCGTGGGTTTGGAGGAGTCTGGGAGACCCGGTGACCAGGACTCTGGGAGACCCGGTGACCAGGATGCGGCTTGTAACCGGGAGGAAGCGTCCTCGGCAACCAGGAGGAAGCGTCCTCGGCAACCGGGAGGAAGCGTCCTCGGCAACCGGAGGAAGTGGCTGATTTCCTGTCTCGCAACGGGGTTGGCGAGACTCCAGAGGGGGAAGGAAGTGTGAGAAAGTGAGCAAGCCCTCCCCTTCTCACCATCACCGGACTTTTTATTTAACGTGTGTGGAGGATTGGGCGTGGTCTGCAGGGGATCAGCACACAGGTGTGCCTGGTTCTGCTGATTGTGGCACACCTGTGTCCAATCAACCTCTCCACCCTGCCTGGGTTTATAAACAGCAGCTTTATACCAGAGGGGGTCTGCTGAGTAGGGGTAGCTTGTTGAGAGGCTATGCCCCATTGTGCCTTTTTTTTTTTTTAGAATACGGATTTTGCCTTCCGCCTGTATGTCTTTGTTTTTTTTACATCAAATAAAAAACCTTATTTTTTTGGCATTCTACGCTCTGCAAGGTTTTTTTTACAGCTCATCACCCAGGTCCAGTTTTGCCTTGTCCCCTTGTACGTGGGGAGGCCGCTCTGGTTCCTCACAATATACTGTAATCCAACCTCTTCAAATAATGCAAATATTTATCCAGCACCATTTCCCCCTCCCCGGGGGGTTCCAGCACCGTTTCCCTCCCCGGGGGGTCCAGCACCGTTTCTCTCCCCGGGGGGTCCAGCACCGTTTCCCTCCCCGGGGGGTTCCAGCACCGTTTCCCTCCCCGGGGGGTCCAGCACCGTTTCCCTCCCCGGGGTGTCCAGCACCGTCTCCCTCCCCGGGTGGTCCAACACCGTCAGGTAGCCCCCCAGGCTGCACGGCGAGCCCCGCCAGGACCCGGGCACCCGGGTACTGATGTTTTTCTAACAATCCTAATATGAGCTAGTTTCATTTACGTTAGTTTCATAGATACATCACATTGAACACGTTCATTACAGTTAAATAGTATGAAACAACTTCTTACTTTCTTACTGTTTCTTGGTTTCTGTGTTTCTTTAACAATAACATCCATATGTGGCACAAACGTCTAGCATTTTGGTGTCAGACGCACATTGGGACACGAGAAGCGATCTGACTGGTCCAACTGCTTGTCAGAAACCCTGGCCCAAGTTGGCAGCCGTGTTGACGTGCGTGACGGGCCCGAATGCTGCATCTAAGTGTATAAGTCTATGGAGTGAACATCTCCAGCTCTGACTGGAGCAGGGAGGGGCTGCTGCGCAAATGCTGGGCTGCCTCTGCCAGCTTGAGAGGGAAGATAAATGCATTTAAACGCAGTAAAATATATGTCCACTAGAGGGCAAATACATGCATTTAAATGCAGTAATGTATATGTCCACTAGAGGGCAAATGAGTCATTCTAATGCAGTAATTAATATGTCCACTAGAGGGCAAATAAATGCATTAAAATGCAGTAATGTATATGTCCACTAGAGGGCTAATAAACACATTTAAATGCAGCAATTAATCTGTCAACTAGGGAGCAAATACAGTTAGGTACATAAATATTTGGACATTGACACAATTTTCAGTATTCCAGCTCTGTACAACACCACAATGGATTTGAAACAAAACAATCAAGATGTGCTTGAAGTGCAGACTCTCAGCTTTAATTTGAGGGTATTTACATCCAAATCAGGTGAACGGTGTAGGAATTACAACACATTTTATATGTGCCTTCCACTTTTTAAGGGACCAAAAGTAATTGGACAATTGGCTACTCAGCTGTTCCATGGCCAGGTGTGTGTTATTCCCTCGTTATTTCATTTACAAGGAACAGATAAAAGGCCTAGAGTTCATTTCAAGTGTGGTATGTTCATTTGGAATCTGGTGAGGTCATCTCTCAATATGAAGTCCAAAGAGCTGTCACTATCAGTGAAGCGAGCCATCATTAGGCTGAAAAATCAAAACAAACCCATCAGAGAGATAGCAAAAACATTAGGTGTGGCCAAATCAACCGTTTGGTACATTCTTAAAAAGAAAGAACGCACTGGTGAGCTCAGCAACACCAAAAGACCTGGAAGACCACGGAAAACAAGTGTGGTGGATGAAAGACGAATCCTTTCCCTCGTCAAGAAAAACCCCTTCACAACAGTTGAACAGATCAAGAAAACTCTCCAGGAGGTAGTTGTATCTGTGTCCAAGTCAACAATTAAGAGAAGACTTCACCAGAGGAAATACAGGGGGTTCATCACAAGGTGTAAACCATTGGTGAGCCTCAAAAACAGGAAGGGCAGATTAGAGTTTGCCAAGAAATATCTAAAAGAGCCTGTGCAGTTCTGGAACCACATCTTATGGACAGATGAGACAAAGATCAACTTGTACCAGAATGATGGAAAGAGAAGAGTATGGAGAAGGGAAGGAACTGCTCAATATCCAAAGCATACCACCTCATCAGTGAAGCATGGTGGTGGTAGTGTAATGGCGTGGGCATGCATGGCTGCCAGTGGAACTGGATCTCTTATATTTATTGATGATGTGACTGCTGACAAAAGCAGCAGAATGAATTCTGAAGTGTTTCGGGCAATATTATCTGCTCATATTCAGCCAAATGCTTCAAAACTCATTGGACGGCGCTTCACAATCCAGATGGACAATGACCCGAAGCATACTGCGAAAGCAACCAAAGAGTTTTTTAAGGCAAAGAAGTGGAATGTTCTGCAATGGCCAAGTCAATCACCTGACCTGAATCCGATTGAGCATGCATTTCACTTGCTGAAGACAAAACTGAAGGGAAAATGCCCAAAGAACAAGCAGGAACTGAAGACGGCTGCAGCAGAGGCCTGGCAGAGCATCACCAGGGACGAAACCCAGCGTCTGGTGATGTCCATGGGTTCCAGACTTCAGGCTGTCATTGACTGCAAAGGATTTGCAACAAAATATTAAAAAGTGACAATTTTATTTATGATTATGTTGGTTGTCCAATTACTTTTGGTCCCTGAAAAAGTGGAAGTCACATATAAAATGTGTTGTAATTCCTACACCGTTCACCTGATTTGGATGTAAATACCCTCACATTAAAGCTGAAAGTCTGCACTTCAAGCACATCTTGATTGTTTCATTTCAAATCCATTGTGGTGTTGTACAGAGCTGGAATACTGAAAATTGTGTCAATGTCCAAATATTTATGTACCTAACTGTAAGTAATTTTAATACAGTAATTTATGTGTCCACTAGAGGGCAAATAAATGCATTTAAATGCAGTAATTTATATGTCCACTAGAGGGAAAATAAGTCATTTTAATGCAGTAACTTTTATGTCCACTAAAGGGCAAATAAGTCATTCTAATGCAGAAATTAATATGTCCATTAAAAGGGCAAATAAATGCATTTAAATGCAGTAATTTATATGTCCACTAGAGGGCAAATAAATGCATTTAAATGCAGTAAATATTATGTCGACTAGAGAGCAAATAAATAATCTTAATGCAGTAATTTATGTGTCCACTAGAGGGCAAATAAATGCATTAAAATGCAGTAATATATATGTCCACTAGAGGGCAAATAAGTCATTTTAATGCAGTAACTTATATGTACACTAGAGGGCAAATTAATGCATTTAAATGCAGTAATGTATATGTCCACTACAGGGCAAATAAGTAATTTTAAAGCAGTAATTAATATGACAACTAGAGGGCAAATAAATGCATTTAAATGCAGTAATTTATGTGTCCACTAGAGGGTGAATAAATCATTTTAATGCAGTAATTAATGTATCCACTAGATGGCAAAGAAATGCATTTAAATGGAGTAATTTATGTGTCCACTAGAGGGCAAATACATGCATTTAAATGCTGTAACATTTAAGTCCACTAGAGGGCAAATAAGTGATTTTAATACAGTAACTTATATGTACACTAGAGGGCAAATTAATGCATTTAAATGCATTATGTGCACTAGAGGGCAAATAAGTCATTTTAATGCAGAAATTATTATGTCAACTAGAGGGACCATTAATGCATTTAAATGCAGTAATTCATATGTGCACTAGAGGGCAAATGAGTCATTTTAATGCAGAAATTATTATGTCAACTAGAGGGAAAATAAATGCATTTAAATGCAGTAATTAATGTCTCAAACTAGAGGGAAAATAAGTCCTAATGCAATAACGTATATGTTCACTAGAGGGCAAATAAGTAAATTTAATGCAGTAATTAATATGTCCACTAGAGGGCAAAGGAATGCACTTAAATGCAGTAATTTATGTGTCCACTAGAGGGCGAAAAAGTCATTTTAATGCAGTAATTAATGTGTCCACTAGAGGGCAAATAAGTAATTTTAATGCAGTAATTAATATGACAATTAGCAGGCAAATAAATGCATTTAAATGCAGTAATTTATATGTCCACTAGAGGGCAAATAAATGCATTTAAATGCAGTAATTAAATTTCCACTAAAGGGCAAATAAATGCCTTGTAATGCAGTAAGGAGTAAAGAGTCCATAGAACTGATTAAAGATGCGCTTGACCACAAATTATATATAGTAGGCATCTTTATTGACCTCAAAAAAGCTTTTGACACTATAAATCACGATATTTTGATTGAAAAATTATATGATTACGGTATCAGAGATACAGCTTTAAGATGGATCAAAAGCTATCTATCTGGTAGAGTCCAATATGTCCAGATGGGAACAAATAGGTCTACATGCCTGGATGTCGTCTGTGGGGTCCCACAGGGGTCAGTCTTAGGCCCTAAGCTATTTACTATATATATCAATGACATAATCAAAACATCTGATGTATTAAAACTTATTTTATTTGCTGATGATACAAATATTTTCTGCTCAGGAAACGACTTGAATATACTGGAAAAAGTGATCAACAGAGAAATGACAAAACTAAATACATGGTTTAATATAAACAAATTATCACTAAATCTGGCAAAGACCAAATTCATGTTATTTGGGAGAAATAATGTAAAGAAAAGCATAAACTTGCAAGTTAATGGAAACAATATAGAAAGAGTGAGGGAACATAAGGTTCTGGGTATATTAGTGGATGACCTCTTGACATGGCGACCACATGTAAAAATAATTCAAAATAAGATGGCAAGGATTGTGTCCATTCTGTGGAAATTGCAGAAATCTCTCAATTTAAACTCGCTTAAGACCATATACTCGGCACTAATAGTCCCACATATGAGGTACTGTGTAGAAAATTGGGGTTTCACTTACAAGGGCATTACAGAACCAATATTTAAATTGCAAAAAAAAGCGCTTCGCATCATTCATTCTGTCCCAGCCAGGGCACATACGAACGAACTGTTCATAAAGACGAAATATCTAAAACTGACAGAGATACTTCATTTTCAGATGCTACAAACAATTTACAAAGCAACACAGGCGGCATTACCAGTAAATGTTCAGAAATTGTTCACTCTTAGTCAAGGTCCTCACAGCATGCGCAGCTCGCTGCAGTTTAAACAGAAAAAAGATAAGGACAACGATGGGAAGCCATAGTTTGTCAGTAGCTGGTGTGAAAATGTGGAATAGCCTAAACAATTAATTAAAGTTAGCAAGAAATTTAACTGTTTTCAAACATGAGTTAAAGAAGCTGTTATTGAAGGAATATCAAACCTAGGTACAGGAAGGCAATGTCTGGCTATGTGTACGAAACAATGGCAATGTGGGAAAATCAGCACTGGAGCACCTGGCATGGAAACAAAACATGGAAACAAAACAAAGTGACTATAAAATGTGTGTGTGTGTGAAATTGAGCTCTATCACAGCACAGCAGATATCACGACCAAGCAGAACATAAAATCAAGAATGGAGATTCTGAACTGGTCAGTAAATGCTATTGACAAGATTTTTTCTACACGGCGTGCTGGGACAGGGGAACCGGCCTGTCCAGATGGGACATTCTTGGCGGGGTACACTATGGACAGTTGGAACAAATGGAAAGTGGTGTGTCTTGGGGTGCTGGATATGGAAGACGTGGAGGACGTCTATATCTTCACGGGCATGACGGTGGGCCTGGTGATCCTAGGGCTTGGCGGGGTCTGGATGCTACAAAAGTTGAGAAAAGTGAGAGCTGATCAGGCAAAGCTGCTCTCTGGCCTCTCTGACATCCAGGGGAGACTGACCAGTGTATGGTCGGATGTGTCCAAAGCTCGTGAGGAGATGAAGTCAGTACGAGCGGAGGGGGCAAAGGCTGTGGCGGCTAGAGAGCCAGAGGACAGTGACTAATCAAAATCTGCATTGACACACGCACCTCCATTGCAAAGTGGATTGCATGCAAAAAGAGACTTGGACATAAAAATAACTGAACAGTGGACACAGTAGTAAATCACAGGAACGGTGATCAGGATGAGTGGACTGGACACGTGTACAAACATACATGCTATCTGGACTGTGAAGGATGAAATTAGACAAATTGCTATGTGGTAAACTATGTATCTTACTGAATTCTGTTGTTGATGTGATCATGAATCTTACATAGAACGGGGCGGGACTTTGATAAGCGTCAGCTTCTCCCGTACCCTTTTCGTCATGTGCTGAGTATGCAATGTATAATGTTCTGGAGATGAAATGTGTCTATATAAACATGCCGAAATAAACAAAATAATAAAAAAAAAAATAACTTATATGTCCACTAGAGGGCAAATAAATGCATTTAAATGCAGTAATTTATGTTTCCACTAGAGGGCAAATAAGTGCATTTAAATGCAGTAATTAATAAGTCATCTAGATCAGTGATTCTTAACCATAGGGCCGCGGCCCACACTTGGGCCGCGAGCGCCACCTAGTGGGCCGCAAAAAAAAAATCAGTTTTATACATGTGGGCCGCGGGGGCCGCGGGACTGCATAGCAACTCCCGACCAAATGAGGAGAAGACACTCAGCTAGCTGTACGTGTAATAGTAAGAGAAATGGTGTGTATTTACAGAGTAAATCCTTCATTTTGTACAGAGTAGGTTTAGATCCGCCAGGATCAGGGATCGATTACTTGGGTCTGCGCCCAGAGCGAGCGAGCGCGGCGTGATCATTTATCCTGACGCGTGCCCGCGCCGCGGCCGGGGAGGTCGGTGCCGCTCGGGCTTGCGGGCTCCGTCGCTTACTGCTGAAGGATTGTACATGTAGATGCGTGGGCTGTCGTGTCTGCTGGACTCGACAGTTTATAACTAAACAGTTTATAACTAAACCGTCCAGTAACAGCTTTCTCAAAAGCATCGGAAAGACTCGGCTGCTCCGCAGCCAGAGAGCTGCGGGCCCCTGCCCGTCTCAGCTGATCAGGCTCGGATGAAACCTGACGCGCTGAGTCCTCTGACAACTGATTAATGTAATATCTTAAATAAAGTACAATCAAACTAAGTTTTGTTCCCGCTTTATTCTTAAATATTTGTTTATTTGTTTATTTAAAAAGGATCCCTATTAGTCTTCGCCATGGGAGGACTATTCTTCCTGGGGTCCACACATATACATACAAAAGATAATATAAAAGATGATAATATAATAATAATATAATAACATAACAATAAAGATGACAATAATCCGACTCAAAAAGGGTGAAAAACTTCACTATAATTCCTGAAATAATAAATTGAACCAAAATAAAAGATTAAGTAACCAACCATCCACATCATAGAAGTATATATATATATATATATATATAGAAGAATAAATATATATTACATATCATAATATACTCATACATTATAATATACTCATACTTCTAAACCATATATACACTCATAGCCTACAGAGATTTAGAATATATTTACTATTAATTTATAATATACATACAATTTGCACTATAATCACAATATATACCTCATATGCACACTTGTTTGCTTGTGTGTGTGTTGTTGTAAGGCGGCGCTCCGTGTGTGTAGACGGCGCCTTTCCACACGGCACGCTGTGTGTGTGTTTTACAGAAATGACACACAAAAAACTGAGGGTGCGTCTTTCCACACGGCGCCCGTATGGTCGTCAAAATACGGTAATTAGCTTGACTGTATATACAGAGATGAGAAGCGTAACAGGTTGAAACGAAAGTTCAACCCTGAATGGACAGATTCATCCTTGTTCAGTCTTCCCACTGGGACAAAACCAGTGTCTCATACATTCAGAGACCGTGGCGTTCAAAGTGCGAAAGTGAAACGCCACTGAAACACAAAGTTTTTCATCAAACATATCCACTCAAGTCTGAACTGAAGTCACAGAAAATAAACTGACCATCTTAAAACATCCTGCCCATATTTGGGTCCACATACAGCTGTAAAGCAGCTTTCTCCACAATGAACATAATTAAAACTAAATATCGTTCCAGGCTCACCAATGTTTATATTCATTTATTATAAAAATGTGTTGAGACAATTAACAAAGAAAAGGGGAAATTCAAACTGCTGGTTGAGAAATAAAATAAGATAGCATTTGAAAAATAAAATAAAATGTATTTTATTTTTAAGAGAAAATAATATGTGTAATTCAAGTTACACATGTTAAGTGGCAAATATATATATATATATATATATATATATATATATATATATAGATACACATACATACATACATACATACATACATACATACATATATATATATATATATATATATATATATATATATATATATATATATATATATATATATATATATATATATATATATATTATGAATTTCTGGACCTTCGCTTGAGTACATTTTCTCTAAATGGACCTCTTAAAGTTTTAGTTGAATACCCCTGCTATAAAGTGTTAATATTTAATGGGCCCCGGGCCACTCTGTACTGAAAAAATTGGGCCCCAAGGTCAGAAAGGTAAAGAACCCCTGATCTAGATGGCAAATAAATGCATTTAAATACAGTAACTAATATGTCCAGTAGAGGGCAAATATGTCATTTTAATGTAGTAATGAATGTCTCCACTAGAGGGCAAATAAGTCATTCTAATGTAGTAAATAATATGTCCACTAGAGGGCAAATAAGTAATTTCAATGCAGTAATTTATATGTCCACTAGAGGGCAAATAAATGCATTTAAATGCAGTAATTTATGTGTGCACTAGAGGGGCAAATAAATGCTTTTTCTTTCTGCACACATATTAATGATTAATATCATGCTGGTAAGAACCTAAGGCATATATATGTGCATTGTTAATACAAAATATATATGATTATATATATGATGAGGCGCACATCGAGCACTGGAAATCTGCAAAAAAACAAAACAGACAGAAAACAAGCACGGAACCGGTAGACACACGAGCAGCAACCGTCCCAGGTCCGTGACCCAATCACAGCTAGGGTAGGCTACTGCGATTAACTAACCCCCAAAACTACAGAGCAAGCATGCAGGTGAACGGGCCAATGTAAATGTCTATATGTGTGTGTGTGTGTGGCTGTGTGTGTGTATATGTTTGTGTGGCTATGTGTGTGCGTGTGTATGTGTGTCTTTGTGGCAATGTTTGTGTAATAGTCCTATCACCTGAACTGTATCTATAGTGGAGGAGGGAGGGTGCAAAAGGAAGAACCCGGAGCCCAACCCAACAACGGAGGGCCCCAGACCCAGGCGAACCCCAACCACCCGGCCCGGGCTGGACATGCGGCCAGGAGGCCCTCACCCCCCAGGCCAACAACCCCCACCCGGCGAGAGGCCAGCCTGCCCGGAGCCGCCCCGGCCGCCGACGCGGGCAGCTGCTCCCGCCCCCACAAAAGTCAGGGTCAGGGTATCATATTGACAATGACATTGTGACTCTAGTTTAAGTCTTTTCTTTACTCTGCCACTATTTATTCTTTATTCTGGAAAGCACCTTGAACTGCTTTGATGCTAAAATATGCTGTATAAATAAACTTGCTTTAAGTTGATTTTTTTGGTTTGGACATTGGAAAACATACATGATGTCACTATTCCTGTCTTCCACTGCTTGATTGAAATGTCCCTGACTAAAGTTTACCATAAGAAGTTACCTGTTGAACCCCCCGTGGAGAAGACTGATGATTTTCCATTTGCAGATATTCTGGAGTGATTGCTGCAGTGCGATTAGTCTATTTTTTTGAGCGATAGTATAATGATTGAAAGGGTGGAATGGAATAAGTAAAAATATATTTTCTGATATGCGAGTGACCTTATTAAATGATTCTCTGTCACACTACAGTCATGCCCACATACTCATATCTCATGCTACATTTAAATCGTGCATACATACTCATATCTGCATACATCATTCACATATCTTCATATCGACATGTTATGTACATGTCAGATGAACACCACATTAGTCTATATGCACCCCATATAGTGTAGTGATCTGGTATTTTTAGGTGATAATCATACAGAAACTAACCAACATCAAACTTCACACGGGGTCTTTGAAGAAATCCAGATCAGCAGAATAACGAGAGGACACATGTGGCCGCATCATGCAGTAAAAAACCCCCCACAAATAAACATCTTTTTTTTTTGTATCTTTCTTCAAAGTCAAAGCAGCGCAAAACATATAGGGCTTCATCGGAAGCTCTGATTACATTTACCATTAAGTTTACCGTTAGCATAGCAACTTAAAACAGACTGTATGCCAATAACGCGTTTTTCTTAATTTGCTCCCTTTTCAGAATGTGACATGGTAGTCACTGAAATCTAATGCTTAAGTGTCTGCTCAGTTGCTTTTGACTCAATATTAAAATGTAGTGTTAAATAAAGGGAATTGTTCAACAGAATGAGGGCAGTACAACACAGACTTCACTTATCTGGTGTGAATCAGCTGAACGAAATACAGATATCATGGTGTCATTTTAGAATTATTGCAGGTCCAGAGGTAATTTAAATCCAGCATTAATAGTACATATGGTGATAAAAATCACATGAAAAATGCACTACTGTGTGACTCTTTTCTAATATTCTGACAATGATGTCTTGTTGTGAGTTTGTAGTGAGCAGGAAACTGAAATCCAGCAGGCAAACAAAGAACTTTTTTATTTAAATGATGGAACAATGGAACATAAACGGGTGAAAAATCAAATTTAAACACATTTTTCAGTTGAAACTGAAAACAAAACTGAGCTCTCCGAGTAAAAGCTTCCCCACACTGATCACAGATCATTTTTTATCCAGTGTGAATACGCTGATGACTCCTTAGACTACCTTGTCGGGTAAAAGCTGCCCCACACTGATCACATCTGTAAGGCTTAAATCCAGTGTGAATACGCTGATGACGCCTTAGATTTCCTTGTTCGGTAAAAGCTGCCCCACACTGATCACATCTGTAAGGCTTATCCCCAGTGTGAATACGCTGATGACTCCTTAGACTACCTTGTTCGGTAAAAGCTGCCCCACACTGATCACATCTGTAAGGCTTAAATCCAGTGTGAATAAGCCGATGACTCTTTAGACTACATTGTTCGGTAAAAGCTGCCCCACACTGATCACATCTGTAAGGCTTAAATCCAGTGTGAATACGCTGATGACGCCTTAGACTACCTTGTTCGGTAAAAGCTGCCCCACACTGATCACATCTGTAAGGCTTATCACCAGTGTGAATACGCTGATGACTCCTTAGATGACCTTGTTGGGTAAAAGCTGCCCCACACTGATCACATCTGTAAGGCTTATCTCCAGTGTGAATACGCTGATGACTCCTTAGATTACCTTGTTTGGTAAAAGCTGACCCGCACTGATCGCATCTGTAAGGCTTAAATCCAGTGTGAATACGCTGATGACTCCTTAGATTACCTTGTTCGGTAAAAGCTGCCCCACACTGATCACATCTGTAAGGCTTATCCCCAGTGTGAATACGCTGATGACGCCTTAGACTACCTTGTTCGGTAAAATCTGCCCCACACTGATCACATTTGTAAGGCTTTTCCCCAGTGTGAATACGCTGATGACTCCTTAGACTACCTTGTTGAGTAAAAGCTGCCCCACACTGATCACATCTGTAAGGCTTAAATCCAGTGTGAATACGCTGACGACTCCTTAGATGACCTGACATGGTAAAAGCTGCCCCACACTGATCACATCTGTAAGGCTTCTCTCCAGTGTGAATACGCTGATGACTCCTTAGATTACTTGATCTGGTAAAAGCTCGCCCACACTGATCACAGGTGTACAGCTTCTCTTCAGTATGAATCCTCTTCCGGAGCTTCAGACCTGGTGAAGTGGTGAGGACTTTATCCCTCCTATTTTTTCTCTCTTTGGCTTTATGTTTCTGTAAGGAAAGACAAAAAGACTTAGATCCTGTCGTTGGTTGACCTGACAAATCATTTTTCAGTTCAAATCAAGTGCTTTCTGTCATGTTCGCAGTGAAACAATGAAGAGTTTTATGTCTGAGTGCTATGTTAAGCATGTTCTGTTATCAATGGCTCTTGACAGCCAGAAATATTCACATAAAACATCTCAATATGTCAAAATAAAAGTGTGAAGGGGTAAAGCTACCCACCCTCAGAACAAAATCATAAATTGTTTATAGAAATTCCACTGAAAAGATGTGGGGATTAATGTGTGTGTGTGTGTGTGTGTGTGTGTGTGTGTGTGTGTGTGTGTGTGTGTGTGTGTGTGTGTGTGTGTGTCAGAAACGGTACAGATATTCTGTGATATTTTTTTATATTTATAAAAAAATAAAATTATAAAGAAATAAAGGATCCCCATAACTTTGATTGGGTGGGCAGGACGCACGTTTGGGGGGGCACAGCCCACCCCTGCCCCCCCCTAAAACCGGCCTTGCTTACAGGTGAATGAGACATGGGGTAGTTTTGTTGAAAATGTGCTGTCCAAAATGTCCTGGAAAACTCGACTCCTGTAAATGCGCGTTCCCCAAAGTTTGTGGGGGCGTGGCTTTGGACGGAGCGCTGATGGGAGGGGGAGGAGGGGGCGGGGCTTAGAGGAGGTGCCACTTTCAAATCTTGCTAGCTCTCCAACATTACAGACTATACCTTTAAGTGTTGCATCCTTTTTTCAGGGCTTGTGGACTAACACTTACCCCTTTTACACCAAGCTGGTCCCAGGGCTGGTTCTGGGCTAGAGCCAGACTTAGCACCAGTTCTTTGGTTTTACACAGCCTAAGCACCGGCTCCTGGCTCTCAAAACTGGTGCTACGCCAGCCCCTTTGAGCTGCTGGGCCAGCTCAAAGAACCAGTTACGTCGGGGGCTGGGGGCGGGGCTGGGGACGGTGTTACTGAACAACCAAAGCAGAATAAACACGGAAGAGCGCCGTTTTTAAACAACGGAGCGTTCAAGACGGCGGTTAAGTTAGAAGACTCTTTTATTATTACATCCATTTATTTAATAATGGATGTAAAACAGAAGCAGCATTGGTCTACAGTACAATCCATCAACAGTAACGTCGACGATGCAGCGGCAGCCTCGCGGGGGAGCGTTCCAGCCCTGGGACGCTTGGACGCGAGGCTGCCGCTCCGTGCGGGCTCCGTGCCCGCCGATGCAGCGCAGCTCGATCCATTTATTTAATAAAAATTCCTGGCCCGCGGGGACGCCTCCCAGCCCGCGGTTCTGGTTCTGGTTCTTGTACACCAACGTAGAGCCTACGGCGTATGTTACGTAGGAGGAGAGGAGAAGAGCTCCTGTCCCCCGGACATATGGTGTGACGATCGACGCAGAGCCTATGGCGTAGGTTACGCAGCGACGGGCGCCGTACGCCGTACCCTACGCCGTAGGCTCTGCGTCAATTTAACGCGGAACCATAAATCAGCTCCGGAGCCGGCAGTCAGCCAGAACAGGCGTTATTTGGATAAACTGAGCCCAGGTTGGGGATCTTAACGGTTACTTTACCTGAAAAAATATTAAAACTTAATAAAGTGCCATATTAACAGCGCTACAGCTGAAATTAAAACAGCTTTTGGCTCTCAGCTTCCTGATCAGGGTGGGGATGAAAACGAGGGGGAGTGGTGACGTGATGACGTGGCTCTCTGGCCAGCTGCTGGGTAGCACCAGCTGTGTAAAAGCAAACGGTTCTTACTTAGAACCAACCGCGAACCGGCTCTAGCACCAGCACCAGCACCAGCACCAGCCCTGGAACCAGCTTGGTGTAAAAGGGGTAACAATGAACCCAGCAAGGATATTTTGTACCTTTGGAACTTTCATTTATTGAGGTGAAGTTTATTTGCTTCTATCTGATTTGAAGCCAATTTAAGGTGTTTCATGTTCATTTAAAATTATATGTTCATTATTATTACTACTGATGAGCCTAAGTTATAATTATTGTTAATTCCTTGACCGTTAAAAGTATTGTGTTGCATTCAATACATTAACATAAGAATAAAGTTATTAATCTCCAAATGGAAATGTTTATTCAGAAGTTCTCTCATACATGAATAAAAATACATTTGAATTTGAATCCCATTCACTAATGTCTACAGTCTACATCTATATTATATATTCGGACGTAGACAAGTTTAAAAGTCTCTTGGGAAGGTCACGTGTTTGTGTTTTCTGCTGCTCAGTTCAAACTACTGACAATGAAGAGGATCTAAGATGGCGGAGTGAGTGGCAGCATTTTTGCAGGTTCCGTTAAGAGGCACTAATTAGTCCTTGAAAATATATATATGGACTTCCGGCTCCACCCCATCTTGAGATGGCAGCATAATCCACCTTCTCCTCCGACAAAATTTATAAAAACCCCGCTTATTAGACGAAAAGAACATATAAAGTGCCACAAACAGTTAGATAGCGGGGAAGGATGGAAACGAGAGACAAGAGCAAGAATAAAAAAAATGCGACCGACTCAAACGAGAACGACAACGATCCACGAGGCGCAGATGCTGAAGCTAACGGAAAAGACAACGAGCAGGTGGAATTGAATGAAAAAACTGAAGTGAACATGGAGAAGATTTTGCAGGAGATTCGAGACTTCCGACAGGAAAACAGCCGGCAGCTGGGAGATATTAAAGAAGAGATTAATAAAACCAACCGGAGAATAGGCGCGGCGGAGGAGCGCATTGATGAGGCGGAGGGCAGGCTGCTGACTATGGAGCATACACTGAGAAACGTGCTAAAAGTTCAAGCTCAACACGCGGAGAAACTCGTCGACCAGGAGGGAAGAGCGCGGAGAGAGAATATTAGGCTCTACAACGTACCAGAGGGCGAGGAAGGAAGCTCCATGGTGACTTATGTGGAAAAACTCCTCAGAGAAAAATTGAACATCCCCCGGTCCGCGGAGCTGCATATTGAAAGAGCGCACAGGGCGCTTGGCCCGAAGCCTCCGGCCACCGGCAAGCCCAGATCCATAGTGATTAAATTCCTCCGGTACAAAACGAAGGAAGAAGTTCTGCGCAAAGCCTGGGAAATGAAAGTGATCCGTCTGAATGATCAGAGACTCTTTTTCGATCACGACTACCCGGCCGCAATACTGAACAGGCGAAAGGAATATAACGAAGTGAAACGTGTACTGAAGGAGAAGAAGATCCGCTTTCAAACTCCGTATCCAGCCAGACTCCGGGTCTTTTATGAAGACGGCACCCGAATCTACAACACGATCAGCGACGCGACGAAGGATATGAAGGAGAGGGGCTTCCCAGTCACCGTTATACCGCCGCCAGAAGACCCGCTCCACCAGCTGGACCTCCATGCCTGGCGCGCGTCAGGGGAGGGGCGAGCAGCGAGGGGTTTCCCCAGGAGAGCCGACGCGTTGGAAAGGCTTCAGGTATTCAGGAGGGATTCCCCCTCCTAAAAATGGACAAAACTGTCCCGGATAAAAACCTACACATGAGGTAACACTGATAACGAAGAGTAAACTGTAACTACTCATTACATAATGTAAAATATGACATGATGAAGGAAATTGAACAGTTTGAGGCAAAAAAAATTATCGGATGGGAAGATATTGCTCTCTTTACGTATTCCATATAAAAAGAAAGAGTTGAAATTCAGTCGGAGGATGAAAATAGAAATAATTTGTGATGGACACATTTATTTTATGGACCATACTGCTTTGGAGGGCCCTACTCTCACGTCGGTGTAGAGAGGTTTTCCCTTCCAGATTAGAGATTTTCTCTAATCAGTTAAAGGGTCAATCCGTGGAAACCTTTCCCTTGGAAGTCTTTTTTTTGTTGATTTTGTTAAGTGTTATTTTTCCCAGTATTCACTGTTTTTGTTTTCTTGTTCTGCCAGAGAGACTGTTTGCAGCAGAGGTTTTGGAGTTATTTGAGACAACTCATATGAGAGATGGCACGTGAAAATATTAAGATAGTTTCCTTCAATGTTAACGGTATCCTTAACCCCATTAAACGCAGTAAAATACTTGCCAAAATGAAAAAAGAGAAGGCACATATTGTTTACCTACAGGAGACACATTTGGATAGTAAGGAACATGAAAAACTTTGTAAAATGGGATTTACAAAAATCTTTTTTTCATCCTATAAATCTAATCACAAACGAGGGGTAGCCATTTTGATTTCAAACAAGATTTCATTTGAACATACATATGAGCAAAAAGATAAGGAGGGAAGGTTTATTCTAGTGAGGGGTGCAATAGATGGGAATGAGATCACTCTCTTAAATATTTACGCCCCTCCTAATAGTGACTTCTCTTTTTTTCAAAAGATATTTGACATAATAATAAGTGGAACTGTGGGAATCCTAATATGTGGAGGGGATTTGAATGTTCACTTGCAACC
Source organism: Cololabis saira (assembly GCF_033807715.1). Lineage (NCBI taxonomy): Eukaryota > Metazoa > Chordata > Actinopteri > Beloniformes > Belonidae > Cololabis > Cololabis saira. The sequence goes on from NC_084607.1 coordinate 2,787,993, forward strand.
AAAATTGGATGTGTCGAACCATACTCACACTCATAAAGCAGTAGCTAAAAAGTTCAATAAATTATTGAAAGATATCGGTTTAATAGACATATGGAGAGACATGTACCCCAAAAGTAGGCAATATACACATTACTCTGCCCCTCATTCTGTGTATACCAGAATTGATTATTTCATCACTTTCGGTAAAGATAGATCAAGGATTAAGGATGCAGACATAGGATCGATGGACCTGAGTGACCACGCCCCAATATATATCACCTTAAACTTGGAGAACAGCCCTAGAAATACAACATGGCGTTTTAATTCGAGCCTTCTCAATGACCCGTCATTTAAAAAGCGAATGAGCACAGAAATTCAAATGTATATAGAGGATAATGTTACCGAGGACGTTTCACCTCCTATGATATGGGATGCAGCAAAAGCCGTTCTGAGAGGCAAAATTATAGCTGCGGCCTCACTGAAGAAGAAAAAACGGCAGAAGGAACTACTAGATCTACAAAACCAATTAAAATTGCTGGAAAATAAACATGCACAGGGCCAAAACACCAACATACTACATCAGATAAAGAAAATTAGAAATGAAATAGACATGATTTATACACAAGAAATTGAAACAAAAATGTTATTTACTAAACAAAAGTACTATGAGAACGGCTCTAAGTTCACAAAACTATTAGCAAGAAAATTGAGAAAGAAAGAGGCGGACAGCACTATATACAAAATACGAGACCCTCAGAAAAATTATATAGAGAACAAACAGGACAAAATACAAACAATCTTTGAACTATTTTACAAACGATTATACTCTAGAATGCCTGAGGATAATGACGACCAAATTGACTCCTTTCTGGAGACATTAGAACTACCAGTGTTGACTGAAGACCAAAACAAGGCCCTGAATGCTAAAATAACTACAAAAGAATTAAATGAAGCCATCACCAGATTAAAAGCTAACAAATCACCAGGAAGTGATGGTTTCACAACCGAGTGGTATAAGGCATTCAGAAAGGAGCTCATGCCTATTCTGCTAACAACATGCAACTGGGCTCTAGAGAAGGCAGTGACTCCGCCCACGTGGAAAGAGGCCATTATATCTCTTATTCCGAAAGAGGGAAAGGATAGGATTGAATGTGGGTCATATAGACCAATCTCCATCCTTAATGTTGACTATCGTATATACACATCTGTAATGGCAAGAAGATTGGAAGAATTCCTCCCCAATTTGATCCATAACGACCAAACAGGATTTATACGCATGTGTCAAACACATGATAATATAAAACGTACATTACATATTATGGATCATATTCGACAACAAAAAGTTAAGGCTATGATACTAAGTTTAGACGCGGAAAAAGCCTTTGATTCGGTCAGCTGACAATATCTTTACAAAGTTCTAAATAAATTTGGTTTCAATGAACCAGCGATAAACACTATAAAAGCTATTTATGACAATCCGACGGCAAAACTCAAAATCCATGGTCACATATCCCATCCTATTTCATTAGAACGAGGAGTGAGACAGGGTTGTGCCTGGTCCCCACTCCTTTTCGCGATTTTTTTGGAGCCACTTGCTCAATATATTAGACAGAATGATAAAATTAGTGGCATTACAATTAATGGAATAGAACATAAAATAGCATGTTACGCGGATGACGTCCTCTTATATTTAAGACAACCTGAGACATCTTTGCCTGAAGTGATTAAATTCTTACAAGCGCTTGGCCCACTATCAGGATATAAGCTTAATATTAACAAGACCGAAATTCTTACATACAACTTAAGCCCATCTGATAAATTTAAGAATGCATACCCATTGAAGTGGAAAACAGAATCCTTTAAATACTTAGGGGTGATCTTACCCAAGGACATAACAAGGTTATATGAGAAAAATTATGACCCTCTGCACCGTAAAATTAAAGAAGACCTTGCAAGGTGGAATCTTGTAGCCTTCCTGAGCTTGAGCTCGAGAATAGAAACAATCAAGATTAATGTTTTACCAAGATTCCTATATCTTTTCCAGGCCCTTCCAGTTACAGTTACCCAAGATAAATTTGCAGAATGGGACAAGATGATCTCGAGATTTATATGGCAAGGAAAAAGACCTCGAGTCTTATTCAAAACGTTACAGCTACCCAAAGAAAAAGGAGGTTGGGGTTTACCGTCCTTAAAAAATTATTATAACGCAGCACAAATCAGAACTTTATTGTGTTGGTGTAACCCATCCTACACTGCACAATGGAAGGATATTGAAACTAAAATATTACCTGGTATTCATATACAGGCCATATTGCCAGACAAAAACCTGCCGAGATACATAGATAAATTAGAAAACCCATGGGTAAAATCAGTGCTGAAAGTCTGGAAAAAGGTTATAAAAAAACATGACCTAGAAGAGGATGTTCTGGAACCCAAACTTTTTCACTTGGACATCGTTAATCACTTAAATTTACCAAAAAAAAAAAGCACACTTCTTAAAACTTTCTCTTTGGACACTTAAGAAGACTGTCTGCGAGTAGATCTGTTCTGGGTCTCTGGAAAGCGCCTAGAGACAACTTTTGTTGTATTAGACGCTGTATAAATACAATTGAATTGAATCTGGAGCAGACATGTCCGAACACGACTACTCTTTAACTGCTCTCCAGGAGGCGTGTGGGGACAGCGATATCGAGGACATTGAGGTCGACGTAAACTCCTCTAAAGGAGGCAAACTTAATTTGAGTCATACGCCTAATAAAAGTCCACACGCAGAGAAGATGAAAAATAGGGGGAAACAGGACGGTGAGGAAGAGGAGGCGACCAGCGCTGCTGTTCTCCATGCAGTTATGGCTCTGACTGGAAAAGTGGATACACAGACTGAACTGCTGAAAAGTCTCTTCGGTTGGGTGGGCTTTGGTCTTTTTCTAATGTTACAAGGCTCCAGACTGCGACCGATTGGTCGCATTTTGCGACGTTTTCTGGAGGTCGTGCGACAATTTTTTAACTAGGAACACCAGCGCGACTCAAACTTTTTTTTTTTTTTTTCCGCGCAAGCGGTCCGCTCTTGCTCCGCGGTAGCACACAAATGAATGAGATCGCCAGCGGCAGTCTGCACTTTGGGCCCTCTATGTGAAAGGGGCTTTTTAGTACACCTCTCTCCCCCATTTTCTTAATTTTTTTTCATAATTTTGTGGAGGAGCGGAAGCAAGTGTCTGTGTGTGTGCCTGTCATACGTGTCTGGATGCGTGCTGCGAGGTGGGGGGGCGGGGCTGGTGGGACGCCAGTAACCATAGCAAAGCGCAGCATTTTTACTACGTGCGAGAGATTAGGGGTGACAGGATTCAGGAATCGGTGTCGAGAAGAAAGTGTCGTTTTACCATAAAGAGACGCTATGAAACGAACTATAGATTCGTTTTTCAGAAGAAAAAATAATCCAGAAGCTCCTGTCGGTCCTGTGCCAGTTTCCTAAACTTCCAACGACAGTTCAGAGGAGGAGTCAGCAGGTGATGTCCCGGCACCAAAAAAGCTCAAATCTTATAATTTCAGACAAGAATGGCTCACTGAATTTACGTGGTTGAGATATTGTAAACAAAAAGAAGTGATGTCCTGCATGTACTGCTCTCAATGTGGTCCGTAATTCGCCGGGAAAACTAAATTCGCCGACTCCACCACACACTTCAAACATGAAACGCTGGTTAAGCACAACAACAGCATCAGGCATAAATTATGCAGGGACAGATGCAATGATCGAGCAAAAGCACCGCTGCCCACCTCATTTAAGAGGCAGGCAACTAAAAACAGGTCTGCAGAAGAAGCTGATGTGACAATGAAATTCAATACAGCCTATCATATCGCCAAGGAGGAGTTGCCATTCACAAAATACAGGGGTCTGATTGAACTGTTAAAAAAGAAATTGAGTTCAAATAAATCCCACTTACTGCAACGACACAGCATGTGCGCAGTTCATTGGTTTTATTGCTGATGCAATGAAAAAGAAGACCAGTGAAAAGGTACAGAATGCCCCTTATCTGTCCTTCATGATTGACGGCGACACTGATAATTCAACTAAAGAATGCGAGATAATCTACGGACGGATCCTGGATCCTGGAAGGAAGGCCAGTGAATATTTTGATTGGCCAGCATGCACATGCTCAAGGTATGTTACAGTATCACGCTATGAAACCATATGTTTTTAACTGAAAAGAGGCACTGTATTGGCATGTATTATTCATTAAGCCATACAATTAAAATGTGCAAGGTTTTTCCTGCATACAAAATTAGGAGGCGGCGGCCTCCGCCTAATTTCGTGCTGCCCCCAGCTCTCAAAACTCTGTCGTCATGAAAACTTATTTTCTGGCAGGACGTTGGACTGGGTGGATGTTATTTTGACTGCAGTTGCAGCATTGTGCCGCTATGGAGGCGCTGTATCAACAACAGAGCACCAGCAGAAGAAGACGAAATCTCCAGAATTATTTTCCGTGTTTTCCCTGGCTGTTCAAACAAGTAAATATTGTTTATTTTGCACCCAAGCATGCCTTGTTTATTAGGGCCCGAGCACCTTCAGTGCGAAGGCCCTATTGTATCTGTAGGAATTTTTTCTTTCTTTTTTTTTTTTCTTCTGACAAAAGGAAGGCCTTTTTGCCCCCCTAAACGTGCCCAAAAAGTCACCAAATTTTGCATGCAAGTCAGGCCTGGCGAAAAATTTGATATTTAATGGTTTGCATTAATGGGCGTGGCAAAATGGCTCAACAGCGCCCCCTTGAAAACTTTGTGCCTCAAGCCCCAGAATGCGGTATGTCGTACACGCACGAAAATCGGTACACACCTGTATCATGGCGCAACCGAAAGAAAAGTCTCTTGGCGTCATGCCCGAAACCGAACAGGAAGTCGGCCATTTTGAATTAGTTGTGTCATTTTGGCGAAATTTATGCCATTCCTTCGAAAGTTAATTCAGCCCGAACCGTAACGTGCACCCAAGTGTGTTATACATCAAAATGTGCGTCTCCATCCTCCGACTACACGCATTACTTTTCTCTTTCAAAAGCGTTACCGTGGCGATGCTAGACGCCAAAAAGCGCGGCCACCCTTCATCTGGTTGGTTCAGACAGAAAAAACTTTGCGCCTCAAGCCCCATAATACGGTTTGACGTACATGAACGAAAATTGGTACACTCCTGTATCATGTCGCAACTAAAAGAAAAGTCTCTTGGCGCCATGGCCCGAAACCGAACAGGAAGTCAGCCATTTTGAACATTCTGAATTAATTGCGTAATTTTGGAGCAATATATGCCATTCCTTCGAGAGTTAATTCAGCCCGAACCGTATCGTTAACCCAGATGTGTTATACATCAAAATGTGCGTCTCCATCCTGCGACTACACGCATTACTTTTCTCTTTCAAAAGTGTTACCGTGGCGACGCTAGACGCCAACAAGCGGACCCCCCCTTCATCTGATTGGTCCATATTTGATAGTTCCCCAAAAGGCACCAAATTTGGCATGCAAGCCAGGCCTGGCGATAAATTTGATCTTTCATGGTTTGCATTAATGGGCGTGGCAAAATGGCTCAACAGCGCCCCCCCGGAAAACTTTGTGCCTCAAGCCCCACAATACGGTTTGACGTACATGCACGAAAATCGCTACACACCTGTATCATGTCACAACTAAAAGAAAAGTCTCTTGGCGCCATGGCCGAAACCGAACAGGAAGTCGGCCATTTTGAATAAATTGTGTCATTTTGGCGAAATTTATGCCATTCCTTCGGCAGTTAATTCAGCCCGAACCGTAACGTGCCCCCAGGTGTGTTATACATCAAAATGTGCGTCTACATCCTGCGACACCACGCATTACTTTTCTCTTTCAAAAGTATTACCGTGGCGACGCTAGACGCCAAAAGGCGCGCCCCCCCTTCATGTGATTGGTCCATATTTGATAGTTCTCCAAAAGTCACCAAATTTTGCATGCAAGCCAGACTTGGCGATAAATTTGATATTTCATGGTTTGCATTAATGGGCGTCGCCTAACGGCTCAACAGCGCCCCCTGGAATACTTTTATCTGCCATAACTTTTGAATGGTTTGACATAGAGAGTTGTGGGTGGTGTCATGGGACTCTGTAATGAGTCCTTAAGCTTCGTTGGCCTTAATTAGCCCCGCCCCTTCTTCTGATTGGTTGTCCCGATTTCCTGCTATAACATTGGAATGGTTTAACATAGAGAGTCGTGGGTGGTGTCATGGGACTCTGTAAAGAGTCCTTAAGCTTCGTTGGCCTTAATTAGCCCCGCCCCTTCTTCTGATTGGTTGTCCATATTTTCTGACTATAACTTTTGAATGGTTTGACATATTTGAAATATGCTGGTAATGTGTCAGCCAACCACAAAAATCTCTGGAATTTTGGTGGAATCATTTATTTTTTGTCCTTGCCCGGTGCAAATGACATAAATAGGGTGCGTGGTTTGGTTGTGAAAAAATAAAAGTAATGTTACGTGAACAATAAATCAAACGCTCCCTTCCATGCAGTGTGTGTGTCTAGGAAGTAAAGACTGGAACATGCTATTCACAAAAGCACAAATAGTGGGGTTTTACTAATATTTATATCTTACAAATATTTAAAAAATTACGAAAAAACAATTCGGGACTCAGATTATATCGCTATGTTGGTCTCTCCTTAATCAGTCAGTCAGAAAACGGCCAAGCTGATTCGTGGCTTAGGGGTAACGTCGCCGTCTTTCGTGTGAGAGATCGCGGGTTCGATCCCAGCACAATGCAAAGTTTATTGTCAGCAATTTGTGTGTTTTTTTTAACATCAAAATGTACGTCTCAATCTTGCGACGACGCGCATTACTTTTCTCATTCAAAAGTGTTACCGTGGCAACACTCGACGCCAAAAAGTGCGCCCCCCTTCATCTGATTGGTCCATATTTGATAGTTCCCCAAAAGTCACCAAATTTTGCATGCAAGGCAGGCCTGGCGATAAATTTGATATTTCATGGTTTGTATTAATGGGCGTGGCCTAACAGCACCCCCTAGGATACTTTTCTCTGCCATAACTTTTGAAAGGTTTGACATAAAGAGTCGTGGGTGGTGTCATGATGCTCTGTATTGAGTCCTTGACCATAATTGGCCTGAATTAGCCCCGCCCCTTCTTCTGATTGGTTGTCCCGATTTTCTGCTATAACTTTTGAATGGTTTGACATAGGAAGTCGTGGGTGGTGTCATTGGACTCTGTAAAGAGTCCTTAAGCTTCGTTGGCCTTAATTAGCCCCGCCCCTTCTTCTGATTGGTTGTCCATATTTTCTGACTATAACTTTTGAATGGTTTGACATATTTGAAATATGCTGGTAATGTGTCAGCCAACCACAAAAATCTCTGGAATTTTGGTGGAATCATTTATTTTTTGTCCTTGCCCGGTGCAAATGACATAAATAGGGTGCGTGGTTTGGTTGTGAAAAAATAAAAGTAATGTTACGTGAACAATAAATCAAACGCTCCCTTCCATGCAGTGTGTGTGTCTAGGAAGTAAAGACTGGAACATGCTATTCACAAAAGCACAAATAGTGGGGTTTTACTAATATTTATATCTTACAAATATTTTAAAAATTACGAAAAAACAATTCGGGACTCAGATTATATCGCTATGTTGGTCTGTCCTTAATCAGTCAGTCAGAAAACAGCCAAGCTGATTCGTGGCTTAGGGGTAACGTCGCCGTCTTTCGTGTGTGAGATCGCGGGTTCGATCCCAGCACAATGCAAAGTTTATTGTCAGCAATTTGTGTGTTTTTTTTAACATCAAAATGTACGTCTCCATCTTGCGACGACGCGCATTACTTTTCTCATTCAAAAGTGTTACCGTGGCAACACTCGACGCCAAAAAGTGCGCCCCCCTTCATCTGATTGGTCCATATTTGATAGTTCCCCAAAAGTCACCAAATTTTGCATGTAAGGCAGGCCTGGCGATAAATTTGATATTTCATGGTTTGCATTAATGGGCGTGGCCTAACGGCTCAACAGCGCCCCCTAGAATACTTTTCTCTGCCATAACTTTTGAAAGGTTTGACATAAAGAGTCGTGGGTGGTGTCATGGGACTCTGTATTGAGTCCTTGACCATAATTGGCCTGAATTAGCCCCGCCCCTTCTTCTGATTGGTTGTCCCTTTTTTCTGCTATAACTTTTGAATGGTTTGACATAGGAAGTCGTGGGTGCTGTCATTTCTGATATGCTTATGGGGGGCGGTGGACGTGAGTGCGAGGGCCCGTTCATCGCTGCTTGCAGCTTTAATTATTATTATTTTGTTTTTCCTGACAAAGTGAAGGCCTTTTTGCCCCCCTTAACATGCCCAAAAAGTCACCAAATTTTGCACCCTAGTCAGGCCTGGCGAAAAATTTGATATTTAAAGGTTTGCATTAATGGGCGTGGCAAAATGGCTCAACAGCGCCCCCTTGAAAACTTTGTGCCTCAAGCCCCACGATACGGTTTGACGTACATGCACGAAAATCGGTACACACCTGTATCATGGGACAACTTAAACAAAAGTCTCTTGGGGTCATGCCCGAAACCGAACAGGATGTCGGCCATTTTGAATTAGTCATGTCATTTTGGCGAAATTTATGCCATTCCTTCGAAAGTTAATTCAGCCCGAACCGTAACGTGCCCCCAAGTGTGTTATACATCAAAATGTGCGTCTCCATCCTGCGACTACACGCATTACTTTTCTCTTTCAAAAGCGTTACCGTGGCGACGCTAGACGCCAAAAAGCGCGGCCACCCTTCATCTGATTGGTTCGACAGAAAAAACTTTGTGCCTCAAGCCCCATAATACGGTTTGACGTACATGAACGAAAATCGGTACACACCTGTATCATGTCGCAACTAAAAGAAAAGTCTCTTGGCGCCATGGCCGAAACCGAACAGGAAGTCAGCCATTTTGAACATTCTGAATTAATTGCGTAATTTTGGAGCAATATATGCCATTCCTTCGAGAGTTAATTCAGCCCGAACCGTATCGTGAACCCAGATGTGTTATACATCAAAATGTGCGTCTCCATCCTGCGACTACACGCATTACTTATCTCTTTCAAAAGTGTTACCGTGGCGACGCTAGACGCCAACAAGCGCACCCCCCCTTCACCTGATTGGTCCATATTTGATAGTTCCCCAAAAGGCACCAAATTTGGCATGCAAGCCAGGCCTGGCGATAAATTTGATATTTCATGGTTTGCATTAATGGGCGTGGCAAAATGGCTCAACAGCGCCCCCCGGAAAACTTTGTGCCTCAAGCCCCACAATACGGTTTGACGTACATGCACGAAAATCGCTACACACCTGTATCATGGCACAACTTAAAGAAAAGTCTCTTGGAGCCATGGCCGAAACCGAACAGGATGTCGGCCATTTTGAATACATTGTGTCATTTTGGCGAAATTTATGCCATTCCTTCGGCAGTTAATTCAGCCCGAACCGTAACGTGCCCCCAGGTGTGTTATACATCAAAATGTGCGTCTACATCCTGCGACACCACGCATTACTTTTCTCTTTCAAAAGTGTTACCGTGGCGACGCTAGACGCCAAAAGGCGCGCCCCCCCTTCATGTGATTGGTCCATATTTGATAGTTCTCCAAAAGTCACCAAATTTTGCATGCAAGCCAGACTTGGCGATACATTTGATATTTCATGGTTTGCATTAATGGGCGTGGCCTAACGGCTCAACAGCGCCCCCCAGAATACTTTTCTCTGCCATAACTTTTGAATGGTTTGACATAGAGAGTTGTGGGTGGTGTCATGGGACTCTGTAATGAGTCCTTAAGCTTCGTTGGCCTTAATTAGCCCCGCCCTTTCTTGTCATTGGTTGTCCCTTTTTTCTGCTATAACATTTTAATTGTTTGACATAGGAAGTCGTGGGTGGTGTCATGGGACTCTGTAATGAGTCCTTAAGCTTCGTTAGCCTTAATTAGCCCCGCCCCTTCTTCTGATTGGTTGTCCCGATTTTCTGCTGTAACTTTGGAATGGTTTGACATAGAGAGTCGTGGGTGGTGTCATCAGATTCTTTATGGAGCCCTTGACCTTCATTGGCTTAAATTAGCCCCGCCCCTTCTTCTGATTGGTTGTCCCTTTTTTCTGCTATAACTTTTCAATGGTTTGACATAGGAAGTCGTGGGTGGTGTCATTTCTGATACTTATGGGGGGCGGTGGCCGTGAGTGCGAGGGCCCGTTCATTGCTGCTTGCAGCTTTAATTAGGGCCCGAGCACCTTCAGTGCGAAGGCCCTATTGTATCTGTAGGAATTTTTATTATTAGGGCCCGAGCACTTGCAGTGCGAAGGCCCTATTTTATTTGCAGGAATTTTTATTATTATTATTTTTTTTTTCTTCTGACAAAGTGATGGCCTTTTTGCCCCCCTTAACATGCCCAAAAAGTCACCAAATTTTGCACCCAAGTCAGGCCTGGCGAAAAATTTGATATTTAATGGTTTGCATTAATGGGCGTGGCAAAATGGCTCAACAGCGCCCCCTTGAAAACTTTGTGCCTCAAGCCCCACGATACGGTTTGACGTACATGCACGAAAATCGGTACACACCTGTATCATGGGACAACTTAAAGAAAAGTCTCTTGGCGTCATGCCCGAAACCGAACAGGAAGTCGGCCATTTTGAATTAATCGTGTCACTTTGGCGAAATTTATGCCATTCCTTCGGCAGTTAATTCAGCCCGAACCGTAACGTGCACCGAGGTGTGTTATACATCAAAATGTTCGTCTCCATCCCCCGACACCACCCATTACTTTTCTCTTTCAAAAGCGTTACCGTGGCGACGCTAGACGCCAAAAAGCGCGCCCACCCTTCATCTGGTTGGTTCAGACAGAAAAAACTTTGCGCCTCAAGCCCCATAATACGGTTTGACGTACATGAACGAAAATTGGTACACTCCTGTATCATGTCGCAACTAAAAGAAAAGTCTCTTGGCGCCATGGCCGAAACCGAACAGGAAGTCGGCCATTTTGAACATTCTGAATTAATTGCGTAATTTTGTAGCAATATATGCCATTCCTTCGAGAGTTAATTCAGCCCGAACCGTATTGTGAACCCAGATGTGTTATACATCAAAATGTGCGTCTCCATCCTGCGACTACACGCATTACTTTTCTCTTTGAAAAGTGTTACCGTGGCGACGCTAGTCGCCAACAAGCGCACCACCTTTCATCTGATTGGTCCATATTTGATAGTTCCCCAAAAGGCACCAAATTTGGCATGTAAGACAGGCCTGGCCATAAATTTGATATTTCATGGTTTGCATTAATGGGCGTGGCAAAATGGCTCAACAGCGCCCCCCGGAAAACTTTGTGCCTCAAGCCCCACAATACGGTTTGACGTACATGCACGAAAATCGCTACACACCTGTATTATGGAACAACTTAAAGAAAAGTCTCTTGGAGCCATGGCCGAAACCGAACAGGATGTCGGCCATTTTGAATAAATTGTGTAATTTTGGCGAAATTTATGCCATTCCTTTGGCAGTTAATTCAGCCCGAACCGTAACGTGCACCCAGATGTGTTATACATCAAAATGTGTGTCTACATCCTGCGACACCACGCATTACTTTTCTCTTCCAAAAGTGTTACCGTGGCGACGCTAGACGCCAAAAGGCGCGCCCCCCCTTCATGTGATTGGTCCATATTTGATAGTTCTCCAAAAGTCACCAAATTTTGCATGCAAGCCAGACTTGGCGATAAATTTGATATTTCATGGTTTGCATTAATGGGCGTTGCCTAACGGCTCAACAGCGCCCCCTAGAATACTTTTATCTGCCATAACTTTTGAATGGTTTGACATAGGAAGTTGTGGGTGGTGTCATGGGACTCTGTAATGAGTCCTTAAGCTTCGTTGGCCTTAATTAGCCCCGCCCCTTCTTCTGATTGGTTGTCCCGATTTTCTGCTATAACATTGGAATGGTTTGACATAGAGAGTCCTGGGTGGTGTAATCAGATTCTGTATGGAGTCCTTGACCTTCATTGGCCTGAATTAGCCCCGCCCCTTCTTCTGATTGGTTGTCCCTTTTTTCTGCTATAACTTTTGAATGGTTTGACATAGGAAGTCGTGGGTGGTGTCTTTTCTGATATGCTTATGGGGGGCGGTGGCCGTGAGTGCGAAGGCCCGTTCATCGCTGCTTGCAGCTTTAATTCTACTTATATTCGGTATATATACACACAGTACTTTAAAAAGCGACCTCGCGATCAAGAGAAGCAAGAGTGCAGGTGAAACAGTGCAATTAACGTTACAGGCAGTTAAAAAGTAATAAATCATGTTATTGACGAGATGCAGCAATTTTGTCAGGGCTGAAAGTAGTAACAAATATGCATGAAAGGTGACAGCGAGGGTCAGAGTGCAGGACAGGACGAGCTGGAGAGGCGAGGGGAACGTTAAGACTGAATTATGGTTCTGCGTTAAATCGACGCAGAGCCTGCGGCGTAGGGTACGCAGCGACGTGCAACGTACGCCGTACGCTCTGCGTTGGTGTAACGCAGAACCATAAATCAGCCTTTAGTCAGTTTCCAAGTCATTAGGAGCATATCAACGTGAAGCCAACGTGTACATGATTTAAACATGACTTTTTATTCATCTTTACAGATCTTCTCAAAAACACAGAGCCAGTGGGTTTGACAAACGGTGGCTGAACCGATTTACCTGCTCAGGCAAACTGAGGAAGGTTTGGTCTGTTATTTATGCCAAAAGCACTGTGACCCCCATGCAGCAGGAACTATCACTATTTATGTCTGTATCAAAATAAATACTAAAATACTTAATGCATGAATTGTTTTGTTTAAGGTGAAGACACCTCTGCACAGCAGACTGAAGGAGAGGCTCTTGGATGTTGTGAGGAGACCATGATGGACCAGACCAGACTAGACCAGACCAGGACCATCCATGGACCAGACCAGACCAGACCAGACCAGGACCATCCATGGACCAGACCAGACCAGGACCATCCATGGACCAGACCAGACCAGGACCATCCATGGACCAGACCAGACCAGGACCATCCATGGACCAGACCAGACCAGGACCATCCATGGACCAGACCAGGACCATCCATGGACCAGACCAGGACCAGGTCTTGGACTACAAGGAGCATGAGGAGCTTCTACAGATGGAACAATAGGAGGCTGAAATGTTCTGTCTGGTTGTCAGATTGTCAGTAAATGTCTGAAACCTTACAAAAACTCAAAATCTTACCAAGACTACTTGTCTTATATCCAGTCAAAATGTTTTATTTCTAGTCCAAAAAAAGTCATTACATTTAAAATAAGACCTAGTAATAAGTCACCTAAAAAGTAACTTGTTCTAGAAAACCATTTTCACTCATTTCAATGAAGATTTTCTCTTGTTCCATTGGCAGTTTTTTTTTTTTTTACTTTTTATTTTTGGTAAGATTGAGTTCTTATATTTGTATTTATATTTTTATGTTAATAAAATAATGCTTTAACAAGATAATTGTCATATTTTTTACATTATTTTCATATAATTTACATTCTTTGTAAATTGATTTCTTGGGAAAAAGGGGCAGATTAAATAAGATTCTTCTTCTTCTTTCTGCTCCCTCTCATTAGGAACGTTGTGTTTATATTAAATTGTTTGTTTTATTTTATCAATTCATGAAATACAGAATAAAGACATATATTTTTAATCATATTAGAACTCCCAAAGTACAAAATATCTTGTTAAAAGTGTTTGCTTGAGCCAGTTGAAGGCACAGTTTACCCGCACGCGTGTGACCAGGATGGTGCCACCTCTGCCTCAATTAGAGCCCGGAAAAACCCTGTATTAAATATAGTAACAAGTAGCCTAGTAGCCTTAGGTTTTTACCAGCATGGTATTAACCATTAATGGCCGGGTTTCCCAGATCAGTTAAGTAGTTCTTAACAGCGAAAGACTTCTTTCAAACCTTCTTAAGGAGCCTGTGAAAGAAAATCGCGTTTCCCAGAGTCGCTCTTAGCTTAAGTATCTCTTTCATTAAGAAGGAAATGAAAGATGCTGCTGACCCAGTCTTTACAACCATCTTAGTGAACAAAGACTCACAGATCCAGCCGCGTCAGGCAAATCAATATCACACCAAGCAATGAGATATTAAAACAATGCACACCGCACAAATTTTGATCTATTTTATACTTTAGATTTATATTGTTTAGCATTTATTGGTGACAGCAAAGGGGAAAAAAAAAAGAAAAATATGGAATAACAAGTGTGTTCCTGTATATGCTTTATGCATTACGCACAAATAAAACGATCATCATGAATATCATGTATTTGATAATTTGGCTGCTATACAGCATATTCTCGCTGCAAATCAACCGCGTCACCGTGCGCGAAGCAGAACTGTTTCTATGAACGCATTCGTGCGTCAGCACTTCCGTCCCCTGGACGTGCTGTCGGACCGGGCTGTCCAGGCAGCCGGGACACAGATCCTCCTGCCCGAGCCCGAGCCCGAGCACTTATATGTGTGATGACAGGGAAGCAGCAGCTGATGAACGGGATCCTTTGATGAATCGTTCATTACAGTCTCAAATATAATCAATGGTGTCGGTTTATATTAAAGAATCTTTTTGCCCAGAAGAAAAAAAGAGCGAAGACAACGACCCATAACTATTTTCTTCTCTTGAAAAAACCCACCTGCACGGGTTTAGGATAAAAAGACGCTGCAGCGCGAGTCGGGATGCAGCATCATTCAGAAGAGGAGGAATACGTGCGAGGCGGGGATGATCTCTGCAATCTGAAGCCCTCTATAATTGTAAAAAGAATTTCACTTATCACGGGTTCTTTTTGGAACATAACCCCTGCGAAAAACCAGGGATTGCTGTAATTCCACGTTGCGATTTGCGAAACTCGCATTCTCTTGGCTCTTGACCGTCATGTTTTTGAACGCACACACACGCCCACCACGTTTCCTCCCGGTCTCTGCGTGTGGGGAAAAAAAGCCTCACTGTAGCCAGAAATAACAGAGTAACGCACCGTTTGGATGAAAAAGGGTCATTGAATTATATTTATCATCTTAATTTTTCATTATAACGCACAGGCAGCAGTGAATTAGTGCGTTAGGTAGCAGTGCTGCATGTGAAAATGCGCTGATAGTGATCGGTGATCGATTTGCCTGGCATCGATTGATTTGGTTTCAGAACCGGACAGCTGCTCCAAAGAGCTTCTGAAAGAGCGAAACTAAAGAACGGTGTTAAGAAGTCATCTGGGAAACACCCGTATCTTAGGGTTCTCTCTTAAGTGAAACCTTCTTTGAACCTCTCTTAAGTCCTTAAGAGAGGTTGGATCTGGGAAACCCGGCCAATATGTGTGCAGACAAGGTAAAAAAAAAAAAAAAAGATAGGATGTCTAGATTTGGTTTTGAAATGTGATTTTGATGTGAACAGGATCCCCATTAAGTTGTCTAATTTTCACAAACAAATACTTGGTAAATGGTATTTGTCCACAACTTCTCTCCTCATAAGTCAAACTTTATGCAACAATAGAGTAATTACAATTAGTAGAAAATAAAAGTAATTGGTTTGGTAAAGGCATTCTATATGTAACTGATTTAATGGATAGTAAAGGGATTCTTTTAAAAGGAGCTTGAGGCTGTTTTTTTTATTTGCAAAATGTGCTGCAATTCGGTCCCGATTTTCCCGCGCTGGGCTGCGGATGTGACGTCACATGACGCTGCATGCACGTTCTCCCCGTTCTCCCGTGCCGGCTTCACTGTTGGCTGCAGTACCCCCAACTGCCGTCGTGGTGAAGGGTGGCGCTAGAGAGTCTCATTTCTTAAAAGCAGCCGCAAGCTCCTTTAAGTTAGACAGATTGCCAAAAAAAAAAAAAAAATTGTTCTCAGAGAATACAACAAAATATGTAGTGTTATTCCTCTACCATTAATTCACCTAATTCAGAACTTTTTGGTGTATAATACAGCTTCAAATGTATTACCAAATCTATTAATGGAAGGATGTACTCTGACTGATAAAAAGTGTGGTAATAAGTTTATTTGTAATGTTTTTAAATCCAGATTGTTCCATGATTTTTGCATGATAAATATAAACACATTAAACAAAGCGCATTCCCAATTTATTAAATGGGCTATTTTGCCTAAAGTTAAAGAAGTACATTTTAAAATTATGAATAAGGTCTATTCTGAGGCAGAATTTCTTAAAAAAGATTTTAATTTGAGGTAGATCAATGTTCCTTCTGCAAAACGGATGATGAAACACTGGATCATTTGTTTTATCAATGACCTTTGTCTCATTGTTCAGGGCTCCAGACTGCGACCAAATGCTCGCATTTTGCGACCAAAATTTGAGTATGTGCGACTGAATTTCAGTAAATTTACCAGTGTTTTTTTTTTTTTTTTTTTTTTTTTTTTTTTTTTTTACACGTTAAACGTGGAAGGGGTGCCTCAATGAACCCCCATATTTGCAGGCCAATGAGTGTGAAAGGGAATGAGTCGGGGGATCTATTTATTTATTTATTTTTTTCGTTTAATTTTGCAGCTCAAAGCAGGTATTACCCCCGGACTACATTTAATGCGACACTACGTGCTGCGCCGCGCACATAAAGTTAGAAGAAAGAGACGGCGGATATGTTTGGTTTTAGTAACATAATGCTCAGGCAATGAGTCTGCAATGGCCCAGACGGGAGACACATGTAGCTCAGTGCTTAACTTTTATTTTTAATGCACTCTATATTCTTCTGGTTGTTCTCCGATATGTTGCCTGATTTATGGTTCCGCGTTACACCAACGCAGAGCCTACACCGTACCCTACGGCGTAGGCTCTGCGTTGTTGTAACGCAGAACCATAAATCATCTTCACCCGGTACATACATAGGTTCCTCTAAACATCTGTCCCCGCTACAGTTTTAACTAAAAGAAAATGTGCTCCAATACAACAGGTCTCATCATTTTATTTTGAACACTGCCAAAACTCTAACTTAAAACGTAACTAGAACATAAAATTTGCTTGACACAAATGAAAGTTAAATTTTAACACGTGGGAAAAACAGCTAACCTTTTAAGTGATGTGTGTTATCAGGTGTAATGGCATTTTTAGGTTAGAAATAAGAATATTTCTTGGTAAGATCCTTAGTTATTTGAGTGAAGGCAGTGAATTTGGTCGACTGGTGTAAGTTCAGGGTTTTAGTAAAGACACAAGTAGGGAAATGTTATTGGCCAGTACCTACCCCCAATATTTGTACATTTGTTAAGTACTGTGTTTAACAGTTACATTCATGGCTGAAAGGTTACCAAGCACTTTTTTATCATGTGAATGTATGTTTTTTTTATATATAATGACAGCAATGGTGCTGTCGGTTTACTTTAGGTTGCGGCATCTTTAAAAGTGCACAATAAAATGTAACACTGCATTTGAAACAGCACATTGTGATAATTCATTAATCTATTATGAAATACGTATTACTAATACACTGAAATGTAGTAGAAATGTAAAAATTCGGTTAGCGTGTCGATAAACGATGTGCGCTCCTAAAATTTCTGATTGTGCCCCTAAAAATTTTCAGTTAGGGGCCACTGTGCTCCTAGTGGAAAAAGTTAGTCTGGAGCCCTGTTGCTTCTGGACAGACATATGGAACAGGTTTGGATCCGTTGCGACAAATGACGAATAGTTGCGAGCAATGAGGAATAGGTTGGTTTTCTACATTTATTTCTGCAGAAGACACAAAAACACATTAATAAGTCTTCCAGACCCTCTTTTTACTCCTTCTGCTCCCCTCATCAGAGCAACGCAGCACTGTGTAAATTAATTGATTTTCCTCTACAATGCAGAGAAATACACTCCTACATTTTCTCAAACAAAAGCTACCAAAACAGATAGGAAAATAAAAATGCCAACATAAATGGATAATTTCTTAAAGAAAATCTGTTAAGAAACGCAGCAGCAGTTCCCAACGCAACTTACCCTCATCAGAGCAACGCAGCACTGTGAGGAGCTGACATATTTATGATATTTGTATATTCAGAAATTATCCATTCATGTTGGCATTTTTGGCAAATGTTGTATACTTTAAATGCCACTGACATTACGTGGCTGTTTTGTGTTGTTTTGGTGATTAATATGCTTTTTGTGGATGTTTTTGTTTTCGCGCCTTTTTGTATAGGAGGTGGCGGTGGGTTAAACCAGCAGGTGGTGGTGTGGACTAGACGTTTGTTCAGGGAGCAGAAGGAGTAAAAAGAGGGTCCAGAAGACTTATTAATGTGCTTTTGTGTCTTCTACAGAAATAAATGTAGCAAAACAAACGTATGACTCGTCATTTGTCCCAACGGATCCAAACCTGTTCCACTGGGGCCGTGACCCTTTGGATCTTCAGATCAGCTTGATGCTCATCGCCGCGGATGCTGTGCTGCTGTCCTGATCTGCGTTTCAGGATTATTGGATGGTCAGGTTTTGATGGACTGTAAATTTTGGTGTACTGCTATGGCCTTATTTATTTTATTTCTTGCATTTGTGACTTTGCTTTCTGTGTTAACTGTTTCTGTGGGAAAAAAAAAACAAACAAAAAACCAACGCAAGTGCTTTTGATGGTTGATAACAGCAGCTAAAGTAAATATGGATGGGTTTAATACTTTTAAATGCAGTTTTAAACACAATTTGAAAACAAAAATGATTAAAGTGGGTTTTCCAACTCGGTTACACACACACAACTGGATTTCTCTTAAAATTAATAATGTTCCACCTTTTGAATTAATCCATATTATTTTCTTCATGGGTGATTTGGAATTTTCTGTTTCTGATATTATTAATATAATTTTGTTAGTGGGTAAGTACCATATTCATTGTGCCAAATGGAGAAATTGTAAACCCTCCTTTCTGGGTTTTATTGATGATTTTAAGATTTTTTTCACATGTCTCAAAAGAGTAGAAAACAAAAATGCAAGTAAAATAAGTCTAAACATTGTTCGTTATTTGTTATTCTAATTTAATATTTAATCTCCTTTTCTATGCTCCATTATGTGAATTTAAATTGTTAATTTATTTATTTTATTCATATGCACCTTTTAATTCTTAGAGCGACTTGTTTTTTTGTTTTTTGTATTCCTTACAAGAATCCCCATTTTTTATTTTTATTTTCCCTTCTTTTCATATTGCATTTAAATTGATATTTGTCCATTATCCTCTTTCAGAGTTTGTATATTTTCAATAAAGTTTTGTTCCAAAAAGAAAAGAAAGAAAAAGCTACTGACAATGAACTAAAGTGTTTGGATGATCAGCAGCAACAGAAAGAGCGAGGAGGAGCGGGAACGTGGACCTGAACACTGACCTGCAGACCAGCGGAGGAAGAGTCCGCTTTGGTCCTGCTGCTGGACTCCTGGTCCTGGTTCTGACCCCGGTCCTGGACCCGGTCCTGGTCCTGGATCTGACCCCGGTCCTGGACCCGGTCCTGGTCCTGGATCTGACCCCGGTCCTGGACCCGGTCCTGGTCCTGGATCTGACCCCGGTCCTGGACCCGGTCCTGGTCCTGGACCCGGCCCTGGTCCTGGAGCCGGTCCTGGACCCGGTCCTGGTCCTGGATCTGACCCCGGTCCTGGTCCTGGACCCGGCCCTGGTCCTGGACCCGGTCCTGGTCCTGGATCTGACCCCGGTCCTGGACCCGGTCCTGGTCCTGGATCTGACCCCGGTCCTGGATCTGGTCCTGGTTCTGACCCCGGTCCTGGATCTGGTCCTGGTTCTGACCCCGGTCCTGGATCTGGTCCTGGATCTGGTCCTGGATCTGGTCCTGGATCTGGTCCTGGATCTGGTCCTGGATCTGGTCCATCTCCTCCAAACACGAGTGTTTCCTGCTGGGAAAATATTAAAGTGCAAACTTCAAGCTATAATCAACAATATTAAAATAATAAAAGGCTTGCAATATTTCAGTTGATTTGTAAAGAATCCAGAATGTTTGACATTTTTGTTTTTTTTAATTGCATTACAGAAAATAAAGAACTTGTAATTTTCTGAGCCAGTCCTGTATTTCTGTTTCCTGTTTGTCATGTTGTTGTTTCCAGTCTTTGTTTCCAGAGTCTTTGCATGTGTGCACTTTTACGGAGCTGCTGCCTAATCTCATTGTAGCAGTCTAATGATAATAAAGGCTTTCTATTTCTCTTCTATTTCTATTGTTGTAGAGAAGCATCAGTGCAGCTCTGATTGATGCAGCTCTATACTGGTCTCCTCTTTGTGTCCTCCAGGACAAAACAACGGATGAACCACCTCAAAAGTCACACTGTGGAGTCAAACTTGAGTTTAGCACGATCTGCTCACGTGGAATGAACAGAAACCAAACTCTCTCAGCTTGATCCAGCCTAGCGTTAGCCTAGCCGTTAGCCGTTAGCCTAGATCCCCGTTATCGTTTCATCCCGCTCCCACCTTTGGAGACGACACAGTCTGTATGATCAAAAAGATCTTCTTCTTCTTCTTCTTCTTCTTCTTCAGGTTTATTGGCGGCTGGCATCCAGTTCTCCGGTGCATTACCGCCCTCTTCTGGATCATTCTCATGGTCCAGCCTACTGACACTGATTCATACCCTCATTCTCTGTTTGACTATATTCTTTCAAATAATCTAGTGTCTCTCAAAAACTCAAGCAATGCCTTCACATGTTTCCTATTCTTCATTCCTAATATACTTTTAATATTAATTTCCTGTTCTTCCAATTCTATCAGTTTATTATTCATAGTTTCCCTTTCCATCTTATATCTCCCACAACTCAGTAAAACATGCTCTATAGTCTCATCCTCTTGACACTCTTCACACAAACCATTCTGATGTTTCCCTACAACCTTCAAGTTTTTGTTTAGGGCACTATGCCCTAATCTTAGCCTTGTCAATATGATTTCTTCTCTTCTTTTCCCACTACCCACCCTTTTAACTCTAGTGCTCTCTTGAATACTATACAGATGCCTTCCTTTGACCTCATTGCTCCATTTTTCTTGCCACATTAAATTCACTTTTTCCCAGATCACACTTTTAGCTTCAGACTTGCTAATATTCACATTCATTTCTACCACCGTTTTCTGTATTGCCTTCTTGGCCATCCTGTCTGCCATCTCATTTCCCTTAACTCCAACATGAGCAGGGACCCATAAAAACTTAATGTCACTTCCCTTTAAAACTGATCTTGTGGCTGACTGAAGGACCTCATACAGCAGACCTTGACGACTCTTTGAATGAGACGATCTCATACTAGTTAAAACTGCAGATGAATCTGTACAAATCACTATTTTTTTAACTTGACTCTTTTCCACCCATTTTAAAGCTATAAGCACACCCAGCATCTCTACTGTGTAGACTGCTAAATGGTCTGAAGTTCTTCTATTCATTTCTATGCTCTTTGAAGGAACAACTACTCCAAAACCAGTCACTCCAGTCTCCGGTTGTTTAGCTCCATCCGTATACATTTCAATAAAATCACTGTACTCTGTTTTTAAATACTGAGTTGCTGCATTTGCCAGATCAATCCCTTGTCTCTTTCCCTTTAATTCCAACAAATGCCAGTCTACATATGGCCATATCATCCTCCATGGGGGCATTAATGGATATACCACAGTTGGACTTAACTTCATCTCCCCAACACCAAGCTCTTTAGCAATGTCATTCCCCACCCTACCAAAGTTATCTTTCTTACTTTTTCCAAACTCCCAGCACTCCTTTAAAACTCGTTTTGTAGGGTGAGACTCACCATGTCCCTGTAACGATGCCCAATAATTGCTCATCAACTGTTTTCTTCTTAATGCTAATGGCATTTCTTCCAGTTCTACTTGTAGTGCACATACTGGAGTTGTTCGATCAAAAAGATTGATTCCTGCTCACCTTATCAGTAAAAGTCCAGAGCTCAAAACCTCCCAAGAGTCCCGTGATCGGGGCCGCAAAACGGGACTAGTTTCTTCTGAGCGGAGGAAGATTTTGGTCCGCGGGTCGAGGCGCGGTCGTCACGTGATCCCGCTGCTCCAATAGGATGCACGTTGCTAGACGAATGTGACATGGAAACCACATTTCCCAGCATGCCACAGTAGTCAGGAGCATGCGCAGTAGCCCCGCGGCAGTCGAACGCAGGAAACACTCGAGTGGTGGACACGAGTTTGGAGGAGATGGACCAGATCCAGATCCAGATCCAGGACCAGATCCAGATCCAGGACCAGATCCAGGACCAGGACCAGATCCAGGACCAGATCCAGGACCAGATCCAGGACCGGGGTCAGAACCAGGACCAGGAGTCCAGCAGCAGGACCAAAGCGGACTCTTCCTCCGCTGGTCTGCAGGTCAGTGTTCAGGTCCACGTTCCCGCTCCTCCTCGCTCTTTCTGTTGCTGCTGATCATCCAAACACTTTAGTTCATTGTCAGTAGCTTTTTCTTTCTTTTCTTTTTGGAACAAAACTTTATTGAAAATATACAAACTCTCAAAGAGGATAATGGACAAATATCAATTTAAATGCAACATGAAAAGAAAGGAAAATAAAAATAAAAAATGGGGATTCTTGTAAGGAATACAAAAAACAAAAAAACAAGTCGCTCTAAGAATTAAAAGGTGCATATGAATAACAAAATAAATTAACAATTTAAATTCACATAATGGAGCATAGAAAAGGAGAGGAATTATTCAATTAGAATAACAAATAACGAGCAATGTGTAGACTTATTTTAATCTGGGCATACACTGTGTGATATTTTAAATGGTTTGATTCAGCCCCATCTCACAAAAGAGTTCAAAAGTTCACAGCCCACGATTTATGGTCTCACACTGTACGACCCGATGCTCTGATGCTCCGTCTGCTCACACTATACGATCATAATCCTCCCGTCTGCTCACACTATACGATCATAATCCTCACGTCGGACCTCTGTTACTGGAACTCGAGGCCGGTTTTGGGGCAGGGGTGGGCTGTGTCTAGTGCTGGGCGGTATACCGGTTCATACCGAATACCGGTGTTTATTTTTCTTATGATATTAATTTTTCATATACCGGTGAGTAGTAGGGGTGGGCAAAAATATCGACATGGCAATATATCGCGATACATTTCCAGCCGATTCAATATCGATATTCAAAATTTGAATATCGATTTATTTTTTTTTATCCCCGATTTTTTTCCCATTCTATCACCCAGTGCTCCTACCTAAGTGACAGTCCTGGGCATTGCCACTCTCTACCAACCCTGGGAGTTCCTGCACTGAGCTCAGGTTTTATTTCACATTTTATTTCATTTTATAATTTATTTTTTATATAACACAATTGCCTGTCCTTAAAAAATGAAAAATAATGGACAGAGGTTTATTTATTTATGGATTTATATCTATACTGACTGATCACTGTGCCTGTCCTTGGTTTTAGTACCCATCTTTCTTGTGTTTATTATCATTTGCCACATAATTAAAGCAACCTCATACTAAATTTAATGTTAATTTCATATGATGTAAATAATATGAAAAACATATACAAATATGTTGTAACTTTAGCTTGTATAGTTATAATAAAACATTGTTTTGACTCAGTTTGTCCCATGAATTGTCACTATAATCTGATGAACGTGCAACTCAGATTTTAAGATCCATCACTATCATCTGATGTACATATATACAACTTGGATTTTAAGATGTGTAATGCATTTTAAAATTTTTCGGTGAACTATGTAGAATATAATAATCGGGATATCGCATAATCGGGATATCGCAATGTGTATCGTATCGTGGCGCCAAGTATCGTGATGCGTATCGTATCGTGAGGTCCTTCCCAATACCCACCCCTAGTGAGTAGCGTACACAACGTCTGGAACGCTGCGCGGTGCGGCGGAACGTAGCGCCGCTGGACACTGTTTGTGAGGGGACTGTTTAGCGAGTGAGCGGTGAGCAGAGCCGGCATGGAAAAGTCAACAGTGCGTGTCCGCGTGTAACCTACAGTAAATCTACCATGGCCTCAGCGTTAGGGCTCGGCCAAGTGAGGCTTTATAAATATATGGGCTTTATAAATTTATTAAATATATGAGCGCGGAGTCGGCGAGGAGCTGCGCGCGGCGAGGAGTACGAGCCGGGCGGTCAGTGAGTCGCACTGTGAAGCCTGATTTATGGTTCCACGTTAAATCGACGCAGAGCTTTCGCCGTAGGGTACGCCGTAGGTCGCGTAACCCACGGCGTAGGGCCTGCGTTGGTGTAACGCAGAACCATAAATCAGCCTTAAACCACACCTGCAGCCCGTCAGCTCATCAGGAGGAGAGGTTAAAACAGCGGGGCTGCGAGTTGTTCATTGCTGGTTCGTTTTGTTAACTCTGAGAGATTTATTGGTTTGTTTGTTAGTTTGCTGGGGTTTTTTTTCTCTCTGGGATTTTTGAGTTATTTATGAAGAAGTTCTGAGTTCCGTGTGAGCAGTACTCGAGTTGAGGGGTGATGTGATGGCACCCCCCCCCGAAATAAAAACGGTCCAAATCACCCCCCCCTGAAATAAAAACGGTCCAAATCATTCCCCCCCCCGAAATAAAAACGGTCCAAATCATCCCCCCTGTAAAGGCGGGAATATACTCTACGTTGGTGCCTGCGTACCCTGCGTACCCTGCGTACGTGTCTGTTCGGCTCCCTGCGTACCTCGCGTACCACACGACGAGAGCCCGTCATACCGGTGGTGATCGATAGGGGGCAGTAAGCAGAGCAACAGTTGGAAAAGCTACTTATATTAAGTAGCAGAAGTAGTAGCAGCAGCAGCGGTAGCAGATTAGAACAACAAACACTTTTACAGGACAATATTGGATGATTTAGGAGATTATAACATCGTGTGAATGTGTTTGAGTGTGTATGAATGTTGGTGGTGGTCGGAGGGGCCGTTTGGCGCGATATGGCAGCCGCGCTTCTGTCAGTCTGCAGGGCAGCTGTGGCTACAAATGTAGCTACCACCACCGGGGAGAATGTGGATGAATGAATAATGATCTCTGTAAAGCTCTGGGTGCGTTCAAGGAAGCTATATAAAACCACAGCATTGTTATTATTATTATTACTCTTTATTAATTTTTATTACTTATTTATATTACTTTTTTACCCCCTTCCCTGTGTGTGTCTGTGTACTTCTGCTACGTGAGTTTCCCCGTTGAGGGAGTAACAAAGGACTATTTTATCTTATCTTATTATTATTGCTTATTATCAAAAATGGATAGTCTTTCCAGACTAATTTATCCGGCATTCTCCTTACCCATCTCAACAAGAATGACGAAACAATAAATACAGTTAATTTTAAGTTCATATGGGGAAATAGATGTCAATATATAAGAAAGATTAACATGGTAAAAAACTATGAATGTGATCGATTTCAATATTATGAATGGTGTCTTGAAACTGAAATAGTTAAAATCTTTCCTTACAAATAGACATTCCATCTGATCCTAATATGATTCCAAGTCATTCATTCATTAATTCATTAATTTGCAAGTCATTCAATAGTATTTTTATTGAAAAACAGAGTATTTAAAATAAAATAAGTCCCGTCAATTTACTCCCGTCAATTGACTCCGGGAGCCGGGAGGAAGCAGAGCTTCCTCCCGGCTCCCGGCAACGAGGCTCGGCGTGTCCCTCCGCGGTACTCCCGGGGACTCTAGTCCCGCAGCACCAGTGAGTATTTTCACCGGACATTTTGACCGGAGAGATTATAAAATACCGGACTTCGGCATATTTTACCGGACAACAGAAACCCTGAGGGGAAGTTAACCTGCATGGGGAATTTTCTCCAGGGGAGAGCAGCATAATCGTGCCAGCTGGGATCAGACCGGGAACAGCGATACTAGCGGCCAGAGCGAGAACTGCAGGTCGCGTACGCGTTCAGTGTCTTTTTGAGAACGTGCCTGTCGACGCGTCAAATGAACGCAGGATACGCAGGATACGTGTGACGTGACGTCACACGTATCCTGGGTCGCGCGTACGCGTTCTGAACGGCAAGTATATACAGCCCTTAAAACTGCCATCCCTCCTTTCCATCCCTTATGTCATTTCATCAATGAATGTGGTTTTACTGCTATTTCAACATTTAGACTCATCACCAGAAAAATAACACCACAGAAATAACTTGTTTGACCATTTTCACCTGTTTCAAGTAAATTTTCACTTGAAATAAGTAGGAAAATCTGCCAGTGGGACAAGATTTATCTTCTTATTACAAGCAAAAAAATCTTGTTCCACTGGCAGATTTTTCTACTTATTTCAAGTGAAAATCTACCTGAAACAGACTGATTTATTGCTTGTGTAGTTGAAAAATACATGAGAACAGGACCTTGAAAAAA
Source organism: Cololabis saira (assembly GCF_033807715.1). NCBI lineage: Eukaryota > Metazoa > Chordata > Actinopteri > Beloniformes > Belonidae > Cololabis > Cololabis saira. The sequence goes on from NC_084607.1 coordinate 2,814,229, forward strand.
AATAATCGCATATTAAATCACAATCGTAATATTGAGGAAAAAAATCGCAATTAGATTATTTTCAAAAATCGTTCAGCCCTACATTAGAATCATAAGTGCTGCCACCTCATTGTAAACGGCATCATTTTGTGTGGCCCTGCAAACCTGTATTTATACTAGTGTGGACATTAATGTTTTTCTACAATATTTCCTCCTCATGACAGTAAAATAGGCCATTCTAAGCCAATTTACTGCAGCAATTCCTTTCCAAATTATTAGAAAATGTGATTAACACCCAGTTGTGCATGAAAAAAAAAAACGTGATATACCGTGACACCGATATAATTTTGAAAAATACCGTGATATAAATTTTTGGTCATGCCTGTGCCTACACGTGCGTCCTGCCCACCCGATCAAAGGTTATGGGGATCCTTTATTTTTTTTATAATTAAATTTTTTTTATATACATAAAAAAAATCCCAAAATATCTGTACCATTTCTGATTGGGTGGGCACTGCGCATAATTTTTAGACAACAATGAACACAAACCGCAAAAGTTGTGTCTCGTGGAGGCAAAATGATCACTTCTTTGTGTTCAGAACAGCGCAGAGCGCACACTAAAGGCCGATTTAGACCAACGCAGAGCCTACGGCATAGGGTGCGCGGCCTTTTTTTCTGCTATTAAAACATGATTTGTAATGTGAATTTGCAACACTTAAACTACAAATAATAGTTTTTGACGTGACATCAGAGATTGCGCATGCTCTCTGCGAAAGGATGAGTCAAATCGGGTCGTAGCTGCTTCAACTGCGATTCCTTCACGAGGAGCGACCAGGATTTCAAACACGCTTGATTTTTGTGATCGGGAGCTCGTCGTGAGGTGTTAATCTCTCGTCGTTACCCCATGTACACTGCACGACGCACGAGCAACGATTGGGTCAAAATCCGTCCCGATCCAAAAAATAGTCGCACGACTGGAAAATCATCTCAAAACGAGCAGATAATCGCACAGTGTATGCCCGGCTTTACTTGCATTTTTGTTTTCTACTCTTTTGGGACATGAGAAAAAAATCTTAAAATCATCAATAAAACCCCGAAAGGAGGGTTTACAATTTCTCCATTTGGCACAATGAATATGGTTACTTACCCAGTAACAAAATTATATTAATAATATCAGAAACAGAAAATTCCAAATCACCCATGAAGAAAATAATATGGCTTAATTCAAAAGGTGGAACATTATTAACTTTAAGAGAAATTCAATTGTGTGTCTGTCCAGAAACAATGGCAAGGCAAGGCAAGGCAAATTTATTTATATAGCACAATTCAACACAAGGTAATTCAAAGTGCTTTACATTGACATTAAAAGCGGCAAGACATAATAACAAATGGGTAAGAATAAGAAAAGAAGTAAAATAATAAAAAGCACAAGCTGTTAAAAAAAAAAATAAGGGCAGTAGAGTAGAGTACAGCAGGTTTAATTTAAGAGTACACTTCAGTAAACAGTAATGTTTTTAACCCTGATTTTAAAGGAGCTGACAGTTGGAGCAGACCTCAGGTCTACAGGAAGTTTGTTCCACCGGTGAGGAGCAGAATAACTGAACGCTGCCTCACCTTGCTTGGTTCTGGTTCTTGGGACACACAACAAACCAGATCCAGAAGACCTAAGGGGTCTGGGAGCTTCATAGGGAACTAACAGATCAACCATGTATTTTGGTCCAAGACCATTCAGTGCTTTGTAGACCAGCAGTAAGATTTTAAACTCTATCCTTTGACTAACTGGAAGCCAGTGTAGTGATTTCATGACCGGTGTAATATGGTCCAGTTTCCTGGTTTTTGTAAGGACTCTGGCGGTTCTCTGTTTGAAGAGAAGTATTTATTATCTGCAATACATCCGGCGCTATGCAGTTAAAAACTGTTTTAAAAAAGTTTGAAGGCAAAATATCAAGACAGCATGTTGTGGGCTTTAATTTTGAAACTGTTTCCGTTAGGGTTGTATTATCTAATATGCTGAACTGTCCAAGCTTTACTACAAGATAGGAAGGCCAGAGTGTTATCATTCCTGAGGTGGAGCACATTGTTTGTCTTATCTGTAATATTTTGTTTGTGAAAAAGTCAGCAAAGTCATTACAGGTCTTTTTTGATATCAGTTCAAGTGGGATTGAGGCTGCAGGGTTTGTCAGTCTTTCTAGCACAGAAAACAATGAGCGAGTATTATTACTGTTTCTATTGATAATCTCTGAAAAATACGATTGTCTTGCATTCTTCAGTTTCTGGTTATAGTTGTGAAGACTCTCTTTATAACTGTTGTAATATACCTGAAGTTTGTTTTTGCGCCACTTGCGTTCTGCTTGTCTACATATCCTTCTCTGTTCTTTAACCAGTGTGGCGTTTCTCCAGGGTGACTTTTTCCTCCTGGACAGAACTTTGGTCTTAATTGGGGCGATAGAATCAATAACAGCCATAACATTGGAGCTGAAACTGTTAACAAGGTCATCAACTACAACTGAGGACAGGGTTGTTGATGGTGTAAAACCCTGGGTGAATAATGCACAGGTGTTATCATTTATATAACGCTTTCTGATTACCTCTGCTTCACCTTTCATAGGATTGGCAACAGTGGTCATTTTAAACAAAACACAGTAGTGATCAGAGAGAGCAACATCGTTCACCACAACCTCTGAGATATTAAGACCCTTGGAAATAATTAAATCTAAAACATGTCCTCGGTTATGCGTTGAATCTTTGACATGCTGGGAAAGCCCAAAATTATCCAGAATATTTAAAAGTTCTTTAGCACATCCATCTTTGGGATTATCAACATGAATGTTAAAATTACCCACTAAAACAACACAGTCAAAATCCATGCACATAATTGACAGTAGTTTGGCAAACTCATCAAAAAACCTTGCATCATATTTGGGTGGTCTGTAGATGGTCACTAAGAGACAATGAGACAAAGGACATTCATAAAACAAATGATCCAGTGTTTCTTCATCCTTTTTGCAGAAGGAACATTGATCTACCTCAAATTTAAATCTTTTTTTAAGAAATTTTGTCACAGAATAGACCTTATTCATAATTTTAAAATGTACTTCTTTAACTTTAGGCAAAATAGGCCATTTAATAAATTGGGAATACACTTTGTTTAATGTGTTTATATTTACCATGCAAGAATCATGGAACAATCTGGATTTAAAAACATTACAAATAAACTTATTACCACACTTTTTATCAGTCAGAGTACATCCTTCCATTAATAGATTTGGTAATACATTTGAAGCTGTATTATACATCAAAAAGTTCTGAATTAGGTGAATTAATGGTAGAGGAATAACGCTACATATTTAGTTGAATTCTCTATGAGAACAATTGAAATTATATATTTTTGGGAAATCTGTCTAACTTAAAAGAATCCCTTTACTAACCATTAAAGCAGCACTATGTAACTTTTCCACCTTAATATCATATTTCCAGAGTCATTGTGATGGTACATCAACTTCCAACAGGTTTAATGAACCTCTGTCATGGTCTGAGGGGTCTGTATCGCCTCCACTGGCACTATGTAACGCTGAGGAGCATGGTAGGAACCCTGCCACACTAAAAAACTACACATTTTTACGGCTTTGACTTCTTTACGGCATACGTCACTTCCCCCTCCTTCCCGATTCGTAGTCCAGACGAAAGCTGGGCGGGGCATGGAGCGCAGAGCTCAGGAGAAGCTGGTATATATACTGGGAGGAGGCGAAAAAAGAAAGCGGGAGAGTAACAAGCTAAATGCCCGAACAAGAATAAACATTGGCCCGGTGTTCACTCGCTGGGGTGAGCTGAAAGAGGCGGAAGGATGTCCGACAAAAGAGACAGAATTGTTATCTTACAAATGTAAATGTAGATTTCTATGTTCAATAAGAACCAAAATTAGAAAGTGTTCTTTTTCCTGAGAACTGTAAAATTGTGAAGGGTTGATCTGCAAAATATAAGGAATGGGCATTCAGTTATTCACAGGTTATAAAGTATTTTTTTATTTTGTCAGTAAGTATGTTGGACTACTAATTTATGACGAAGTCCCTCTAAAAAACGCGACAGGAAAAAGGTGCAGTAGAACAAAACCAGAGCGTTTGTAGTTTGGGGATCATTATCTGGCTGAAACAGGACAGGGGGGCGGGGGTGACTTCACTAATAAAACCAAGTTGAACTTAGTGATTTTCAACATCGTCATATTATATTGTTTAGCCAAAAATAGATACATTACCTCTTCGCTATCCATCCTGCAAACGACCGCTGAAAACAGAAAAGTCGTTTTGAAAGTCCGTCTCGTCTTATTTCATAGGCTCGGCCGGACGGACCCCGGCGCGAGTTTGGTGTGTGGCAGGGTGGAGGAGCTGCAGCCACTCAGGCTGACGGGACACAGGTGTGGCCCGTCAGCCTCTCCACCCTGCCAACCTTATAAGGGAGAGACAGAAAAGGTCTTGTGGGCTGTGAAGGAGCTGGAAGCACGTTTTTGTTTACCCGCTACCGCTCAGCACAGACGCAGAGATGGTATTGAAGTGAGATGCTGCACTCAGTTGGAAAAACACGCCTGGTGACATTTGCCGACAATGGAATTCATTGTCGACAATTTTGATTATCGGTTTTTGTCGTCAACGCAGACGAATCGTTGCAGCCCTACAGTATTATAAGTTACTTTCCAACTCTCCAGCAGCCCACTCAATGAAAAATAAAACTGTGTCCTGTTGTTGTAACCATAGACACATAAAAGAATATAGTTAACACCATTACATTCAATTGCAACCATTAACCAAATGTCCATTGATATCACATGTGTGATTAGTTACATTCCCAGAAAACCTATTAAACAGGATCATTACTCCAGTGGAATGAGATGTCCCATGACTGTCCCCCCATTGTTGCTTCCAGAAATTAGAATCAGTCTCTAAAGAATGAGTTTCTTGTAAAAAAATAAAATTGATCTTCTGCTCCTTACAAAAAAGAAAAGTTGCCTTGCGATTCACATTGTTTTTTTAATCTCCTTACATTTAAAGAAAAAAAAAGATAACATTCGGCAAATGTCAAGCATGCGCAAAGAAAATGATGCGCAGGAATAAGTGTCTCATGTGTCCTTAACATTTTTCAACATTCAACTTTTTTTTTTTTGTAACAACCCTCAAAATAACTGAACATGAAAAGTCCTCTTGTATCGAGCCTGCTCCTCACATGCTTTTTTAAGCTCGTATTTTTCTTTGTGAAGCTCGTCAACCTTCTTCCGGAGCGTAGCGGTTTCTTCCTTGTTTTCTCTTATGGCCGTTTTATTTGCTTCAAGGCGTTTTTCAAAACTTTTCAGCAGTTCAGTCTGCGTATCCACTTTTCCAGTCAGAGCCATAACTGCATGGAGAATAGCAGCGCTGGTCGCCTCCTCTTCCTCACCGTCCTGTTTCCCCCTATTTTTCATCTTCTCTGCGTGAGGACTTTTATTAGGCGTATGACTCAAACTAAGTTTGCCTCCTTTAGAGGAGTTTACGTCGACCTCAATGTCCTCGATATCGCTGTCCCCACACGCCTCCTGGAGAGCAGTTAAAGAGTAGTCGTGTTCGGACATGTCTGCTCCGGATTCAATTCAATTGTATTTATACAGCGTCTAATACAACAAAAGTTGTCTCTAGGCGCTTTCCAGAGACCCAGAACAGATCTACTCGCAGACAGTCTTCTTAAGTGTCCAAAGAGAAAGCTTTAAGAAGTGTGCTTTTTTTTTTTTGGTAAATTTAAGTGATTAACGATGTCCAAGTGAAAAAGTTTGGGTTGTTGCCAAAAAAATATATATATATTTTCAAGGATTAAATAGTGCCTCTTAAAGGAGCCTGCAAAAATGCTGCCACTCACTCCGCCATCTTAGATCCTCTTCATTGTCAGTAGTTTGAACTGAGCAGCAGAAAACACAAACACGTGACCTTCCCAAGAGACTTTTAAACTTGTCTACGTCCGAATATATAATATAAATGTAGACTGTAGGCAGGGCATTAGTGAATGGGATTCAAATTCAAAAGTATTTTTATTCATGTAATGAGAGAACCTCTGAATAAACGTTTCCATTTGGAGATTAATAACTTTATTCTCATGTTAATGTATTGAATGCAACACAATACTTTTAACGGTCAAGGAATGAACAATAATAATAACTTAGGCTCATCAGTAGTAGTAATAATGAACATATAATTTTAAATTAACATTATCACTCCCTCCAGGAAATAAAGTGGCATAAAATAATCCCTTAAAATTAGGGCTGTCAGCGTTAACGCGTTAATCGCGATTAGATTAATGCAATCCATAATGCGTTATTTTTTTTTAATCGCATTTTAATCGCAAACCTTTTTGTCCCTTCTACTCACCCGTAGTTGACTCTTCTGTAATGATCCAGAAGAGGGCGGTAATGCACCGGAAAAAACTGGATGCCAACCGCCAATAAACCTCAAGAAGAAGAAGACTCCTCTGTAGCGCCCGTTTTATAATACATCCATGGTAGCGCCATGTTTGCTGTTTCCTAAAGTAAACTTCCACCACCACCAACTACAAAGAGACGCCAAACTGAACCACTACCCGTGGATAGAAACAGAAAACGTGTGTTCGCCGAGAAGTGGCTGCATGATGTTACGCGGCGACGCGCACCGTACGTTCGCGCTCCCGCGTATCCTACCCCGTAAGCTCTGCGTTGGTGCAACGCGGAACCATAAATCAGCCAGCGTCCGTCACTGCGTGCAGCAGTTACCTGCAAGACGCTCCTCTGATTATGGCTCAAAGTTTATGAAAACCCCAAATAAAAAATAAATTAGAGAATATTTTATGAAATCAATAAACAATTCCATCATCAAAATTATAACAAATAAAGGTTCAACATATCTTGCTTTGAATGTAATAAGACTAGGTAATATATTAGTTTCACCTTTTAAGTTGAATTATTGAAATAGATTAACTTTTACACCATATTCTAGTTGAACTATTGAAATAAATGAACTTTTACACCATATTCTAGTTGAATTATTGAAATAAATTAACTGTTACACCATATTCTAGTTGAATTATTGAAATAAATTAACTTTGTAAAGGACCATATTGAGCCATTCATCTTTATAAGTGAATAAATATCGTTTTGCCTATAACTTATTCCTGCATCCCTCTTTTATTGATCCGGCGAGACGGGTCACCGCGTTTTTGGAGGCCCAAGTCACATATCCAGGGGCTCCTCTGAGCACCATGACAAAATAATTATGTGCAGCCCTGTCTATATGGCACTTTGTTTAATTTGAAAAACTGTATTTGAAGTAGACAGTGTTTTAAGTTGGTCTACATGGCACTTTTTTGAAAGAAAATACAAAAGGTCAAAAAGGAAATTCTTTCTTTGTGTTCATTTGATTCCCAATTAAGACACAATGGTAAGAAATGATTTACATTATGGGCTTAAAACTGCCTTGAAATGCGAAATAACAGAATTTTAAACATGCAATTCAAAATGCGATTAATCGCGATTAACTTTTGAAATTCTGCGATTAATCGCGATTAAAAAAATTAATCGTTTGACAGCCCTACTTAAAATGTCAGCATGCTTTTATGCAAAATAAAAAATATTTCCTTCGTTACCAAAGTGAATGAATAACCACTTTTATGCTCAAATAATCAATATAAACCAAATACCAATGAATCAATTACAATGATGCCCTTATGTCACGTAAAAAACAGCGGGTTTTGTTATAAGGCTTTACACATTCTCTTGTAGTTTTTTCAGTTCTTATGTCACACTTCAGACACAAACTTTAGTATCTGGCTTATGGACGTCTTCATGAAAAAACTGATGAACATGTGTGTCCTCAATGTTTAACAGTGGCTTATCTGTTTTTCCCGTCTTGATGAGCCGATGGACACGTCGGGCAGGTAGGGAAACTTCAAGCAGGTCCGAGTTTGACTATCACTCCCTCCAGGAAATACACGACACCACGGTTCTTCTTGTTACAGATGGCTTTATTCCTCCACTCTCCTTGTACCACCAACACCATCACCACCATCGCCACCGTCAAACTATTTAAATACATAATAGACAAAATAAACAATATACAACAAACAGAATAAACACAACAGTGGAAGGCTATGAAAATCCTTCTAATTAATCATGCAAATCAATTATGCACGACGCACATGTGAACATAAATAAAACATACCTCGCTGGCTGCACATAACCAGAGGGAAATGAGTCTTCTTCAAAAAACCAAGGAAAAAAAGGGGGTCTCCCGCACACTGTAAGGTCAAGTGCAAAAAACTTTAATAGGGTAAACAAAAAAGCAACGTTTCGGTCCACAGGACCTTTCTCAAGCAGAGATTTTTTCTTCAAAAAACCAAAAATCTTCCGAAAAAAATGTCAGCTTTCTCCTTTAAGCTTTATCCTTTAAACTTTATACTTTAAACTTTAAACTTTCACATAACTTATGCAGCATGACAAGCGCTGCTTCACATCACCTGCTGCATGAGCTTCCGATAAATTAAAGTGTCCCTGCGCAACACAGAGCGTGAAGAAAGGTTCCTACCCATAAATACTAAAAACAATACAATACTGCTGGAAATAAATCCCATATATCTCGCAGAAATAATAAAACAAATAAAATACTGACAAATAATATTTATGGCAGTTAAAAACATGAAACACCTTAAATTGGCTTCAAATCAGATAAAAGCAAATAAACTTCACCTCAATAAATGAAAGTTCCAAATATACAAAATATCCATGCTGGGTTCACTGAGTTAAGCCTGAATTATGGTTCTGCGTCAACCCAACGCAGAGCACACGCCGTCACCGTGACGCCGTCGTGAACCTTCGGTCTTCTCTGTCACTCCATTTCTCCACGGTGCAGTACCCCCTTTGACCGCTAATTTGCGATCTTTTCCTGAATGGTTTATCCGACTTTTTCCGTTCACAGTGAATCAAAGAGATAAGGACAACTATTGTGCCAAACCAAAACAAAAAAAATCACACATAGACGAAGAAAAGAGCGCTGAAAGTTCACCACCGCTTCAAACCGGAAACCGGAAATGCGTTGCTTCCAAGTGAACCAATTACAGCCCTCTCCGTCTGCGTTTGGTCTGCGTCGCCTCGACGCGTAGTTACAATTTTCGGGAGGTGGCGTCGGTGATGGCGTGTGGTCTGCGTCGACGCGAGCGTCGTTTTGACGCAGAACCATAACTCAAGCTTTAGTCCACAAGCACTGAACAAAGGATGCAACACTTAAGCGTCAGTTACAGTTGCCGTTCAGAACGCGTACGCGTGAAGTCACACGTATCCTGCGTTCATTTGGCGCGTCGACAGGCACGTTCTCAAAAAGACACTGAACGCGTACGCGACCTGCAGTTCTCACTCTGGCCGCTAGTATCGCTGTTCCCGGTCTGATCCCAGCTGGCACTGCTGCTCTCTGCTGGAGAAAGTTCCCCATGCAGGTTAACTTCCCCCTTGTTAAAGGAGCTTGAGGCAGGATTTATGAAAAAAATCCGTATGTATTTTAAGTTTTCTAGTAATAATGTCAGATGAAGCGTTCCAAACCCAAAAGAATGATTCCTCTAGTGTATCTCTCCATTGTCTTGAACAGGCTGTGTGCTGCAAAATGTGCCGCAATTCGGTCCCGATTTTCCCGCGCTGGGCTGCGGATGTGACGTCACATGACGCTGCATGTGCGTTCTCCCCGTTCTCCCGTGCCGTCTTCACTGTTGGCTGCAGTACCCCCAGCGGCCGTCGTGGTGAAGGGTGGCACTAGAGAGTCTCATTTCTTAAAAGGAGCCTCAAGCTCTTTTAACTCACTTTAATTTTACACCAGAATGTCTTTTTTATTATTGAAAGATAGATACAAACAAACAAAGCACATAAAATTCATATCAGAATTACAAACTTTTGCCTTGGGTTGAACAACATCAGTATTACAAAATATACACTGAGAATCTAATTATTGTACAACATAAAAAAAATTAAAAAAAAATAACTCACAAGGGCCATCTTATATTAAATCATATCTTTCAAGTAAAGAAAACAGTTTAAGGGTTTTCTTTTCTTTAACAAGACTCAAGGACTTACTCAAGAGCTTTAGCTCATTTCTCCAATGGGTCAAACATGGTTTGGTCTTAAAAAAATCTACATTTGTGAATGAAGAACTTTCCCAATAACACCAAATTATTAAGGACAAAGTCCAAATTCTTGTCTTCAACAAAATAATATTATTCTAGTCTATTCCACCCATTTTTTGGAAAATCATATTAGGAACAATAAACCAGATGGAATGTCTATTTGTAAGGAAAGATTTTAACTATTTCAGTTTCAAGACACCATTCATAATATTGAAATCGATCACATTCAACATCATCATAGTTTTGTCACCATGTCAATCTTTCTTATATATTGACATCTATTTCCCCATATGAACTTAAAATTAACTGTATTTATTGTTTCATCATTCTTGTTGAGATGGGTAAGGAGAATGCCGGATAAATTAGTCTGCACAGACTATCCATTTTTGATAATAAGACTGAAATATCCCTTTGCAGCCACCTGAATTGACTTACACTTGTCCACATTGTTCCAAATATTCATCTTTTCAATTGCTGTTTTGTCCTTAGAGATAAAAATCCCCAAATATATGACCTTCTGTTTTATCTTTATATTATACAGGGATTATAACTAAAGCAATAATAATAAGATAAGATAAAATAGTCCTTTATTACTCCCTTAATGGGGAAACTCACGTAACAGCAGTACACACACACACACACACACACACACATACACACACACACACACACACACACACACACACACACACACACACACACACACACACACACACACACAGGGAAGGAGGTAAAAAAGTAATAATAAATAAGTAATAAAAATGAATAAAGAGTAGTAATAATAATAATAATAATATTAATAATGGTTTTATGTAGCTTCCTTCAAGGCACCCAGAGCTTTACAGAGATCATTATTCATTCATCCACATTCTCCCCGGTGGTGGTAGCTACATTTGTAGCCACAGCTGCCCTGCAGACTGACGGAAGCGCCTTTAAGACAGCCCAGTTTTCAGGCCGTGTCCTTGTGGTGCTGCAGTGGTTCCCAAACTTTTTTGCCAGGTCTTTTGTACATAACAGAACTTTTGAGCCCCGACACACACACACACACGCACACACACACACACACACACACACACACACACACACACACACCAGCAATTTATTTCATATATTAAACATATGTGCTAAAAAATTGTCCATCTCTGTAAAAATAGATTTTCAACCTGACCAGCTCACAGAGATTGAAACAACAACAATACAAACAACGGCCAAAATCTGAACATTTGCTCTGCAAAAATGACACCATTAATCCCCACATCTTTTCAGTGGAATTTCTATAAACAATTTATGATTTTGTTTTGAGGATGGGTAGCTTTACCCCTTCACACTTTTGTTTTGACATATTGAGATGTTTTATCTGAATATTTCTGGCTGTCAAGAGCCATTGATAACAGAACATGCTTAACATAGCACTCAGACATAAAACTCTTCATTGTTTCACTGCGACCATGACGGACAGCACTTGACTGGAACTGAAAAATGATTTGTCAGGTCAACAGGATCTAAGTCTTTTTCTCTTTCCTTACAGAAACATAAAGCCAAAGAGAGAAAAAATAGGAGGGATAAAGTCCTCACCACTTCACCAGGTCTGAAGCTCCGGAAGAGGATTCATACTGAAGAGAAGCTGTACACCTGTGATCAGTGTGGGACAGCTTTTACCCGACAAGATCATCTAAGGCGTCATCAGCGTATTCACACTGGAGAAAAGCCGTACAAATGTGATCAGTGTGGGCGAGCTTTTACCACGTCAAGTATTTTAAGGTGTCATCGGCGTATCCACACTGGGGATAAGCCTTACAGATGTGATCAGTGTGGGGCAGCTTTTACCGAACAAGGTCATCTAAGGAGTCATCAGCATATTCACACTGGGGATAAGCCGTTCAAATGTGATCAGTGTGGGGCAGCTTTTACCCAACAAGGTAGTCTAAGGAGTCATCAGCGTATTCACATTGGATTTAAGCCTTACAGATGTGATCAGTGTGAGGCAGCTTTTACCAAGTCAGGTAATCTAAGGAGTCATCAGCGTATTCACACTGGGGATAAGCCTTACAGATGTGATCAGTGTGGGGCAGCTTTTACCGAACAAGGTCATCTAAGGCGTCATCAGCGTATTCACACTGGGGATAAGCCTTACAGATGTGATCAGTGTGAGGCAGCTTTTACCCAACAAGATCGTCTAAGGTGTCATCAGCGTATTCACACTGGATTTAAGCCTTACAGATGTGATCAGTGTGGGGCAGCTTTTACCCAACAAGGTAGTCTAAGGCGTCATCAGTGTATTCACACCAGATAAAAAAATTGTCTGTGATCAGTGTGGGGAAGCTTTTACTCGGAGAGTTCAGTTAAAGGTACTAATTTAGACATGTTATGATGTTCTGAGAAAAAAAGAAATCTGGAGTTTTGTTTTCAGTTTCAACTGAAAAATGTGTTTATCTCAAATTTTATTTTTCACCAGTTTATGTTCCATTGTTACATCATTTAAATAAAAAAAGTTCTTTGTTTGCCTGCTGGATTTCAGTTTCCTGGGGGGTATTCCAAGAAGGAGGTTTAGTGGCTAAACTGGGTATGTTAACCCAGGGTAAATGGTAAACCTGGGATTTCCGTTCCAAAATGGTCAGGTTAAGTACGTCAGGTTTTGTTCAGATAACCCAGTTATGTTCGGGGTTTTAAGCACATATCACGTGCTTTGGCAGATGAATTGGTGTGGTGGAGGACTTGCTGCTCCATTTTTCAACCCTCGATAGATGATGTCTTTATAGATTCACCGGGAACTCGCACAACTCTGGGTTAACCAACTCTGGGTTAGTTGAGTTAATTCATAACTGGTGTGTTGGAACCAACTGAGCGGGTTTAGTCGTCATGGGTTCAACTAACCTCAAGATGAGACTTTAACTCAGTATTTGTTAAACCTCCTTCTTGGAATACCCCCCTGCTCACTGCAAACTCACAACAAGACATCAGTGTCAGAATATTAGAAAAGAGTCACACAGTAGTGTGTTTTTCATGTGGTTTTTATCAACATATATGTGCTATTCGTACTGGATTTAAATTACCTTTGGACCTGCAATAATTCCAAAATGACACCATTACATCTGTATTTTATGAGAGGCCGTTTAGGAAATAATTCATATTAGCTCTCACATTCATTTCAATTCAATTTTATTTATATAGCGTCTAATACAACAGATGTTGTCTCTAGACGCTTTCCAGAGATCCAGAACATGAACATAAACATAAACCCCCGAGCAATTATTACATAAACAATGGCAGGTAAAAACTCCCATAGTGGGAGAAAAGCCTTAAGCCAAACAGTGGCAAGGAAAAACTTTAGGAGGGAAGAAACGTTGAGCAGGACAAGGCTCATAATGGGGGACCCTCCTGCCAAAGGCCAGACTGGGGGAGTCGGGGACGTCAGCAGCCCACAGCAGGCAGGTGGAAGCAGCAACGGGATGACCGGGGATGGCGGGGGGCGGGACCGCAGGCCAGAACTCAGCTACCAAGGCTTCATCCTGCAAACATGCACAAAAGAGAAAAAAAGGGGGGCCGGCACAAGAAACTACAGGAACGATGGACAAAAATGATAGCTATGAGACATTTATAATAAATAAAAATGGAAATGGAGAAGAGAGGAAGGGAAAAGGAGAGGAGAAGAAGGGTGAGGGGCACCGCCCAGCGGATCATGTCGGTCCCCCCTGCAGCATAAGCCTATAGCAGCATATCTACCACCAAGCTATATTTGAGACTAACTATTATAGTCTTGTTCTATAGCTGCAACTATGACTACTGACTCTAACACACTAGAGTTTACACTACCTAGAGATTTACCAACACCAGCTAGAGGTTTACTAAACACTAACTATAGGCTTTACTAAACAGAAAGGTTTTAAGTTTAGTTTTAAAGGTGGAGGTGGTGTCAGCCTCCTTAACCCAGATTGGAAGTTGGTTCCATAGTAATGGTGTCTGATAGCAGAACGCCCGCCCTCCAAATCTACATTTAGATACTCTAGGAACTACGAGTAAACCTGCACTCTGAGAGTGGAGAGCTCTGCCAGGAACATAAGGCACTATCAGGTCTTGTAAATACTGTGGAGCTAAGCCATTTTGGGCTTTATATGCAAGTAATAAAATTTTAAATTGGATTCTGAATTTTACAGGTAGCCAATGGAGCGACGCTAACACTGGAGAGGCGTGGTCTCTCCTGCTGATTCTTGTCAGTACTCGTGCTGCTGCATTTTGGATCAGCTGGAGCCTATTCAGCAAATTACTTGGACATCCTGCTAACAACACATTACAGTAATCCAGTCTAGAAGATACAAACGCATGAACTAGTTTTTCTGCATCACTCTGCGAGAGGATTTTCCTAATTTTTGCAATATTACGGAGATGGAAAAACGCTATTTTACAAACCTGATTAACATATGGTTTAAACGACAAATCCTGATCGAAAACACCAAGGTTTCTCACAGTTGCACTGGAAGCCATCGCAACACCATCTAATCCCTTCCTAAGATGCTCTGGACCAAGAATGATAACCTCTGTTTTATCTGAATTTAGAAGCAAGAAATTTCTGGACATCCAGTCCTTGATGTCCCTAAGACATGCCTGAAGTTTAACTAACGGTTCTGTTTCATCCGGCTTCATAGACAAATAGAGCTGCGTATCATCAGCATAGCATTGAAAGTGTATGCCGTGATTCTGGATTATACTTCCCAATGGCTGCATGTATAAACTGAACAAGATTGGCCCTAGCACTGAACCCTGCGGAACACCATAACAGACCCTTGACTGTTCGGAAGAAACCTCATGTACATGAACAAACTGGAACCTGTCAGATAGATATGATTTAAACCAACGTAGAGCTGTCCCTTTAATCCAAACAACATGCTCTAACCTGTGCAGTAAAATGCCATGATCTATAGTGTCAAAAGCAGCACTGAGGTCCAGTAGAACCAGTATGGACACTAATCCCTTATCTGAGGCCATAAGGAGGTCATTCGTGACTCGAACCAGTGCTGTCTCTGTGCTATGATGCATTCTGAACCCTGACTGAAAGACTTCAAACAGATCATTTCTATACAAATAGTTACATAACTGGCTTGAAACTGCCTTTTCCAGAATTTTAGATACAAATGGAATTTTGGAAATTGGCCTTTAATTAGCTAAGGTGTCTGGGTCAAGAGAAGGTTTTTTAAGTAAAGGGTTAATTACTGCCACTTTGAAAACCTGTGGTACATATCTTAAGTTTAGGGATAGGTTAATTTGGTCCAGTATTGTCGTACCAATAAGAGAAAAAACATTTTTGAATAGTCGAGTCGGGATGGGGTCTAACATACATGTGGTTGACTTAGCTCTATTGACGAGTGAGGTCAGCTCAGGGAGGTCTATAGCAGGGGTTCTTAACCTTTATGACCTTGGGGCCCAATATTTTCAGAACAGAGTGGCCCAGGGCCCATTAAATATTAAAATTGTATAGCAGGGGTCTTCAACTAACTTTAAAAGGTCCATTTAGAGAAGATTTACTCAAGCGAAGGTCCAGAACATCATAATATATATATATATATATATATATTGAATTACACATACTGTATTTTTCTCTCTTAAAAATAAAATTGATTTTATTTTATTTTTCAAATGCTATCTTAGTTTATTTCTCTACCAGCAGTTTGAATTTCCCCTTTCTTTGTTAATTTTCAAAATTTTTATAATGAATATAAACACATCTTAGCAATTGAACAGTTTTGCAGTTTGTCTTTCTTCTCCTTAATCGTATGCCCCCACTTTCTGTCGTTCAGTGAGAGAACTGACCTCTAATTTCTCCTGCCAGAACTTAAATCTGGGCTGGATGGTGTCAGGTTCTCATACACATGAGAAGGTGCTCATATTTAGTTTTAATTATGTTCATTGTGGAAAAAGCTGCCTCACAGCTGTATCTGGACTCAACCATGGGTGTGTTAAGATGGCCAGCTTATTTTCTGTGACTTCAGTTCAGACTTGAGTGGATATGTTTGATGAAAAACTTTGTGTTTTGTTTCAGTGGCGTTTCACTTTCGCCGCACACACACACACACACACACACACACACACACACACACACACACACACACACACACACACACACACACACACGTGTGCATATTTAAAAATAGAGCGGAAACAAAACTCACTTTGATTGTACTTTATTTAAGATATTAAATTAGTTGTCAGGACTCAACGTGTCGGGCTTGATCCGAGCCTGATCAATGAGAACTGATCAGCTGCGACGGGCCCGACCCCGCAGCTCTCCGCGCTGCAGCCCAGTCACTTTCCGATGCTTTTGCGAAAGCCCGACCAACAGTCCAGTCCAGCAGACACTTCAGCCCTGCATCTACATGTACAATCCTTCAGCAGTAATGACGGAGCCCGCTGCCGCCCGAGCAGCAGCCGACCTCCCCGCCCGCGGGGACGCGTTGGCTCCCGCTCAGTCGGGCGGTTCCTCCGGCCTTCCGGCCCGCCTCTGCAGGGCAGCTCCCCCGGGAGTCTCGTCTCCTTCTCGGCAGCGAGCCCCAAGTCTCGCCGTCCGCCCCAGGTGTCCCGCCACGGAGCCGCCGCCGGGCAATCACTGGCAAATCACACCCCCCTTCCCCCTTAACTTCTCATGGTGCCTTCAATTACGTCCGCCTTAAGCCTGAATTATGGTTCCGCGTTAAATCGACGCAGAGCCTACGCCGTAAAATCCCTGATCCTGGTGGATCTAACGCAAAATAAAGGATTTTTTCTGTAAATACACACCATTTCTCTTACTATTACACGTACAGCTAGCTGAGTGTCTTCTCCTCATTTGGTCGGGAGTTGCTATGCAGTCCCGCGGCCCCCATGTACAAAGCAGATTTTTTTTTGCGGCCCATTAGGTGGCACTCGCGGCCCAACGTTGGGCCGCGGCCCTATGGTTAAGAATCACTGGTCTATAGAATCAAAACAGTCTAGAGACAAGTCAGAGCCTAGGGAAGTCGCTAAAACTGAAGAAACGCCCACAACCGGCTGGTTGATTTCTTCTCTAATTCTTGTGATTTTACTGTTAAAGAAGCTCATAAAGTCTTCACTACTGAGAGCTGCAGGAATTCACGGCTCAACAGAGTTGTGACTCTTTGTCAGCCTGGCCACAGTGCTGAACAGAAAACGTGGGTTACTTTTGTTATCCTCTATCAACGTTGAATAATAAGCTGTTCTGGCTTTGCAAATTGCTTTTTTATATACTATTAGAATATCTTTCCATTCACAATAGGAGTCTACAGACTTACAAGAGTACCACTTCCTTTCCATTTTACGCACGTTTTATTTCAACATGCGGATATCTGAATTATACCAGGGAGTTAAGCTCCTGAGGCTAGAAACCCTCCTTTTCAAAGGAGCAACTTCATCTAAAGCTGAATGCAAGAAATCAGCAGTGTTACTAACAAGAAAATCAACATCAGAGGTAGAACCCAGGTCACTGGCCTCTACTGCTTCACTATTTTCCACTGTCGTAAGATGAGCAATGGCCTCCTTAAATTTAGCAATAGCTTCATCAGACAAACATCTGCTAAAATAATACCTCCTATTTTGCACTTCAACATCAACAATATTAAATTCAAACGTTATTAAATAGTGGTCGGATAAAAGGGAGTTTACAGGTGACACCAACAGACCATCAGTTTCAACACCGTAGGTGAGAACGAGATAGAGAGTATGATTAAAACAGTGCGTCGGTTTGTCCACTTTTTGTGAGATACCCATTGATTCTAGAAGAGAATTGAAAGCTAATTTAAGATTATCGCTTTCAACATCCATATGAATATTAAAATCACCCACTATGATGAATTTATCTGTACTGATCAATAATCCAGAAAGAAAATCTGAAAATTCAGACAGAAACTCTAGATAAGCACCAGCAGGGGGCCGGTACACAACTGGTTTCTCTGATTTCCAGCTCGGAAATTTCAGACTAAGTGTGAGGCTTTAAAATGTATTATAATTGCACTTAGGTTCAATTTTTAGTTATAAATTTCTGCGACTCCTCCGCCTTGGCCCGTGTTTCTGGGAATGTGATGATTAAAGTAGCCGGACGGAGTCGATTCATTCAAACGAACATACTCTTCCTCCTGTAACCATGTTTCTGTTAAGCAGAAAATATCACTCCTGCTCTCTGTAATTATATAATTTACTAACAGAGATTTGGAGCTTAACGATCGTATATTTAGTTTTCCGCATCTAATTTTTCGGTCTCTTATTGGTACCAAATGTGCATTGTTTTTAATTTTTACAAGGTTATTTTGGTTAACGCCTCCAAAACACAGCACCTGGTGAACTTTTGGAGGGCAGGGAACTGCAATTACTTCTATTTTGCTAGGCACCTGGTTAGAGTCGCCAATATAATGTAATCCTATAGTTTTAGAGTCGCCAATTACACAATGCAATCCTACAGTTTTATTGGTAGGCGTCGGTCCTCGAGAAGCAGCAGAGAAGTGTCTTAAACTGCAGCTCTGCATCCTTGCCTGGACCCTGCGTTGTCAGGGGGAGTGTCTAATAAAACTGGTCAAATTACTAGAGACAAGAGCAGCACCAACCCGGGTGGGATGAATGCCGTCTCTTCTAATCAGACCGGGCTTTCCCCAGAACGTCTCCCAATTGTCAATAAAGGCCACGTCGTTTTCTGAACACCACTGAGACAACCAGCGACGGAGCGAGAGCATGCGGCTAAACATGTCATCGCTGGTCAGATTGGGGAGGGGACCAGAGAAACCTACGGAGTCCGACATGGTTTTGGCGTAGTTACACACCGAGACAATATTCAATTTGGTCATTTCCGACTGGCGAAGACGGGAGTCATTAGCTCAGACATGGATGATAACTTTACCAAATTTACGATTACCCTTTGCCAGTAGCTTCAAATTTGCTTCAATGTCGCCCGCTCTGGCCCCCGGAATGCATCTAACTATGGTCTCTGGAGTCGGCTTCACATGCCTGACTATGGAGTCTCCAATCACCAGGGTCGGCTTCTCAACGGGTGTGTCGCTGAGTGGGGAAAATCGGTTAGACACATGAAGCGGGTGGTGGTGTTCCGTGAGCCCTTTAGGACTATGCTTCCTCCGAACCGTCACCCAGCCGCCCTGCCTGGCCGGCTGCCCGGGAGCTGCAGGGGAGCGGCTAACAGCTGCTGCTACAGCTCTAACTGACTGAGCCTCGCCTCCAGCCCTGCAAATAAACTACACTTCAAGCACTTACCATCTTCACTAAAGGAGGCAGAGGAATAGCTCAACATTTCACACACTGAGCAGCAAAGAGGTGAAACGGTGGAAGACGGAGTGGCCATGCTAAGATGCTAACAGAGACTAACGGACA
This sequence comes from Cololabis saira, assembly GCF_033807715.1. Lineage (NCBI taxonomy): Eukaryota > Metazoa > Chordata > Actinopteri > Beloniformes > Belonidae > Cololabis > Cololabis saira. The sequence continues at coordinate 2,833,714 of NC_084607.1, forward strand.
GAAAATGTGTCGGTGATTGGTGACAGTGAAAGCTGCGGAAGAGAAAAAGAGCGAGTGTTGCAATAAAGACAGAAATGTACCAGATATAGTACTATTTTACCAGAAAACAATCTAAGTTTAGACAAAAAAGTCGGGAGAGATCAGAGCCTGCAAACGCTGTGCGACGGCAGCAGACTGCAAACACCAGGAAGTGACGCAATGCGTGACGCGATGCAATTGCCGCAATTGGAAACCATGAGTCTAAGAGAACCAAGATCACATGTGGGGTTCCTCAAGGGTCCATATTCTCAGACCGCTTCTATTCAACATCTATATGCTACCCCTAGCTCAGATTATGGAACATCACAACATTTCCTACCATACTTATGCCGATGACACACAACTCTATATTTCAGTGTCACCACAATGACTACAGTCCCCTACTCTCATTGAGTAACTGTATTCATTAAATCAATGAGTGGATGTGCCAGAATTTTCTCCAGCTAAATGCAGAAAAGACAGAGGTGATCATTTTTGGCCCTAAAAATGAAAGGGAAAAGATCAGCGCTCACCTTGGCTCCATGTCATTGACAGCTACATATCAAGCCAGAAATCTTGGTGTAATTATTGAGTCAGACCTGAACATCAACAGCCAGCTAAAGTTTATCACTAAATCTGCCTATTACCACCTAAAAAACATTGCTTGAATTAAGGGGATTCTGTCTAAACAACACATGGAAAAACGTATTCATGCATTCATTTTCAGTAGGTTGGATTATTGCAAAGGCATCTTTACAGGCCTGAACAAGAAATCAATCAGGCAGCTGCAGCTGATCCAGAACGCTGCCGCCAGAGTCCTTACAAACACCAGGAAACTGGACCACATTACACCGGTCATGAAATCACTACACTAGGGATGGGAATCGAGAACCGGGTCTTATTGAGAACCGGTTCCCAGTGTTTCAATTCCTTGGAATCGTTTGCCTTTTTCGCAAACGATTCCCTTATCGATTCCAGTCGGTGCGAATGACGTCACCAAGCACGTTGCGCAACGCGCGCATTCGTGCCCAGCATGAAAACACGGGGACAAAGCGGCATAAACGCTCAAAATTTTGGTTACATTTTACCAAGAAGGATGACAACAGGGCGACAATTCTTGCAATGTGGACATTTTACCAAAGGGGGGATACTGTTAGGACTCGGCCGGCTGATCCGCTGGGAGCGCGGAGTCAGCCGGCGTGTGGTAAGGCTGATTTATGTTTCCGCGTTACACCAACGCAGAGAATACGGCGTAGGGTACGCGGCGACACACACCGTACGGCGTACCCTACGGCGTAGGCTCTGCGTCGATTTAACGCAGAACCATAAATCATGCTTTAGAACAGTGATTCTTAACCATAGGGCCCCCGCGGCCCACACTTGGGCCGCGAGCGCCATCTAGTGGGCCACGAAAAAAAATCAGTTTTGTACGTGTGGGCCGCGGGGGCCGCGGGACTGCATAGTCTCCCGACCAAATGAGGAGAAGAAGACCCTCAGCTAGTTGTACGTCTAATAGTAAGAGAAATGGTGTGTATTTATAGTGAAAATCCTTCATTTTGCACAGAGTAGGTTTAGATCCGCCAGGATCAGGAATCGATTACTTGGGTCTGCGCCCAGAGCGAGCGAGCGCGGCGTGTTCATTCATCCCGACGCGTCCCCGCGGCCGGGGAGGTCGGTGCCGCTCGGGCAGCTCCGTCGTTACTGCTGAAGGATTGTACATGTAGATGTGTGGGCTGGACTGTTGTTCGGGCTCGCAAAAGCATCGGAAAGTGACACGGCTGCAGCGCAGCCAGAGAGCTGCGGGGTCTGCCCGTTTTAGCTGATCAGGCTCGGATTAAATCCGACACGCGCAGTCCTGACAATTTATTAATGTAAATAAAACTTAGTAAGTTACTTAGTAAGTAATTAGCTTGACTCTTACAGAGATGAGAAGCTAAATAAAACTAAATATCGTTCCAGGCTCATCAATGAGCACCTTCTCATGAGAACCTGACAACATCCAGCCAGATTTAAAGTCCTGGCAGGAGAAATTAGAGCTCACTTCTCTCACTGAACGACAGAAAGTGGGGACATATAAGATTATAAGGGGAAGAAAGAAAAACTGCAAAACTGTTCAATTGTTAAGATGTGTTTATATTCATTTATTATAAAAATGTGTTGAGACAATTAACAAAGAAAAGGGGAAATTCAAACTGCTGGTAAAGAAATAAAATAAGATAGCATTTGAAAAATAAAATAAAATCTATTTTATTTTTAAGAGAAAAAAATATGTGTAATTGAAGTTACACATGTTAATGGGCAAATACCGGTATGTACTTTTTTAATATAACAGTCAGATGCAGATGTTGATACAACTATGAGGTTACTTGAAAAAAAAAAAAAAAAAAAAATATATATATATATATATATATATATATATATATATATATATATATATATATATATATATATATATATAATATATATATATATTTATTGTGATGTTCTGGACCTTCGCTTGAGTACATTTTCTCTAAATGGACCTCTTAAAGTTGAATACCCCTGCTATACAGTGTTAATATTTAACGGGCCCCGGGCCACTCTGTACTGAAAAAATTGGGCCCCAAGGTCAGAAAGGTTAAGAACCCCTGCTTTAGAAGAGCTGCGCCACGCGGACGAGCCGGGCGCTCCGGCGGACAGCGGAGCTCTCCTGACACAGCTGCAGCTCGTCAGCTCATCTATGGAGAAGTTAAAGAGCAGTCACCGCTAGCTTCTCCTTTCATCAAGGCAGGGAAGAGTATCAGGCCAGAATAGATGAATGTCACCAAGCAGGGACTAAGTTTGTAGTGTCTAACATGTTACTGGACATTCTTGTGCAATTGCTAGAAAGTAATTTGTTGTTTTTAGTTAATTTGTACAGAAGAATATTTATTTTATTATTTTTATTTTATATTAAATACATATTTTACTGTATATTACAAATAATTTTGTGGGGACCCTCTGGCACCATCGAGGAGCCCAAGGCTGGGGGCATCTTAAGACCTCACTTATATTTTTTTGTTCAAAGATATACAAGTTTTATATCTTTGAACAAAAAAGATCAGAGAAACAAAGAAATTGAAACAAAGAAACAATTTTAGTATCAACTTTGTTTTATTAAAACAAAGTTGATACTAAAATTGTTTCCTCTCCTTTTTTCCAAATGAGAATCGATAAGAGAATCGATAAAGAATCGAATCGTTAAGCAGAATCGAAAATGGAATCGGAATAGAAAAAATCTTATCAATTCCCATCCCTACACTACACTGGCTTCCAGTGAGTCAAATGATAGAGTTTAAAATCTTACTGCTGGTCTACAAAGCACTGAATGGTCTTGGACCAAAATACATGGTTGATCTGTTAGTTCCTATGAAGCTCCCAGACCCCTGAGGTTCATCTGGATCTGTTAGTTCCTATGAAGCTCCCAGACCCCTGAGGTTCATCTGGATCTGTTAGTTCCTATGAAGCTCCCAGACCCCTGAGGTTCATCTGGATCTGTTAGTTCCTATGAAGCTCCCAGACCCCTGAGGTTCATCTGGATCTGTTAGTTCCTATGAAGCTCCCAGACCCCTGAGGTTCATCTGGATCTGTTAGTTCCTATGAAGCTCCCAGACCCCTTAGGTCTTCTTGATCTGGTTTGCTGTGTGTCCCAATAACCAGAACCAAGCAAGGTGAGGCAGCGTTCAGTTATTCTGCTCCTCACCGGTGGAACAAACTTCCTGTAGACCTGAGGTCTGCTCCAACTGTAGATCCTTTAAATCAGGGTTAAAAACATTACTGTTTAATCAAGCATACTCCTAAATTAAACTTACCTGCTGTATTCTACTGCCCTTATTTTTAACAGCTTGTGCTTTTTATTATTTTACTTCTTTTCTTATCATCTTATTCTTAATTTTTTCAATCTTATTTGTTATTTACTGTCTAATTATGTCTTGCCGCTTTTAATGTCAATGTAAAGCACTTTGAATTACCCTGTGTTGAATTGTGCTATATAAATAAATTTGCCTCGCCTTGCCTTGACTTAAACTTACCTATTTACCCTCTAATGGACATATAAATGACTGCATTTAAATGTATTCATTTGCCCTCTAGTGGACATAATAATTACTGCATTAAAATTAGTTATTCGCCCTCTAGTGGACCTATTCATTACTGCATTAGAATGACTTATTTGCCCTCTAGTGGACATATAAATTACTGCATTTAAATGCATTTATTTGCCGTCTAGTGGACTGGAATGGAATTAATAGCCACAGCTGCCCTGGGGCAGACTGACGGAAGCGTGGCTGCCATATCGCGCCTAACGGCCCCTCCAACCACCGCCAACATTCATACACATTCAAACACATTCACACGCATAAATGCATTTATTTGCCCTCTAGTTGACATATAAAGTACTACATTTAAATGCATTAATTTGCCCTCTAGTGGACATATTAATTACTGCATCAAAATTACTTATTTGCCCTCTAGTGGACATATAAGTTACTGAATTTAAATGCATTTATTTGCCCTCTAGTGGACATAAAAATTACTGCATTTAAATGCATTTATTTGCCCTCTAGTGGACACATATATTACTGCATTAAGATTACTTATTTGCTCTCTAGTCAACCTATTAATTGCTGCATTTAAATGCATTTATTTGCCCTCTAGTGGACATATAAGTTACTGAATTTAAATGCATTTATTTGCCCTCTAGTGGACATAAAAATTACTGCATTTAAATGCATTTTTTGCCCTCTAGTGGACATATAAATTACTGCATTAAAATTACTTATTTGCCCTCTAGTGGACATATAAGTTACTGCATTTAAATGCATTTATTTGCCCTCTAGTGGACATATAAATTACTGTATTTAAATGCATTTATTTGCCCTCAAGTGGACACATAAATTACTGCATTAAAATGACTTATTTGCCCTCTAGTGGACACATATGTTACTGCATTTAAATGCATTTATTTGCCCTCTAGTGGACATATAAATTACTGTATTTAAATGCATTTATTTGCCCTCAAGTGGAATAGCCCCTGACTGCAGGCCCGCAGACCCTCAATGTGGGCGGAGTTCAACGTTCGTCACCACCCCCTCAACGTTGAGGGGGCGTTGACGATTTTCCCTCTGTTTTATATGCAGTTTCTCGCTTCTCTTGGTTGCTGTATTCTTGCCGTCTTGGTATCACAAATAATGGAAGTAAGTGTGACTTTTATAATATTGTTCATATAATTGTAGGTGTATCATTAGGTTATATGAATTAGCTGCACATGAGCTAATGACTGTTTTTTTTGTTGTGTCACCGATGTGGCAGGCGGACTTTTGAAATGCAAGAAAATCTGGTTGGTTTTCAAATTAAAACTGTTGTCTGCGAACGCTGGATTAAAATCACAGCACAACCAGAATGCACAGACTCTTTGGATTTTGGCTGTGTTAATCATTACAATGTAATGGTGAACATACTTTGGGTGGGGAGATAAATGTTGTCCCCACCGAGGATAAAAATAATTCAGCAGAATAGAGGGTAGGACGTGTACCGGCAAATCGCACCCTGGTTATATTTAAACTAACGTAATACTAACGTAACACTAATACCAGAGTGCATTCGGTGGTGTATGCAATGTAATGAGACTAATCATACTACAAGAAAAACATTCTATGCATAGTCAGTATTTTGTGACTTTGTAATCATGTTTCTTTTTTCTTTTTTATGTATAAAGACATATTACAGTGATCCATGATGGGATGACCTCCCCAAATCCACAAATAGATGTCCGTTCTGCAAGTACAGTGGATCTGGCAAATATCAAGTGGACAACCACATTAAGGGCCATGCCTCAGTGAGGCACAAAGGTATTACTTTTGAAATGTATTTATTAAATACACTGTAATTAGGGGTTCCGCAATATGACCCCTACTGCCCTTATCGTTCATACTTTATATTAACATGTAAAGTAAAAATGCTCTATGAATATAAGAGTGACATTTTTTGTTGTTATTAAGAGCATATCTTGTCTTTTGATTTTAAAATCACATAAATTGTATAAAACTCAGAGATAGGATGCTTTATGAGTCGGTCATATTATGTATTTAGTAAGTAAATGGTATTTACTTTACTGTTGTACAGAGTTCACAATCATCAAATGTGGATTGGGTTGTCGAAAGACAACTCACTTTCACTGCCTATATTGCCAAGCAAATATCATTAACAGGGCTCAATTTTTGAAGCATTCTATTGGCCACGGTCGTGACCTCCAGATTGTCAAGCGGCTCCTAATCAGGTCACTGTCAGGAGGAGCCTGTCAGTCTACCTGTAGCCTGCATGAGAAACATGTTTCCAGTGTGTTTTGGAAATGACCATACAATTGTGTTATTTGTAATGTATGTATTTATTTCCAAAGGGAAACATGCATCAAATAAGGAGATGGTGGTGCCTGGTTCTCCTGGAAAACCTTCCGATGATGTAAGTGTCTATAACATTATTAAGGCTTCACTTTAAATTGTAACATCAATAGTCTCAATGATAACTATATGACTACATTTTTTAAAAATAATGCAGGGATATTATTGACTCACACAGATCTAAAGAGGAGATGAGCAAAAAAAGGAAAAGACGACTAGAACATAAAAGAGCACTGGTATGTTGTCATGATTAGTGGGATAGTTCTTAACCAATGTTTAAAGACTTGTATAAAGACAATACTTCAGGATGGCACTCAAATACATATTTTTGAAAACTTAAAAAAACTCCATGTGCACAACAGTGTTGAGCCTAGGTGTCAACTAGTGCAGAAAGAATGAGTGTTAAAACATTGTAGAATAATTATGGTACACTTCTAATACACACACTCCATTTGTACATATTTGCTATGGATCTGCTAAATTTTGTATCTTGTTTATTTATGAGTATCAGCAATGGGACGCAGCTGTATTGTGGGCTATCTATCAGCAACTGAGGATTTCAATACACACCTGATCACAAATGTAAAAAATGTTATGTACTACAACACAAGCTTTAGTGTTTAACGTTACCCCAATACCAGACCTTAAAAATGAATACACGTTTTACTAGGACTCAACAATGATTAAATACTTCTGCTGACACTAACTAATGACATACAGTATCCTAACTATCATGAAGTTGTGTGAGAGCCTTCAGGTCATTTTAGACAAACACGAGTACCTGGAGGGTCAATCTAGGAGAAACAACATTGTCATTGATGGTATACCTGACTCCACAGGGGAAAACCTGGACAGACTCAGAGGTGAAAGTGAAAGACATGCTAATGCAGAAGTTACAACTACAAGGGGAGATTGAGGTAGAACGTGCACACCGCACAGGGAAACCTGATGTGATGAGAGACAGACCGAGATCTATTGTTGTTAAGTTCCTGCGCTACAAAGATAAAACTTCGGTTCTACAAAGAGCCAAACACTTGAAAGGCACCAAGATCTTCATAAATGAGGACTATACTGAAGCTGTAAGGCTGAAACGAAAAGAACTGATGCCAAAACTGAAGGCCGCACGTGAAAAAGGAGACATCGCCTATCTCAGACACGACAGGTTGATTATCCACCCTCGCACTAGCACTCCTAACTAAGATCTCTTTCTACAACCCATGACAAATATAATCACGTCACAACATAAAAAAGTTAAGAATGGTTTAAGTATTGCTCATATTAACATAAATAGTCTCAGAAACAAAATTAATGAAATAACTGAACTACTATTTGAACATAACTTGCATATACTTGCCATCTCAGAAACTCATTTGGATGCTTCTTTTGATGACGCCGAGTTACAGATAAAAGGTTACAACATCTACAGAAGGGATAGAAATAGATATGGTGGGGGAGTAGCTTTCTACGTTCGAGATCATGCTCCAGTAAAAGTGCGTTCGGATATGATGAATTACAATATTGAAATACTGTGGTTACAAACCTATTTACCTCACAAAAAGCCTTTTTTACTTGGTTGCTGCTACAGACCTCCTAGTGCCAACAAGGAATATCTAGAAACAATCTGCGAAATGCTGGAGAATAACACTGAGGTGGGTCAGGATACTTACTTTATGGGTGATCTGAACATTGACTGGCTTGCCTGTAACTGTCCATTAAAAACCAAGCTGCAAATTGCCACTACAACTTGTGGACTAACTCAAGTCATGAATAAACCTACTAGAATATGTGTAAAACAAGATGGTACTAAAACAGCCACATGCATAGATCATATATTTACAAATTCCCCAGAGCTTTGCAGTAGTATTTTGTCTCTGTGTCATGATCACAGTTCATGGTTTTTTTGCTGTGTTACTGACTCTCCTGTCATCTGGATCCTGCCACCCTCATCAGCCTCATTCCCTTCACCTGTGCTTCCCTGGCCCAGCTCCACACCTGGTTTCCCTCATCAGTTTCCCCTTCATAAACCGGCCCATTCCCTCATACCTGTTGCCAGATTGTCGTGTGCTTTTGCTCCGCTTTCCAGCCTTCCTGATTTCTGTCCTGTTCCTGCCTGCCTGCCTGTAACCCTGCATGACTCCCGGTATGACTCCCGGTTTTGGATTTTTGCCCACCCCCTTGGACTTGTTTGCCTGATCTGCTTGTTTGCCCGGTTTTGACCCCTGCCTGCCTTGGACCCGAATAAAGCCTCTTGGACTCTGATTCTGCCTGGTGTTGTGCATGTGGGTTCTCTGTCCTGTCTGAGCCGTGACAGTACAATCTGGCCAAGACTGAACCCAGCCAACATGGACCTACCACGTAAGGAAGAGGATTTGTGGGATTTTTTTTATGGGGACCAAGTGGCGTTCTACCACCGTACGGTGAAGGGGACGGGGACATGCCCCCAGTTCCGGCCTGTTGCTGTTCCCGAGGTGGTCCCAGACCCACCCCAGTCCCTTCCCCCTTTCTGGGGAACACGCCTGGCTCTGGGTGGGCCCAGGAGCCTGCAGGCTCAGGGGAGGCAACGACGAAGGCGTCAGCCCCAGCCCCAGCTTGCTCCAGCTCCAGCTCCTGCTCCGGCTCCTGCTCCTGCTCCAGCTGCTGCTCCGGCTCCTGCTCCAGCTCCTGTTCCAGCTCCAGCTCCTGCTCCGGCTCCTGTTCCAGCTCCAGCTCCAGCTCCTGCTCCGGTCCCTGTCCCTGTCCCTGTGGTGGTCCCGGACGCACCTGTCCCTGTGGTGGTCCGGGATGCACCTGTCCCTGTTCCAGTGGTGGTCCCGGACGCATCAGCCCCTGCTCCGGTGATGGTCCCGGACCCCCCTCAGCCAGCTCCGAGGACCCGTGCCCCCCCTCAGCCAGCTCCGAGGACCTGTGCCCCCCCTCAGCCGGCTCCGAGGACCTGTGCCCCCCCTCAGCCAGCTCAGAGGACCCGTGCCCCCCCTCAGCCAGCTCCGAGGACCCGTGCCCCCCCTCAGCCGGCTCCGAGGACCCGTGCCCCCCCTCAGCCAGCTCCAAGGACCCGTGTTCCCCCCCAGCCCGCCCTGGATGTGGACGGTGGGGACATCTGGGATCTGTCCCTTGAGGGGGGGCCAGCACCTCGGACCCGGGTACCCCCGCAGCCAGCGCCACGGACCCGGGTCCCCACTCGGGCAGCTCCGGGGATCCTCTGCCCCCCGACTCCGGCTCCACGCATCCTGTCTGCTCCTGTTCCGGCTCCCCGCATCCTGTCTGCTCCTGTTCCGGCTCCCCGCATCCTGTCTGCCCCTGTTCCGGCTCCCCGCATCCTGTCTGCCCCTGTTCCGGCTCCCCGCATCCTGTCTGCCCCGGTTCCGGCTCCCCGCCTCCTGTCTGCCCCGGTTCCGGCTCCCCGCCTCCTGTCTGCCCCGGTTCCGGCTCCCCGCCTCCTGTCTGCTCCGGCTCCCCGCCTCCTGTCTGCCCCGACTCCGGCTCCCCGCCTCCTGTCAGCCCCGACTCTTGTTCCTGAGGCGGTCCCGCAGCCCTCGGTTCCTGAGGCGGTCCTGCCGGTCTCTGTTCTGGAGGTGGTCTCTGTTCCCCTTCCTGAGGCGATCCTGGATGGATCTGCCGCAATCCCAGACCGACCCTCTGACCAGCCTGCCGCAGTCCCAGACCGACCCTCTGACCAGCCTGCCGCAGTCCCAGACCGACCCCCTGACCAGCCTGCCGCAGTCCCAGACCGACCCCCTGACCAGCCTGCCGCAGTCCCAGACCGACCCCCTGACCAGCCTGCCGCAGTCCCAGACCGACCCCCTGACCAGCCTGCCGCAGTCCCAGACCGACCCCCTGACCAGCCTGCCGCAGTCCCAGACCGACCCCCTGACCAGCCTGCCGCAATCCCAGACCGACCCCCTGACCAGTCTGCCGCAGTCCCAGACCGACCCCTTGACCAGTCTGCCGCAGTCCCAGACCGACCCCCTGACCAGCCTGCCAAGCCCCCAGACCGACCCCCTGACCAGCCTGCCGCAGTCCCAGACCGACCCCCTGACCAGCCTGCCAAGCCCCCAGACCGACCCCCTGACCAGCCTGCCGCAGTCCCAGACCGACCCCCTGACCCGCCTGCCAAGCCCCCAGACCGACCCCCTGACCCGCCTGCCAAGCCCCCAGACCGACCCCCCGACCCGCCTGCCAAGCCCCCAGACCGACCCTCTGACCCGCCTGCCAAGCCCCCAGACCGAACCCCGGACCCGCCTGCCAAGCCCCCAGACCGACCCCCGGACCCGCCTGCCAAGCCCCCAGACCGACCCCCGGACCCGCCTGCCAAGCCCCCAGACCCACCCCCGGAACTGCCTGCCAAGCCCCCAGACCGAACCCCGGATCCGCCTGCCAAGTCCCCAGACCGACCCCCGGAAGACCTGCCTCGCTGGTCTGCCCGGCACCGAGGACGGCCCCCGGAGCTTTGGCCATGTGTTGGCCGGGGCCCTCCTCCGGACCCCCTCCGCCCACCCTGGGTGGCGGGGTTTTGGGACATCTGGAATCTGTCCCTTGAGGGGGGGGGGTTCTGTCATGATCACAGTTCATGGTTTTTTTGCTGTGTTACTGACTCTCCTGTCATCTGGATCCTGCCACCCTCATCAGCCTCATTCCCTTCACCTGTGCTTCCCTGGCCCAGCTCCACACCTGGTTTCCCTCATCAGTTTCCCCTTCATAAACCGGCCCATTCCCTCATACCTGTTGCCAGATTGTCGTGTGCTTTTGCTCCGCTTTCCAGCCTTCCTGATTTCTGTCCTGTTCCTGCCTGCCTGTAACCCTGTATGACTCCCGGTTTTGGATATTTGCCTGCCCCCTTGGACTTGTTTGCCTGATCTGCCTGTCTGCCCGGTTTTGACCCCTGCCTGCCTTGGACCCGAATAAAGCCTCTTGGACTCTGATTCTGCCTGGTGTTGTGCATGTGGGTTCTCTGTCCTGTCTGAGCCGTGACACTCTGCCCATTGGCTGTAGCGATCATAATCTAGTTATAATGGTGAAAAATATTAAAGTGGGTAAACCTGGACCCAAAACAGTGCTGAAAAGATCATACAGTATGTTTAATAAAGAGGTATTTGTTAAAGAGGAGAAAGAAGTATGCTGGCTGGAAGTATTTGAAGCCAATAATCCAGAAATGGCCCTGACTAAATTCTATAAATTATTTTTTCCACTGGTGGAAAAACATGCACCATTAAAAAAAGTTCACTGTCAGGAATACAATCACACCCTGGTTAGATAATAAAATTAAAGAGGGTATGAAAATGAGAGATCTAATGAAAAAAACTGCAATTATAACCGGTAGCAAATGTGACTGGGATCTATATAAGAAAAAGAGAAACTGTGTTACCAAACTAAACAGGAAAAAGAAGAAATTATATTTTGAGAATCGAGTAAAGGAGGTGGGGAATGATAGTAAAAAACTATGGAAGGTCTTAAATGAACTGACAGGTAGGAAAGATAAAAACAATCCAGCTTTTCTGGAAAAGGATGGTGAGTTTATTACTAAGCCCAGTGGCATTGCCAATTATTTAAATGATTATTTTATAAGCAAAGTAGTGAATCTAAGAGAAAGTATGTCTAATCTAAGTAATGATATATCTCATATATTAATAAGAAATAAAATTATGAAAAATAGAAATTCTAAGTTCAAATTGATAAATGTTAACACGGAAAAGATTATTGAACTATTGACAAAGGGCAAAGACAAACCAGCTGGTCTTGATGGCCTAGACAGCAGGCTCCTGAGAGTGGTTGCTGATGACATTACTCCAGCCTTGGTTCACATCATAAACTTAAGCTTTACATACGGCACATGTCCTCTTGCCTGGAAGCAAGCAAAAATAGTTCCGCTACCAAAAAATAAGAGACTACCTTTTTTCTGGCTCAAATAGTCGTCCAATAAGCCTGCTACCGATACTTGGAAAGATGATGGAAACAATTGTGTATGAACAAATTAATAATTATTTATCAGATAATGAAATAATCAGTACTTCACAACATGCATATAGAAAGGCTCACTCCACTGCAACGGCGTTGACGGTCATGTCTGATGATTGGCTGAGGGAAATTGAAATGAAAAACATGATTGGTGCTGTATTTTTAGACTTTTCAGCGGCTTTTGACATTATAGATCATAACATATTATTAGAAAAACTGGCCTGTTACGGCTTTGAGCAATCTGCACTCAACTGGTTCTACAGTTATCTGTCCAACAGGACGCAATCTGTGTTTTTTAATGGCAGCTGCTCAGAAAACAAAACCATAACATGTGGAGTTCCTCAAGGAAGCTGTCTTGGACCTTTATTGTTCACAATCTTTACGAATGACTTACCATGGGCACTAGAAAAAGTGAAAACAGTGATGTACGCGGATGACTCGACTATATATGCTTCTGCAAAGACTAATAATGAATTAGAAACTATTATAAATAACGAATTAATGAATATAGCGGAATGGGTCAGAGCAAACAAGCTAGCCCTAAATTTATCAAAGTCCAACTGTATGATTATCGGGTCAAATCATAATATTGATAAGAATCCTGTTTTGTATATCAAGGTCAATGACATCATCATAAAACAAGTGGATGAAACCAAACTTCTGGGAGTAATAGTAGACAACAAACTTTCATGGAAAAAGCATATTTCTAATATCATTACAAAGATGGGGAGGGGTATATTTATTGTAAGAAGACATGCATTCTATATGAATCAGAGGATTTTAAAAACAGCTATTCAATCACTTATACTATCAAACCTTGACTATTGCCCAGCAGTTTGGTCCGGTGCAAATGGTGAAATGTTGAATGCTTTGCAAATTATACAAAACAGAGCTGCCCGCACTATTCTCAAGTGCGACAATAGGACAAATATCATCTCTATGCACAAGAAACTCAACTGGTTATTGGTCAAAGACAGACTCATATACTCAGGGCCGTTCCGCCCATAGGGCAGGTTAGGCAAATGCTAGGGGCGCCAGAATGCCAGGGGGCGCCATGCAACCAGCTGTTTTTTTTTTTTTTTTTTTTTAATAAACTTTTGAAAAATTAGAAATGAATACACTAAAAAACAACAACAGTACATATATAGCCAAAAGTCTTTAAATAATAATGAAATCGTTTTTCTAATTTTAATTTCTGCCTGGCTGCATCTTTCTGCCTCTCTGGCAGCCACAATTAATTTTGCTCCGGTCCCTCACCTCAACTCACTCGCGTGCGTCGCCCCCTCCCCCACCCACTACGCTCTGCGTTGCTGTAACGCAGAACCATAAATCAGCCTTTAGCCAGTTGTCGCATCAGAAGGAGCTTTAAAGCAGGAAATATGTTTTGATGTGGATGGAAATATCATGTTTTGTTGTGGTTTTCTGCCCAACCCTGGATGAAACCATCATTGGTAAGCTGTCATAATATTAATTATTTCTGATAACATTGTCATGACGCTGAATATCAGGCCTTTCTTATATTGTTTGTTGCTGTTTGACCGTGTCTGATTGTGTTAAATACTTGTCGTTGCACATTGTAAACTGTTGTGTAGGTTGAACACACGTGTCTGAATTGATCTACTCAGCGAATCCGACATCTATGGCTAAGATGAAAACTTAGCCTTAAAAATAAAAATATTCCCACGATAAGTCATAATTATGAGATAGAAAGTCAAAATTATGAGATAGAAAGTCAAAATTATGAGATATAAAGTCATAATTATGAGATAGAAAGTCGAAATTATGAGATAGAAAGTCGAAATTATGAGATAGAAAGTCATAATTATGAGACAAAAAGTTGAAATTAGGAGTTTTTATGTCATAATTATGACTCCGTGGGGATATTTTTATTTTTAAGGCTAAGATTTCATCTTATTATTTTCTTTTACTGGCTGAAATGAGCTTCCATAGACATCACTGGATGTCATTAGATTTTTATCTCCAGTTTGATACTTATATTTTAAAGTCTGCATTAGGCTTATAATTAGGTTTGACATAATGACTGGTAAATCCCTGGTGCTGAAACCTCATTAGAATAGTTCTGACCGTGTCCCCTGGGTGCTGTGGTTGTGTGTCAGAGACGCTGATCTGTGGCATTTTTTTAGCGATTATGTCTTAACGGGGATGTTTAGGCCTCAAGGGCCCATCTAGAATGCTTCACCCTCCTTAGGCTCGGACCCCTGCTCCGCCCCTGACCTTGACAATCATGTGCCTGTAAGAAATCCTCACGTTTTATTGTTAAACTTACTTCTGATTGTCTGCTGAAAATCTAGATAATTGTTGGGAAAACGGGAGCAATGCTAACATGTTAGCCGATCAATGGCTATAATGCTGTTGTTATTGTTGTTAAAATTGTTATTGTAAAATGTTGTGGGCTAAATTGAGGTTTTTACAGGGCATTTTGTACATAGTTATTATTGGTAGTAGTTGTTATTATTTGTGTGCAATACCTTTTACTTGACCTATTTTACTATTTGATTTTGTTTGTGTTTGCACTTGCTTCTTTATTTAATTGCTGCTCTGAGTTGTTGTATTACTTATTTATTACATTATATATTTAATTATTTAATACATCCTAAAGAAATTGCCATTCCGTGTGTGTGTGTGTGTGTGTGTGTGTGTGTGTGTGTGTGTGTGTGTGTGTGTGTGTGTGTGTGTGTGTGTGTGTGTGTGTGTGTGTGTGTGTGTGTGTGTGTGTGTGTGTGTGTGGTGGTAGTGGACGGGACGGGACAGGACGGGAACGGGGTGGGGGGGCGCAAGCAAATATTTTGCCTAGGGCGCCAAATGGGTCAGGAACGGCCCTGCATATACTCACTGTTGATTGTGATAAGAAACATATCTGTTTTAAAAAAGCCATATGATTTGTTTGATAACCTCTCTTTTAGTGCAGAAAATCACTGTCACAACACTAGACATGCAACTGTTGGAAATGTTACAATACCTAAGGTTAGATCTAATGCCATCAAACGTACAGTCCTGTATAGAGGATGAAAGAATGGAATTCTTTACCCAATCATGTAAAACTCGCTAACAATAATCAATTCAGAATACTACTTAAAAAATATCTATCCAAGTAATGGTTTCAGTATGGAATAGTTGTGTATGTAATATGATTGTTTTAGTACATGAGATAGAATGGTATTATTGCATAGTAGTGTTATTATATAATAGATATATATGAGTATGTGTGTATGTAGGTATGTGTGTATGTGTGGATGTGTTTGTATGTAGGTATGTGTATATGTATATATATATATATATATATATATATATATATATATATATATATATATATATATATATATATATATGTATATATATGTATATATGTGTGTGTGAATATAATATAGAATCTGACTTGGAATGTTAGATATGATTGAGTATTATATGATGGGTATATGTATGTGTGTATGTATGTGTGTATGTATGTATAGGTATGTATATGTGTGTATGTATATGTGTGTATATATATATATATATATATATATATATATATATATATATATATATATATATATATATATATATATATATATATATATATATGTGTATATATGAGGTATATATTAGGTATATGTGGGGAGGATATAGTTGACTTGGTTTCTGTTCTTGTCTTGATTCTGAAGATATCTTGATTTTGTATATACATATTTTGTTTTTTTTTTCTTCTTGCTCTTATTCTGTGTTTTTATTTTTTAAGTTATTTTTTCTATGTTGTTTTCTTTTATATTGCATTATCTTGTTAAGACCCCAGGAAGAATAGCTGCAGTTTCTGCTGCAGCTAATGGGGATCTCAATAAATAAACAAATAAACAAATAAACAAAACTATACACTAATAATTATCAACATATTACTGGAAAGATAAAAGAGGATCTGGATAGATGGGCTTCCCTGCCACTTGATTTTGCCCTGATTACTGTACTTATTTCAGGCTTTATCTATTCCAATCCCTGATAACAAGTTTCACGACTGGGATAAGTCAATATCCCGATTAAAATAGAGTGGCAACTGGTACTATAACTGGTACTATAACTGGTACTATAACTGGTACTACTGGTACTATAACTGGTACTATAACTGGTAATATAACTGGTAATATAACTGGTACTACTGGTACTATAACTGGTACTATAACTGGTACTATAACTGGTACTATAACTGGTAATATAACTGGTACTATAACTGGTACTACTGGTACTACTGGTACTATAACTGGTAATATAACTGGTAATATAACTGGTACTATAACTGGTACTATAACTGGTACTATAACTGGTACTATAAATGGTACTATAACTGGTAATATAACTGGTAATATAACTGGTACTATAACTGGTACTACTGGTACTACTGGTACTATAACTGGTAATATAACTGGTAATATAACTGGTACTACTGGTACTACTGGTACTATAACTGGTACTATAACTGGTAGTATAACTGGTACTATAACTGGTACTATAACTGGTACTATAACTGGTACTACTGGTACTACTGGTAATATAACTGGTACTATAACTGGTACTACTGGTACTACTGGTACTATAACTGGTAATATAACTGGTAATATAACTGGTACTATAACTGGTACTACTGGTACTATAACTGGTAATATAACTGGTACTATAACTGGTACTATAACTGGTACTATAACTGGTACTATAACTGATACTACTGGTACTATAACTGGTACTATAACTGGTACTATAACTGGTACTATAACTGGTACTATAACTGGTACTATAACTGATACTACTGGTACTATAACTGGTACTATAACTGGTACTACTGGTACTATAACTGGTACTACTGGTACTATAACTGGTACTACTGGTACTATAACTGGTACTACTGGTACTATAACTGGTACTACTGGTACTATAACTGGTACTATAACTGGTACTATAAATGGTACTATAACTGGTACTATTGGTACTATAACTGGTAATATAACTGGTAATATAACTGGTACTATAACTGGTACTACTGGTACTATAACTGGTACTATAACTGGTACTACAACTGGTACTACTGGTACTATAACTGGTACTATAACTGGTACTAAAACTGGTACTAAAACTGGTACTATAAATGGTACTATAACTGGTACTAAAACTGGTACTAAAACTGGTACTATAAATGGTACTATAACTGGTACTATAACTGGTACTAAAACTGGTACTATAAATGGTACTATAACTGGTACTATAACTGGTACTACTGGTACTATAACTGGTACTATAACTGGTACTATAACTGGTACTACAGCTGGTACTACAACTGGTACTATAACTGGTACTACAACTGGTACTATAACTGGTACTTTTATCTTTTATGGTCTGGTCTGCTGGAGCAGTAGCATTACAGCAGCAGAGTACTGTAGTAGTAGTACTATCTCTGTCCTGTACTGTAGTAATAGTACTACTCCTAGGATCCAACCAGGAACTAGACCGGCCCCAGGATCCAACCAGGAACTAGACCGGTCCAACCAGGAACTATACTGGTCCCAGGATCCAACCAGGAACTAGACCCGTCCCAGGATTCAACCAGGAATTAGACCGGCCCCAGGATCCAACCAGGAACTAGACCCGTACCAGGATCCAACCAGGAACTAGACCCGTCCCAGGATTCAACCGGGAACTAGACCGGTCCCAGGAACTAGACCGGTCCCAGGATCCAACCAGGAACTAGACTGGTCCATCCAGAACCAGGCCGGTCACGGGATCCAACTAGAACTAGACCTATCCAAACAGGAAGTAGACCGGTCCCGGGATCCAACCAGGAACTAGACCGATCCCATGATCCAACCAGGAACTAGACCGGTCCCGGGATCCAACCAGGAACTAGACCGGTCCCAGGATCCAACCAGGAACTAGACCGGTCCCAGGATCCAACCAGGAACTAGACCGGTCCCAGGATCCAATGAGGAACTAGACCGGTCCCAGGAACTAGACCGGTCCCAGGATCCAACCTACATGCGCGTTCTCCCCGTTCTCCCGTGCCGGCTTCACTGTTGGCTGCAGTACCACCGACGGCCGTCGTGGTGAAGGGTGGCGCTAGAGAGTCTAATTTCTTAAAAGGAGCCTCATGCTCCTTTAAGCATTATTGTCCTACTACTTACGTGAAATACATGGTATAAGTAGCATAATATATTCATTCAATTTACTTTATTTTGGAACTTGTGCAAGAATGATAAGTGAGAATGCAATTACTATTACATACTTGTTTCCAAGTAATATTTTTATGAAATGACGAGCACACAACATGTAGCTAACCAGCATAAGAAGAGCGTCTCAATAACCAAGGCAACGACACATTACCTGCCACTCAAAACATTCTACGTTACTATTTAACAGTTACTGTGGCACCGTTAGTTCTGCTATATGACACGCGCTGTGTCCGAAATCACACACTTCCACCCTAATGAGCAGCAAAATGAGTATGTGAGATTTCTTAGTGCATCCGAAACATTAGAACGTACTCAATAGTATGTACTATCCCAGTGCTTCTCAATCCTGGTCCTCGTGGGCCCCTGTCCTGCATGTTTTAGATGTTTCCCTGCACCAACACACATGATTCTAATTAAAGGTCCTCATTAGCTTGTCACCAAGGTCTGCACAGCTCTGTTGATGACACAGGTACTTTTATCACGGTGTGTTGAAGCAGGGTAGCATCTAAAACATGCAGGACTGGGGCCCACGAGGACCAGGATTGAGAAACACTGTACTATCCATATCAATAGTATGTACTATCCATACTCAATAGTATGTACTATCCATATCAATAGTATGTACTATCCATATCAATAGTATGTACTATCCATACTCAATAGTATGTACTATCCATACTCAATAGTATGTACTATCCATACTCAATAGTATGTACTATCCATACTCAATAGTATGTACTATCCATATCAATAGTATGTACTATCTTTGTGTGGCTGCATGTGAGCTCTGAATTTTCTTTATTATCTTTATTTTACACCTGTGCAACGCTTCAGCCAGCTAATCCCACGTCGGGCAGTATGGGGCCAAAAAAGTCAGAGGAAATGGAGGAGATCAAGAGAGCGCTTGAATTTCTAACAGAAGAAGTCTCTGCTGTTAGGCTACAGCAAAAAAGTATTCTAGATCTGGTAGAGGAAGTTAAGACGCTCCGCATCCAAAATGCGGAAAAAGATAAGCGGCTTGCATATCTGGAGAACCAGGTCGCGGATCTCGAGCAGTACACCAGGGTAAATGATGTTATCATTACTGGGCTCCAGATTAAGCCCCGCTCCTATGCACGCGCGGTGACCGCTGACAGAGGCGAGATGCCCGCAGAGCTGGTAGTCTCAACGGAACAACAGGTGGTTGCTTTTTTGCAATCCAAGGGGATCGAGCTAGATGACAATAACATCGAGGCTTGCCACCCACTGCCCAGGAGAAACGCCAGTGACAGACAAACCATTATCATGAGGTTTGTTAATAGAAAACATAAAAACGCACTACTGAAAGAATGAAGGAAGCTGAAGGGAACCGATGTTTACATAAACGAGCACCTGACAAAGCACAACGCGGACATCGCCAAAAAAGCAAGATACCTAAAGATCACAGTCTACAGGACATGGAACATGAAATAGACCCGGACAATAACTTCTTCAACTACATCAACAATAACTGCTGCTACTACACTGATGAACAGTATAACCAAATCAATAAGGATGGCAAATTTTCAATCATACACATTAACAGCAAAAGTCTATATGCAAACTTTGCAAACATTAAGGATTACTTGTGCCACATGACACAATCATTTGATATCATCGCAGTATCGGAAACATGGATAAATGAGGAAAAAGGGGCAGACTTTGAGTTGGACGGATATGAGTTCATACACTTGGATCGGCAAAATAAGGGTGGTGGAGGAGTGGCATTCTTTGTGGACAAAAACTTGAACTTTAGGGTGGTTGAAAACATGTCACTTGTTATCAATAATATGCTTGAATGTATATCATTAGAAATTTACAATGGGAAGAATAAGAATATAATTATCAGCTGTGTCTACAGGACACCGGGTTCTAATATTGAACTCTTCAAAGACTGGATGGAAGAAATGTTTTCCAAAATAACTTGCAAAACAATTTTTATATGTGGGGACTTCAATATTGATCTGCTGAATCCAAACAGACACAAAATAACAGATGAATTCATCAATACAATATACAGTATGAACTTGTACCCAAAAATCACCAGACCCAGCAGAATAACTTCCCACGGCGCCACTCTAATCGACAATATCTTCACAAATGACATCTTCAATAACACAATAAGCGGACTATTAATCAGCGACATCAGCGACCATCTGCCAGTATTTACAGTCCATGACAACAACTACAAGTCCAAACATCCTGACAAAAAACCTGAATATAGAAGAGTGAGAACAAAAGATTCAATAAATGCATTTAAGAATGACTTAATGGCACATAACTGGGATGTAATATACAATAATGATAACATAAATGGTGCTTATGATGAATTCATGAGAGTATTCAAAATATTATATAATAAAAACTGTCCTATAAAATTGTTTAACGTCAAAACAAAACAAAATCACCCTTGGATCACAAAGGGATTAAAAAATGCTTGTAAAAAGAAAAATACACTTTATAGAGAATTTATTAAGCAGAGAACCAAAGAGGCAGGAAATAAATATAAAAAATATAAAAACAAGCTAACAACTATTATAAGAACATCCAAGAAAGAATACTATCATAAAATATTAGATGATAATAAAGACAACGTTAAAGGTATGTGGAAAATTCTAAATAGCATTATAAAAAATGGTTCAAGACATGAGGGTTATCCGAGATACTTTATGATAGACAATACCAAGAAATATGACATGAATGAGGTGGTTAATTGTTTTAATAAATTCTTTGTTAATGTTGGGTCTGAGGTGGCTAAAAGTATCCCTGATTCACGAACATCAGAGGAACTATGTGGTGGTCTCATAGAAAGAAATCTTAACTCCATGTTCCTTACAGCAGTAGAGGAGAGAGAGATTATTGAAACTGTCTTAAAACTCAAAAACAAAAAATCAACCGACTGTGACGATATTGATATGACTATTGTAAAGAATGTAATTGAAGGAATTTCGAAACCACTAAAGTACATCTGTAATTTATCATTTCAAACCGGTACATTTCCAAATAAAATGAAAATAGCCAAGGTCATTCCATTGCATAAGACTGGGAACAAACACCTCTTTACAAACTACAGACCTGTCTCATTACTCCCACAATTCTCCAAAATATTAGAAAAACTGTTCAATAACCGGCTAGATAAATTCTTGGACAAATACAAATTACTCAATGAAAGTCAATATGGATTCAGATCAAACAGATCAACATCACTGGCATTAACAGAGTCAATAGAGGAAATCACTAATTCATTGGACCAAAAACTGTACACAATTGGAATATTCATAGATATAAAAAAAGCTTTTGACACAATAAACCACGACATTTTACTCATGAAATTAGAGAGGTATGGTCTCAGGGGATGGGTATTGGACTGGATGAGGAGTTATCTGACTGACAGGAAACAGTTTGTCAAGCTGGGTGATTTGTTCTCAACATGTTTGGGCATTCCTTGTGGCGTCCCCCAGGGGTCAGTGTTAGGCCCAAAATTATTCATTCTGTATATTAATGATCTATGCAAGGTGTCAAACATGTTAAAACTGGTTTTATTTGCAGATGATACCAATATTTTTTGTTCCGGCAGTGACCTACAACTTCTAATACATGACATTAACACTGAATTGATCAAATTAAAACTGTGGTTTGATATAAATAAATTAGCATTAAATTTGGGTAAAACAAAAATAATCCTGTTTGGGAATTGCAGAAATGATAAACAACTACAGATTCAACTGGATGGGATGAACATTAGCAGAGTTAATGAAATCAAATTCCTAGGGGTGACAATAGATGACCAAATCAACTGGAAACCACATATCAAACATATACAATCCAAAGTATCAAGAAGCATAGCAGTATTAAATAAAGCAAAACAGGTCCTGGATCATAAATCACTCCGTATTCTCTAATGTTCAATAGTTCTTCCATATATAAGTTACTGTGCAGAGGTTTGCGGCAATAATTACACCAGTACAATACATCCACTAATCATTCTGCAAAAGAAAGCAATAAGGATCATTCATAAGGCAGGTTACAAAGATCACACAAATTCATTATTCTTACAATCAAAGTTACTAAAACTCAAAGACATCATAGAACTACAAACAACAAAAATCTTATTCAAAGCTAAAAACAAGCTACTACCAGAAAATATTCTGAAATTATTCACTGTAAGGGAAGGGGGTTATAATTTAAGGGGTAGTTTTAATTTCAAAACTCAGAGAGTGCGCACCACTAGAAGATGTTTTAGTATATCAGTGTGTGGTGTCAAATTGTGGCATAGGTTGAGGGAGGAGCACAAGGAATGTTCAAACATAAATCATTTCAAAAACACGTATAGAAAAATATTTTTCACAAGGTACAGGGATGAGGGTTATTGACTGTCACCATGTGTTCATTGTTTATGTGTATATGTATATATATGTATATATATATATATATATATATATATATATATATATATATATATATATATATATATATATATATATATATATATATATATATATATATATATGTATGTATGTATATTTATATATTTTTTCTTTTGTTAATTATTATTTATTTATATGTTGTCAGCACATTAAGAAATATAACGAAAAAAGAGTGTATGTGTGTGTATGTATGTATGTGTACTTGTATGTTTGTGTGTATATGTATATTATGTACGTACAGTATGTATGTGTGTGCGTGTGTGTGTGTGTGTGTGTGTGTATGTATATATTTATATATAATTAAGAAAAGAGTAATGTAAAAATAAGAAGGACATAAATAAATATTGTTAATATTTTATGGAGAAGGGGCGGGATTAAATAAGTTATACTTCTTCCCACCCCTTTTCGGACATGCAAGTGAAATTACTGTGCTGTTTTTTTGTTTTATTTTGTTTTGTTTTGTAAAATTGTCTTGATCGGCCATTTTGTATTATTATTTCTGTTTTACTTGTTCATATTTACGTTATATATCATTGCATGTTCGGAATAAATCACTAACTATCCATACTCAATAGTATGTACTATCCATACTCAATAGTATGTACTATCCATATCAATAGTATGTACTATCCATACTCAATAGTATGTACTATCCATACTCAATAGTATGTACTATCCATATCAATAGTATGTACTATCCATATCAATAGTATGTACTATCCATACTCAATAGTATGTACTATCCATATCAATAGTATGTACTATCCATATCAATAGTATGTACTATCCATATCAATAGTATGTACTATCCATATCAATAGTATGTACTATCCATACTCAATAGTATGTACTATCCATATCAATAGTGTGTACTATCCATACTCAATAGTATGTACTATCCATACTCAATAGTATGTACTATCCATACTCAATAGTATGTACTATCCATACTCATTCCGGAGAATTTTTTTAGTGTGGATTGATGGACACCATCCGAGCAGAAACTTCCCACAATGCAATGCAGCGGCGTTTGGTTGCTAAGTGATACGTATATGTCACAAGTATAAACGGTAAAGAGTGAGCGGAGCTGCTACCGCTGCTGTTACCATGGTAACAGCTGCTACCGCTGATGTGACAGGTTACCCCCCCCCCCCCACCCCCTCCCTACAGCAGGAAGTGCCGTGTGCGCTCTTAATAGTATGTCCAAATCAATGCACACTACTGATATACTTTTTAGTACGGCATTTCGGACGCACCGACAGTTGTTGGTTCTCTGTAGGTTGTGTTAAATGTTAGAAATTAGTTATTTTAACAGTTGGATTTCCTCCAGAGAATCTTCTTCTTCTCGGGGTTGAACTGGTCTGTCTGGTTCTGCTGGTGAACCTGCTGACGGGAGAAGGTGTTGACGGATCAGGACTCGTTCTTTCACCTGGGAATCCTCAGGTAGAAACAGCAGAACTAAATGTGTTTGGGTGTTTGAGACGCAGCTGAGGCGTGTCAGGTATGCACTTCCTTATCAACGAAACTAAAACAGCCTCTGCACTGAAGCGCATGTAAATATAACATATTTAAATCTGTGATATTAACAATTAAAAAGGAAGTTTATTCATTACATGAATACATCTAGTTTTGAACTTAATCTGCATTTGTTCATAAAGACATTGTGCTTTTTTTCCTTAACAAGCAGTATTTATGTAATCCCAGTAATCTTTTCATTTACACACAAACAACAAGCAATGATCTTGTTGTATTTACTTTTCCTTTAACAATTTTAATCTATTGGGCAGATTTACCAACGTTTAGATGAAACATGTTTTATTTGTTTAAGTAGAAACCACAGTAAAAAATATCTTTCTTGATCTACTTTAAAATAATGAAGGCGACTTTTTTGCATTAGATTTTTATGTAGATCAAGACTAGTCTTTGTATAAACTACTTTAGTATGTACAAAATTCATTTGCAAGTAAAGTGAACTTAATTTTGATAAATAAAGTAAACTTAACACAATTAAGTTGACTGTACTTGCAAAATGTAATGTCTTTCTTGATCTACATAATAATCTCCTGAAAAAAGTTGACTTATTTCTTTAAGTAGATCAAGCAAGATATTTGTATCTGTGTTTGAGACGCAGCTGAGGCGTGTCAAGTATTTACTTCCTTATCAACAAAACTAAAAACAGCCTCCTGTTGGTCAAATATCTGTCATCAACATCAACTTCACCGCTGCTTCTGACGGTTTCTGAACTTTACTGATTCCATGGATCCATTCACTGAATCCAGTCTAGCAAGAGTTAACGAGACTGAATTACACCTGGAGACGAGGGGGCGGAGTCTGGACTCTCACCTGGAGACGAGGGGGCGGAGTCTGGACTCTCACCTGGAGACGAGGGGGCGGAGTCTGGACTCTCACCTGGAGACCAGGGGGCGGAGTCTGGACTCTCACCTGGAGACCAGGGGGCGGAGTCTGGACTCTCACCTGGAGACGAGGGGGCGGAGTCTGGACTCTCACCTGGAGACCAGGGGGCGGAGTCTGGACTCTCACCTGGAGATGAAGGGGCGGAGTCTGGACTCTCACCTGGAGATGAGGGGGCGGAGTCTGGACTCTCACCTGGAGACCAGGGGGCGGAGTCTGGACTCTCACCTGGAGACGAGGGGGCGGAGTCTGGACTCTCACCTGGAGACGAGGGGGCGGAGTCTGTACTCTCACCTGGGGATGAGGGGGAGGAGTCTGGACTCTCACCTGGAGACCAGGGGGCGGAGTCTGGACTCTCACCTGGAGACCAGGGCGCAGAGTCTGGACTCTCACCTGGAGACCAGGGGGCGGAGTCTGGACTCTCACCTGGAGACGAGGGGGCGGAGTCTGGACTCTCACCTGGAGACCAGGGGGCGGAGTCTGGACTCTCACCTGGAGACCAGGGGGCGGAGTCTGGACTCTCACATGGATACCAGGGGGAGGAGTCTGGACTCTCACCTGGAGACCAGGGGGAGGAGTCAGGACTCTCACCTGGAGATGAGGGGGCGGAGTCTGGACTCTCACCTGGAGACCAGGGGGCGGAGTCTGGACTCTCACTTGGAGACCAGGGGGAGGAGTCTGGACTCTCACCTGGAGACCAGGGGGCGGAGTCTGGACTCTCACCTGGAGACCAGGGGGCGGAGTCTGGACTCTCACCTGGAGACCAGGGGGCGGAGTCTGGACTCTCACCTGGAGACCAGGGGGCGGAGTCTGGACTCTCACCTGGAGACAAGGGGGCGGAGTCTGGACTCTCACCTGGAGACGAGGGGGCGGAGTCTGGACTCTCACCTGGAGACGAGGGGGCGGAGTCTGGACTCTCACCTGGAGACCAGGGGGCGGAGTCTGGACTCTCACCTGGAGATGAGGGGGCGGAGTCTGGACTCTCACCTGGAGACCAGGGGGCGGAGTCTGGACTCTCACCTGGAGATGAGGGGGCGGAGTCTGGACTCTCACCTGGAGACCAGGGGGCGGAGTCTGGACTCTCACCTGGAGACCAGGGGGCGGAGTCTGGACTCTCCCCTGGAGACCAGGGGGCGGAGTCTGTACTCTCACCTGGAGATGAGGGGGCGGAGTCTGGACTCTCACCTGGAGACCAGGGGGCGGAGTCTGGACTCTCACCTGGAGACCAGGGGGCGGAGTCTGGACTCTCACCTGGAGACGAGGGGACGGAGTCTGGACTCTCACCTGGAGACCAGGGGGCGGAGTCTGGACTCTCACCTGGAGATGAAGGGGCGGAGTCTGGACTCTCACCTGGAGATGAGGGGGCGGAGTCTGGACTCTCACCTGGAGACCAGGGCGCAGAGTCTGGACTCTCACCTGGAGACCAGGGGGCGGAGTCTGGACTCTCACCTGGAGACGAGGGGGCGGAGTCTGGACTCTCACCTGGAGACGAGGGGGCGGAGTCTGGACTCTCACCTGGGGATGAGGGGGAGGAGTCTGGACTCTCACCTGGAGACCAGGGGGCGGAGTCTGGACTCTCACCTGGAGACCAGGGGGAGGAGTCTGGACTCTCACCTGGAGACCAGGGCGCAGAGTCTGGACTCTCACCTGGAGACCAGGGGGCGGAGTCTGGACTCTCACCTGGAGACGAGGGGGCGGAGTCTGGACTCTCACCTGGAGACCAGGGGGCGGAGTCTGGACTCTCACCTGGAGACCAGGGGGAGGAGTCTGGACTCTCACCTGGAGACCAGGGGGCGGAGTCTGGACTCTCACCTGGAGACCAGGGGGAGGAGTCTGGACTCTCACCTGGAGACCAGGGGGCGGAGTCTGGACTCTCACCTGGAGACGAGGGGGCGGAGTCTGGACTCACCTGGAGACGAGGGGGCGGAGTCTGGACTCTCACCTGGAGACCAGGGGGCGGAGTCTGGACTCTCACCTGGAGACAAGGGGGCGGAGTCTGGACTCACCTGGAGACGAGGGGGCGGAGTCTGGACTCTCACCTGGAGACGAGGGGGCGGAGTCTGGACTCTCACCTGGAGACGAGGGGGCGGAGTCTGGACTCTCACCTGGAGACGAGGGGGCGGAGTCTGGACTCTCACCTGGGGATGAGGGGGAGGAGTCTGGACTCTCACCTGGAGACCAGGGGGCGGAGTCTGGACTCTCACCTGGAGACCAGGGGGAGGAGTCTGGACTCTCACCTGGAGACCAGGGCGCAGAGTCTGGACTCTCACTTGGAGACCAGGGGGCGGAGTCTGGACTCTCACCTGGAGACGAGGGGGCGGAGTCTGGACTCTCACCTGGAGACCAGGGGGCGGAGTCTGGACTCTCACCTGGAGACCAGGGGGCGGAGTCTAGACTCTCACCTGGAGACCAGGGGGAGGAGTCTGGACTCTCACCTGGAGACCAGGGGGCGGAGTCTGGACTCTCACCTGGAGACCAGGGGGCGGAGTCTAGACTCTCACCTGGAGACCAGGGGGAGGAGTCTGGACTCTCACTTGGAGACCAGGGGGAGGAGTCTGGACTCTCACCTGGAGACCAGGGGGCGGAGTCTGGACTCTCACCTGGAGACCAGGGGGCGGAGTCTGGACTCTCACCTGGAGACCAGGGGGCGGAGTCTGGACTCACCTGGAGACCAGGGGGCGGAGTCTGCACTCTCACCTGGAGACGAGGGGGCGGAGTCTGGACTCTCACCTGGAGATGAGGGGGAGGAGTCTGGACTCTCCCCTGGAGACGAGGGGGCGGAGTCTGGACTCTCACCTGGAGACCAGGGGGCGGAGTCTGGACTCTCACCTGGAGACCAGGGGGCGGAGTCTGGACTCTCACCTGGAGACCAGGGGGCGGAGTCTGGACTCTCCCCTGGAGACCAGGGGGCGGAGTCTGGACTCTCACCTGGAGATGAGGGGGCGGAGTCTGGACTCTCACCTGGAGACCAGGGGGCGGAGTCTGGACTCTCACCTGGAGACCAGGGGGCGGAGTCTAGACTCTCACCTGGAGACCAGGGGGAGGAGTCTGGACTCTCACCTGGAGACCAGGGGGCGGAGTCTGGACTCTCACCTGGAGACCAGGGGGCGGAGTCTAGACTCTCACCTGGAGACCAGGGGGAGGAGTCTGGACTCTCACCTGGAGACCAGGGGGCGGAGTCTGGACTCTCACCTGGAGACCAGGGGGCGGAGTCTAGACTCTCACCTGGAGACCAGGGGGAGGAGTCTGGACTCTCACTTGGAGACCAGGGGGAGGAGTCTGGACTCTCACCTGGAGACCAGGGGGCGGAGTCTGGACTCTCACCTGGAGACCAGGGGGCGGAGTCTGGACTCTCACCTGGAGACCAGGGGGCGGAGTCTGGACTCACCTGGAGACGAGGGGGCGGAGTCTGCACTCTCACCTGGAGACGAGGGGGCGGAGTCTGGACTCTCACCTGGAGATGAGGGGGAGGAGTCTGGACTCTCCCCTGGAGACGAGGGGGCGGAGTCTGGACTCTCACCTGGAGACCAGGGGGCGGAGTCTGGACTCTCACCTGGAGACCAGGGGGCGGAGTCTGGACTCTCACCTGGAGACCAGGGGGCGGAGTCTGGACTCTCCCCTGGAGACCAGGGGGCGGAGTCTGGACTCTCACCTGGAGATGAGGGGGCGGAGTCTGGACTCTCACCTGGAGACCAGGGGGCGGAGTCTGGACTCTCACCTGGAGACCAGGGGGCGGAGTCTGGACTCTCACCTGGGAACGTTTTACAGACTCAGATCTGGTTTTTCAGGCCGTGGAGTCGAGTCATCAGGAGAGCTGCGGACCGATCCAACAAACTGTAAGTTTGATTCATGTTTCAACTCTGACTCCAGAAACTGTTTTCTGTAAACTTGACTCTTTATTTAAACTTTTGTACAAAGTAAATATGAAATAAAAGACTTTCATCCAGGTCAGAGAAACTCTCATAGGCTGAAACAAACGTGACTTGAGGACAAGAAAAAGGACGTCTAGTTGACTTGTTTAAAACCTTTGAAAGAAAAGGACACAGATAAAAAAAAATAAGCAGATCAAATTAAATTAAATTAAACTCTGACTACGGAGACTTATAGAGTGGTTCTGACGATGACCATTGGAATTTGATTTATGCCAATAAAACTGAAAACTAAAACACAAAAACCGCTAACTAACCCCAAAAACTACAGAGGAGCATGCAGGTGAACAAGCCTGTGTGTGTGTGTGTGTGTGTGTGTGTGTGTGTGTGTGTGTGTGTGTGTGTGTGTGTGTGTGTGTGTGTGTGTGTGTGTGTGTGTGTTGAGTATTGTGAATTTATAAAAAAAAAAATATTTACAGAAATATTTTAAAAAGCTGGTTCAGTTTGAGAGAGGAATTCAGTTTCTTGATGCCGGTGATTCAACAGATACATAAATCCGGCTTCCCTTTTTCTGTTTCAACTGGTATAAACCGGTCTTATCAGGTTTTTATTTGTGCCTTTTTATTCTAAATGCAAATGAGCTACACTTTCCTTACTTCCTCTGAAAACTTCTCTGAAATAATAGAACGTAAAACAGCCGGATTCAAAAACGTGTGTTTGTGTGTGGCCAACTTTGAAATGGATAAAAAGATTTATGCCAACAAAAGTGGGTGTAAAAACAGATTCTGCATCTGCACTGATACAAATATCTTGCTTGATCTACTTAAAAAAAATAAGTCAACTTTTTGCATGAGATTATTATGTAGATCAATAAAGACTAGTCTTTGTATAAACTACCTAATGTTATGTATGTAAATAATACATTTCGCAAGTGTGGTGGCAAAAATTGTTGTTCGTTCAATAAAGGTGTTCAAAAATGAATGTCAGGACACACTCAGCTGTCTTTCTGGAGTTTTAATGAAAAGAGAAAAACATTCAATGAATGGAGGTTCAGACAATGTCGACCTGATCAGACGAACAGTCAGCCTGTAAATGCCCTAGCAATGTTTAAGCACACGCTATCTTATAACGGCCAGGCTGGGAACAACTAGACAAAATATCACCCTGGCAACCATGCTAGACTCTGTGTCAAAGGAGCACGACCTCGCCAAGGAATGTTCACTTGAAAACAGGATTTGTGCATTAGTGTTAAAGCATACAAGGCAAAAAACATTGTTATACCAAAATTTCCCATTACATTCCACCCTTTTTAGCATTTTATGCTAAACCATAATAAAATAGGAAATTTTGCAATGACCTACCCCGTGACCCTGATGCTCTGCCCCGCATGAGACAAATGCTAGCACACCCAGTCTCCAACTTGGGAGTTAAAAAACCCAGGCAGAGGATCATAGGTCACGGGTACAGAAGAGCCAAAACCCCTCCCCCCACTCGACACGAGGAGGGTAAAAGACTCATCCGTCTAGCTACACTGAACCTAAATAAAAGGGGGAAAAAAAATAATATGAAAGGGAAATGTCGCATAATGAAATATAAACTAATCTACTTCAAAAAAACAATAAATTTAGTTTTGATTTTAGAATAACCGCAATTTGGATTATCTTTAAAACAGAAAATAAAAGAGTAACACTGCTAAATTTTAATTTTAATTTACCCTTTAACTTTAACCGGATTCCAGAAGAGCTGAAATTCCAACTTTAATTATTTTTCAAAATTAATTTTTTGTTCTCCAGACAGTCAAAATTGTTATGCCAGACATTAACAGACAAAACACAAACTTCTCCTTACTCCACCTGTCTTAGTATTTATGGCCCTAAGTGCCCCCAGGCCCGGTCTGGTGACTCTAGATTCCCGAAACTCAGAGCCCCCAATTTTCAAACTTGGAGTAAGTCTACCATTCTCTGACACAAAGCCTCTCGTTTTAATTTTTCCGACAAAATGAGGGCCTTTTTTCCCCTAAACGTGCCCCAAAAGTCACCAAATTTTGCACGCAAGCCAGGCCTGGTGTGATATTTAATAGTTTGCATTAATGGGCGTGGCCTAACGGTTCAACAGCGCTCCCTAGAAAACTTTGTTCCTCAAGCCCCACAATACGGTTGTGGCAGGGTGGAGGAGCAGCCACTCAGCTGATTGGGCACAAATGTGCACAAATGTGCCCAATCAGCCTCTCCACCCTGCCTGCCTTCATAAAGAGCAGCTGCACACCAGCAAGAGGTCTGCTGGGAGAGGGCTCTGCTGAAGGCAGGCAGGGTGGAGAGGCTGATTGGGCACAGGTGTGCCCAATCAGCTGAGTGGCTGCTCCTCCACCCTGCCACAACGGTTTGACGTACATGCACGAAAATCGCTACACACCTGTATCATGTTGCAACTTAAAGAAAAGTCTTTTAGCGCCATGGCCGAAACGGAACAGGAAGTCGGCCATTTTGAATTAATCGTGTAACTTTGGCGCAATTTATGCCTTTTTGTCGGCCATTTATGTGGCCGAACCGTAACATGCACCCAGGTGTGTTATACATCAAAATGTGCGTCTCCATCCTGCAACGACGCACATTACTTTTCTCAGTCAAAAGCGTTACCGTGGCAACGATAGACGCCAAAAAGCGCAGCCCGCCTTGATCTGATTGGTCCATATTTGATAATCCCTACTTTCTGCCATAACTTTTGAATGGTTTGGTATAGAGAGTCGTGGGTGGTGTCATTCGCTAAATGTCCAGGCCTGAAGAATCTACATGAAGTAATACAAGCTTCCACTGCAGCCTGAACGTGCACACGTGTGGAGGCCCCGTTCATCGCCGCTTGCAGCTTCAATTATTGTTGTCACTGTTCTGTGTCTATTATGTGTGTTTCTCTGCAGATGAAGGTAGAAGGTGTGTGTGAGCTGATGTGAATCCAGCAGCATGGATCAGTGTGAGGGCAGAGAGGAGGGAGTCATTCCGTCCAAAACCTCCCCGAGGGGAAAACCTGAGAGTCGGAGAGAAGAAAAGAGGTGAGATGATCAACTCTAACTGTCCATGACTCTTCTGCACGTCAGAGTTCAGCCCTCACCTCACCAAACACCTTTATTACAGGAGACAACGTCGTCTTGGACCTGGATCTGAACCTGGACCTGTACCTGGACCTGGACCTGAACCTGGACCTGAACCTGGACCTGGACCTGGACCTGGACCTGGACCTGGACCTGGACCGGGACCTGAACCTGGACCTGGTCCCAGCTGTGTTTCCTTGAAGAGTGATGCATCAAAGTATTTATTTTTCACTTTTAAAGATGCTCCTGGTTTTCCTTCAGAGAGGTGAGTGGTTTCTAAACGTTGATTCTGAGAAACGTAACTGAAACGTTTCCATGGTAACATGTTTAAAGTGAACATTTCTCTGTTTTGCTGCCGTTGTTAGATGGTTGTTGATGTTTCCAGAAACACAGCAGACTATAAAGGGGGTGTTGGAGTCTCTTCTGAGTGACTGTAGTTCAGCGGTTTGTCCAGCAGGGGGCATCTTTCTGCTGTGGTTGCAACATCATTTAGGGAGGAAGTTCTCCTCAGGTGGACGGTGTTGCTGGATGCAGGAGGACAGATGGTTCCTGGAACCATGTGAACATTGATCTGATCCAAGATGGCGCCTCCTATGGTCGCCTCGGTGTTTCGCTCTCTGATTTCTTTCAGCTTTCTGTGTATTTTTCCTGTTTTCTGCTGCCCTTCACGGGTCACCTTCAGCAGAGAACAACTACTTAACATTAGGAAGTCTTCTGCCGGTACTTTTTGCCCAGTTTTCACCGATCCGGACAGCATAAAAGAGATTTTGGTCGGAGCAGCAGCGGCTGTTTACCGGCTCTACAGAAGACGCAGACGGGGAAAGCGCGAGGGAGCTCTCGTGCGGCTGAGAGCGAGAGGATTCCGAACCCCGCTCCCCTCCATCCACCTGGGGAACGTCCGCTCCCTTACTAATAAAATAGATGAACTTCTTCTACTCATCTCAAAGAACCGGGATTTTAGCCGATCTGCCGCCGTTTGCTTCACTGAAACCTGGCTCAGTGATCTCGTCCCGGACAACGCAGTACGGCTGCCGGGATTCCAGCTCATCCGAGCGGATCGCAGCAAGGAACTCTCAGGGAAGACATAAGGTGGTGGAATCTGCTTCTATATAAACGAAGGTTGGTGTACGGATGTGACAATGCTAAAAGACTCTTGCAGCCCTCACTTAGAGGTTCTCTTTGTGAACTGTAAACCTTTTTATTCACCGCGGGAGTTCTCATCCTTTGTTCTGGTCGGGGTATATATCCCACCGGACGCGTGTGGCTAAAGCCACGCAGCGGCTGGCCGACCAGATAACAGACTTGGAGAGAAAACTCCCGAACTCACTCTTTATTGTTTTGGGGGATTTTAACAGAGCAAACCTCACTCACGAACTCCCGAAATACAGGCCACATGTCACGTGTCCCACCAGGGACACGCAGACTCTGGACCATTGTTACACCATTATTAAGAACGCATACCGCTCTGTTCCCCGCGCAGCTCTAGGACACTCGGATCACTGTCTTCTTCATCTGATCCCAACCTACAGGCAGAAACTGAAAACATCTAAGCCTGTGGTGAGGACTGTGAAGAAGTGGATAGAAGAGTCAAAGCTGGAGCTTCAGGCCTACTTCGACCATCACCACCATCATCATCATCATCATCATCATCACCACCATCATCATCATCACCACCATCATCATCACCACCACCACCCCCCCCCCCCTCCCCCCTGCTGCTCCACCATCACCATCCCCCCTCCTCCCCCCCTGCTGGTCCACCATCACCATCCCCCCCTCCCCCCCTGCTGCTCCACCATCACCATCCCCCCTCCTCCCCCCCTGCTGGTCCACCGCCACCACCCCCCTCCCCCCCTTCGGGTCCACCTCCACCATCCCCCCCCCCCCCCCCCCTCCCCCCCAGCTACCCGCTTTTTCACACCTCACCACAGCCAGCTGTGTGAGGTGCCCTCATGCCTCAAACGCTCCACCATCATCCCAGTTCCCAAGAAACCCACCATCACAGGACTAAACGACTACAGACCTGTCGCCCTGACGTCTGTGGTCATGAAGACCTTTGAGCGGCTGGTGTTGAGCCACCTGAAGGAGACCACAGGATCCCTGCTCGACCCCCTGCAGTTTGCTTACCGGGCAAACAGGTCGGTGGATGACGCAGTCAACATCGGACTGCACCACATCCTGCGTCATCTGGACACCTCAGGGACTTATGCGAGGATCCTGTTTGTGGACTTCAGCTCGGCGTTCAACACGATCGCTCCCGCAATCCTCCACCAGAAGCTCACCCAGCTCACCGTGCTGCCCCCACCTGTAAGTGGATCAGCAGCCTCCACCTGTCAGTGGATTACCAGCTTCCTGAGTGACAGGAGGCAGCAGGTGAGGCTGGGGAGCATCACATCCAGCACCCGGACCTTCAGCACTGGCCATCACCGACTGCACCTCAGGGGACCTGTCTGTGAAGCTCCTGAAGTACGCGGACAACACCACCGTCATCTGCCTGATCCGGGAGGGGGACGAGTCCATGTACAGACGGGAGGGGGAACAGCTGGTCCACTAGTGCAGTCGGAACCACCTGGAGCTGAACCCGCTCAAGACTGTGGAGATGACGGTGGACTTCAGGAAAAACCCACCGCCATTCCCCCCCCTCACCATCCTCAACAGCACTGTCTCCACCACAGACTCCTTCAGGTTCCTGGGATCCACAATCTCCAGGGACCTGAAGCGGACCACCCACATCAACTCCGTCAGGAAGAAGGCGCAGCAGAGGTTAAACTTCCTGCGTCAACTCAGGAAGTTTAACCCGCCACAGCAGCTGCTGATCACCTTTTACTCTGCCATAATCCAGTCTGTTCTCTGCTCTTCCATCACTGTCTGGTTTGGATCAGCCACCAAACTGGACAGGCACAGACTGCAACGGACAATCAGGTCGCCAGAGAGGATAGTTGGGACTAACCTCCCATCTATCGACGACCTGTACCGGTCCAGGACCAGGAAACGGGCAGGTCGAATCTCTGCAGACCCCTCACACCCAGGACCAGGACCAGTACCAGAACCAGGACCAGACCCCTCACACCCAGGACCAGGACCTGGACCAGGACCTGGACCAGGACCAGGACCAGACCCCTCACACCCAGGACACAGCCTGTTCCAACTCCTCCCCTCTGGACGGCGCTACAGAGCTCTGTGCGCCAGAACTTCGAGACACAGGGACAGTTTCTTCCCCCAAGCGGTTGCTCTGATGAACTCTCACAACTAATAGAGTCTCATAGTAACCAAACACGTGCAATAAAAAAAAATAAAAAATCATCTAGCACCTTCCTTGACAACCATGTCTGCCTCACTCTGCTGCACCCCTCACTTTGAATTTCTTTGTATAATTTGTATAATCTTTTTGTATTTTTTTTGTATAATTGTCTTGTAAAATTGTAAATAGGTAATTTTTTATTTTTTATTTTATTTTTTATTTTTATACAGAACTGTCTCTTTTCTTTTCTTTCTCTACCTCAAACTGCTGCACCTTAAATGTTTATTCTGTTTATTCTGTATCATAGAAATTCCACATTTGTTTTATTGTTTATTTTACTACCAAAGAGCGAAACTACCGGAGTCAAATTCCTTGTTCGACAATGTTCGAACCTGGCCAATAAAGATGATTCTGATTCTGATTCTGATATTGATCTGTTGAGAAGGTGGTCTTTGTGGACACTTGCTGGACCTTCTTGTACCACCAGATTGAGAGCTGGTACTGGGAGAAAAACGTGGACGTTCTCAGTCTGAGGAGGACCAGAGAACCTTTAACATGACAGGAAGTCCTCTGGTGGACTGTCCTCATCCAAACATGACTCCATGGACCTTCAGACATCATGTGACCTAGTTCTTCATGATTCCTCCACAGAGAGGACCAGCAGATCTCAGAGTCCCCCAGCGGTCCGTCTGTTCAGCAGCATCAGACCCAGCTGGACTCCATCTTTCAGGTCTGTACATGAACAACAACTCCTTCTCCACCTGTTGTCCATCTGCATGCTGGTCTCTGGAGACCAGTGGACTGTCAGTCTGTCCATCGTGGACCTGATGTTTGTCTCCATGCTGGTCTCTGGAGACCAGTGGACTGTCAGTCTGTCCAACATGGACCTGATGTTTGTCTCCATGCCGGTCTCTGGAGACCAGTGGACTGTCAGTCTGTCCAACATGGACCTGATGTTTGTCTCCATGCTGGTCTCTGGAGACCAGTGGACTGTCAGTCTGTCCAACATGGACCTGATGTTTGTCTCTGTGGTTTCAGTCTGGTTGTGTCCTTCATGTGGTCTTCTGTTCCAGATGCTGGAAGACGACGTCATCATGTTTGTGAAGGATGAGCTGAAGAAGATCCTGAAGGTTCTGAGTCCAGATTACCCAGAATCCTCAGAGAGTCTGGAGGAGGATGAAGATGAAGAGCAGAAGAGCATCAGAGAGACATTCATGAAGATCACAGTGAAGTTCTTGAGGAGGAGGAAGCAGGAGAAGCTGGCTGACCTCCTGCAGAGCAGTAAGACGTTTCTCTGAACATCTGAGCTGCTGGATAAACCACACCCAATGTCTCAGTAGAGGACCAACATTCACAGATCAGACACAACATTAAACCCACTGGAAGGTGGAGGAACTCAATTTAAGAATGTATTAATATTATTACTATACAAAGATGGTTGTTATTATTATTATTATTATTATTATTATTATTCCCTATATTGTTCCCTCCCGCGGGTCTCCTCGGCTGCCACTGGGGGGGCCCGCGGGCGGTGGGTTTCCTCCCGCCCTCTTCTCCCCTCTGTGGGGTTGCTGGTGGCCTGGGTTCCGGGTTCTTCATTGTCGGCCTCTGGTCTCGCGGGTGGCGGGGTTGCTCCCACAAACAAACAAACAAACAAACAAACAAACAAACAAACAAACAAACACATAATCATATACATACACGTACACACACACATAGACATACACACACATACATATACACACACACATAGCCACACAGACATATACATACACGCACACACACACATAGACATACACACTGGCTTGTTCACCTGCATGCTTGCTCTTTAGTTTTTGGGGTTTGTTAGTCGCGTTAGCTTAGCTCAGACTGTGATCAGATCTCGAGATTTGGGGCGATCGGTGCTCGTGTTTTGGTCGGTTCCGTGTTTCGTTTGTGGTTTTTGTTGCAGATTTCCAGTGCTTGACGTGAGGCCTCCGTGTGTTCTTGCTTCCTGGTTAGAAGTGGATGTCACCCCCCCCCCCCCCACCCACCCCCCCAAAAAAAAGAACAAAAAAAAAAACACTGGGTTTGTATGAGTGTATATATGTATGTGTATGCATATGTATGCGTATGTATATATATATATATATATATATATATATATATATATATCAAATATAGTAACAATGCACATATATATACCTTAGGTTTTTACCAGCATGGTATTAACCATTAATATGTGTGCAAACAAGGTAAAAAAAAAAAGTATTCAGTTCCAGCAAACACAAAACAAACACAACTCGTGTGTCTGAAGTGAATTGTTGAGGAATCACTTTTCTTGTTCCTCTGATTGATCGGAGGGGTTTTTGGGAGGAAAATGCTTCAATACTCCTCATTGAACCAGTGATTAGTGAATGTTGAAATTTTGATTCTTTAGAGGAAGTAGAACTTGTTGTGGGCTGGTTTTAATCACTACGTGGTTTTCTTTATTTCATCTTTATTTAGATACCGTTGATACCGTTTGTCAATCCAAACTCAAAGGTCAGCTGCAGAAGAAGCACCAGCATGTGTTTGAGGGGATCATTAAAGCAGGAAACCCAACCCTTCTGGAGCAGATCTACACGGAGCTCTACATCACAGAGGGAGGGGCCGGAGAGGTCAACGATGAACATGAAGTCAGACAGATTGAAGCAGCTTCCAGGAAACCAGAAGGAGCAGAAACAGCCATCAGACAGGAAGACACCTTTAAACCCCCACCTGGAAGAGGAGGACCAATCAGAACGGTGATGACGAAAGGAGTGGCCGGCATCGGGAAAACACTCCTTACACAGAAATTCAGTCTGGACTGGGCTGAAGGCAGAACCAACCAGGACATCCAGTTCCTGCTTCCATTCACCTTCAGACAGCTGAATGTGCGGAAAGAGGAGAAGTTCAGCTTGGTGGAACTAGTTCATCGATTCTTCTCTGAAACCAGAGGAATCTGCAGCTTTGAAGAGTTCCAGGTCGTGTTCATCTTTGATGGTCTGGATGAGAGTCGTCTTCCTCTGGACTTCCACAACAACAAGGTCCTGACTGATGTTACAGAGTCCACCTCAGTGGATGTGCTGCTTACAAACCTCATCAGGGGGA
Source organism: Cololabis saira (assembly GCF_033807715.1). Classification (NCBI taxonomy): domain Eukaryota; kingdom Metazoa; phylum Chordata; class Actinopteri; order Beloniformes; family Belonidae; genus Cololabis; species Cololabis saira. Next base: position 2,872,472 of record NC_084607.1, read on the forward strand.
ACCTGCTTCCTTCTGCTTCCCACATCAAGACATCCCGGAGCCTCCACATCATGTGCCACATCCCAGTCTTCTGCTGGATCACTGCTACGGTCCTGGAGAACGTTCTGGAGAACGTCCTGGAAACCAGAGAAGGAGGGGGGCTGCCCAAGACCCTGACTGAAATGTACATCCACTTCCTGGTGGTCCAGGCCAAACTGAAGAAGGTCAAGTATGACGGAGGAGCTGAGACAGATCCACACTGGAGTCCAGAGAGCAGGAAGATGGTGGAGTCTCTGGGAAAACTGGCTTTTGAACAGCTGCAGAAAGGAAACCTGATCTTCTATGAACCAGACCTGAGAGAGTGTGGCATCGATGTCAGAGAGGCTTCAGTGTACTCAGGAGTGTTCACCCAGATCTTTAGAGAGGAGAGCAGCCTGTACCAGGACCAGGTCTTCTGCTTCATCCATCTGACTGTTCAGGAGTTTCTGGCTTCTCTTCATGTCCATCAGACCGTCATCAGCTCTGGAGTCAACCTGCTGGAAGATCAACGAACAACTCACCGTTCTTCAACCGGTTTCTATCAAACAGCTGTGGACAAGACCTTACAGAGTCCAAACGGACACCTGGACTTGTTCCTGCGCTTCCTCCTGGGTCTTTCAGTGGAGACCAATCAGAACCTCCTACGAGGTCTAATGACATCAAACCAAAGAAGTTCACAGAACAATCAGGAAACAGTTGAATACATCAAGAAGAAGATCAGTGAGGATCTGTCTGCAGAGAGAAGCATCAACCTGTTCCACTGTCTGAATGAACTGAACGATCAGTCTCTGGTGGAGGAGGTCCAAGAGTCCCTGAGGTCTGGACGTCTCTCCAGAGATAAACTGTCTCCTGCTCAGTGGTCGGCTCTGGGCTTCATCTTACTGTCATCAGGAGAAGATCTGGAGGTGTTTGACCTGAAGAAGTTCTCAGCTTCAGAGGAGGCTCTACGGTGGCTGCTGCCGGTGGTCAAAGCCTCCAAGAAAGTTGTGTAAGTACCAACAGACACATGTTGGACCTGTGGAGTGGAGGCCAGTTTCTGACTACGTCTGGTTTTACCTCCATATTTCATGTTTTCTTCACTTGTTTGGAGTCTTTTTTTCAGCACAACCTCACATGAGTGAGTTTACGCTGGTTCTTTCATTTCCAGAAACTTTAATGACACATTGGACCTAAAATCACACACAAGCATGAACTCTGACAAGGAAACACAACAGTGAAATAACCTGGTTGTTGTTCTTTTCTTCCGTCTGCAGACTGAGTGGCTGTCACCTCTCAGGGAACATCTGTCCAGTTCTGTCCTCAGTTCTCAGCTCTCAGTCCTCCAGTCTGACAGAACTGGACCTGAGCAACAACGACCTGCAGGATTCTGGACTGGAGCAGCTATGTCCTGGACTGGAGAGTCCACACTGTAAACTGGAGTCTCTCAGGTCAGGATTCATTCAAGTCTTCTCCAGGTCCAGAGAACATGCTGCTAAACGTGTCTGCAGCAGGACACTTGAGCAGAGAACATGCAGCAGACCTGTGTTGTGTGTCTGCAGCAGAACACTTGAGCAGAGAACATGCAGCAGACCTGTGTTGTGTGTCTGCAGGCTGTCAGGCTGTCTGATCTTAGAGGAAGGAAGTTCTTCTCTGGTCTCAGCTCTGACCTCCAACCCCTCCCACCTGAGAGAGCTGGACCTGAGCTACAACGATCCAGGGGATTCAGCAGGGAAGCTTTGGTCTGGACTGGAGGATCCCCGCTGGAGACTGGACACTCTCAGGTAGGACACTCTCAGGTAGGACACACTCAGGTAGGACACTCTCAGGTAGGACAATCTCAGGTAGGACACTCTCAATTCAATTCAATTCAATTTTATTTATATAGGTCTAATACAACAGATGTTGTCTCTAGACGCTTTCCAGAGATCCAGAAAAACTCCCCTTTAGGAGGGACGAAACCTTGAGCAGGACCAGGCTCACAAGGGGGGACCCTCCTGCCGACGGCCAGCCTGGGGGAGTCGGGGGGGGGGGACTGAGAACGCAGGCCAGAACGCAGCTCCCGAGGCTCCGGCCTGCAAACATGCACAAAAGAGAAAAAAGGGAGGCCGGCACAAGAAACTACAGGAGCGATGGACAAAAATGATAGCTATGAGATATTTATAATCAATAAAAATGGTAATGGAGAAGAGAGGAAGGGAAAAGGGGAGGAGAAGAAGGGTGAGAGGCACCGCCCAGTGGATCATGTCGGTGCCCCCCTGCAGCATAAGCCTATAGCAGCATATCTACCACCAAGCTATATTTGAGACTAACTATTATAGTCTTGTTCTATAGCTGCAACTATGACTACTGATTCTAACACACTAGAGTTTACACTACCTAGAGATTTACCAACACCAGCTAGAGGTTTACTAAACACTAACTATAGGCTTTACTAAACAGAAAGGTTTTAAGTTTAGTTTTAAAGGTGGAGGTGGTGTCAGCCTCCTTAACCCAGATTGGAAGTTGGTTCCATAGTAATGGTGCCTGATAGCACAACGCCCGCCCTTCGAATCTACATTTAGATACACGAGTAAACCTGCACTCTGGGAGCGGAGAGCTCTGCCAGGAACATAAAGCACTATCAAATCTTGTAAATACTACGGAGGTAAGCCGTTTTGGGCTTTATATGCAAGTAATACAATTTTAAATTGGATTCTGAATTTTACAGGTCTCAGGTAGGACACACTCAGGTAGGACACTCTCAGGTAGGACACTCTCAGGTAGGACACTCTCAGTGGTGGAGCGCGGGTCTCAGTACAGAGGGGGCGGAGCATTCTCCATGGGCCCTTATGATAGTCATTTTAACGTTCAACAACACCTCATCCTACCCATCAATCAACATTTATTTTCATTTTTATTGAGCCAAGCAAGCTTATAGGCCTATGCTGCAGAAAGCAGAGTAAAGTCACAAACTTGTTCAGAAGAACACACACACACACAGGCCTGACACCTGTCAATCACCTGGCTGTCACTGTCAGATAGTCACGGACTGACTCAGTTCCATCTTTGGTACAGCTTCAATACAAAAAAAACATAACTGGTCTAAAATGACACAATCTATTTAGATAGATATAGACACAGCGGTCTATAACATAATTTCTGAGCTCTATAACAGAGAATAGACTCGGTGGTCTAGTTTACAACAACACAAAGCTCATTCAAATAGGAAGGTGGTCAAATACCACAACATTCTGATAAATAAATTATTTATGAAGGTTACACTGACTCACCAATGGCAGTTGACTCTTCCATAACCCTTGGCCCGAACAAAACAATCCAGGTAACGTGGAAAACAAGGTAACATTCAAAACTTTGTACATGCTTAGTTCTCTTTTAAAATTTAGCGCTCATCTCCTTCACGGCAGCAAACTTGCCGAGTCGGCAAATTGGCTGTAACTGTTACAGCCAATCAGGGTTGGCTCACGGCCCCGATGCGTTCAGGACAGTTGTAAAGTAAGAATTAGCCTACACTGGCCACACAATGCACATTTTATCATTATTATAGCCTATAATTTACGATTATAGATGAACGTATCACACAAAACTGGGCCCTATCATTGGGCCCTATGAGTTTGTGGGCCCCGTGGAGACCGCCCCCTAACCCCCCTCTGGCTCCGCTACCGGACACACTGCTGAGTGGGGGGTTATATGGTGGTGGTCATTGTGGAGCAGGTGTGGGGGTTTTTCTCCACCTCAGGTGGTTGGTCAAGGCTGTGGTGGGGTGTAGTGGATACAGGAGTGTCCAACAGGTGATGGGGGGGGGGGGGGGGGGGTGTAGTGGATACAGGAGTGTCCAACAGGTGATGGGGGGGGGGTGTAGTGGATACGGGAGTGTCCAACAGGTGATGGGAGGGTGTAGAGGATACGGTGGTGTCCAACAGGTGATGGAGGGGAGATGTAGTGGATACGGGAGTGTCCAACCGGTTAATGGGGGGATGTAGTGGATACGGGAGTGTCCAACAGGTGATGGGGGGGTGTAGTGGATACAGGAGTGTCCAACAGGTGATGGGGGGAATGTAGTGGATACGGGAGTGTCCAACAGGTGATGGAGGGGAGATGTAGTGGATACGGGAGTGTCCAACAGGTGATGGGGGGGGGGGGGGGGGGGTGTAGTAGATACAGGAGTGTCCAACAGGTGATGGGGGGGGGGGTGTAGTGGATACGGGAGTGTCCAACAGGTGATGGGAGGGTGTAGAGGATACGGTGGTGTCCAACAGGTGATGGAGGGGAGATGTAGTGGATACGGGAGTGTCCAACAGGTGATGGGGGGATGTAGTGGATACGGGAGTGTCCAACAGGTGATGGGGGGGTGTAGTGGATACAGGAGTGTCCAACAGGTGATGGGGGGAATGTAGTGGATACGGGAGTGTCCAACAGGTGATGGAGGGGAGATGTAGTGGATACGGGAGTGTCCAACAGGTGATGGGGGGGGGGGGGGGGGGGGGGGTGTAGTAGATACAGGAGTGTCCAACAGGTGATGGGGGGGGGGTGTAGTGGATACGGGAGTGTCCAACAGGTGATGGGAGGGTGTAGAGGATACGGTGGTGTCCAACAGGTGATGGAGGGAAGATGTAGTGGATACGGGAGTGTCCAACAGGTGATGGGGGGATGTAGTGGATACGGGAGTGTCCAACAGGTGATGGGGGGGTGTAGTGGATACGGGAGTGTCCAACAGGTGATGGGGGAATGTAGTGGATACGGGAGTGTCCAACAGGTGATGGAGGGGAGATGTAGTGGATACGGGAGTGTCCAACAGGTGATGGGGGGGGGGTGTAGTGGATACAGGAGTGTCCAACAGGTGATGGGGGGGTGTAGTGGATACGGGAGTGTCCAACAGGTGATGGGGGGATGTCGTGGATATGGGAGTGTCCAACAGGTGATGGGGTGGGGGGGTTCTGACATCTCTGCTTCCTCTGAGAGAGACTGAGCTGGTCTGACCCTCCTGCTCCTTCCAGGGTGGAGCCTGCTGGACAACGATGGTTAACACCAGGACTGAGGAAGTGTAAGTGTGTTTTTATTCAACCATATTCACTCGTTCATGAGTCAATCAGTGATCAATAACTGATCAATAATAACTGCAGCTGCTTGTTTGTTCTCTCCATCAGATTCCTGTCAACTCACCATCGACACAAACACAGTCCACAAGAACATCAAACTGTCTGACAACAACAGGGAGATGACACTTGTGGGGGAGGATCACTCATATCCTGATCATCCAGACAGGTTTGATGATGATGATCTTCCTCAGCTGCTGTGTAGAGAAGTTCTGACGGGTCGCTGTTACTGGGAGGTCCAGTGGAGTGGAAATGTTTCTGTATCAGTGAGTTACAGAAGAATCAGCAGGAGAGGAAACTCTGATGACGGTTGGTTTGGAGGAAACGATCATTCCTGGAGTCTGGACTGTTATCCAGGTGGTCAGTACCGTGTCTGTCAAAATAACAGTGGAACATCCGTCACCTCCTCACATCCGTCTTCAGACTGTGGCAGAGCAGCCGTGTACGTGGACGTTCCTGCTGGAACTCTGTCCTTCTATGAAGTCGTCTCTGACAGACTGATCCACCTCCACACCGTCAACACCACCTTCACTGAACCTCTCTGTGCTGGATTTGGACTCTGGCCCTGGTTTGGTTATTGTTCCTCAGTGTCTCTGTGTCCAGTTTAGTCTCCAGAGTCTCCTGTCAGAGAAACTGTCTCTGTTGGATCCTGGACTTGGACTCTGGTTCTTCAGAGTCTCCATGATGATGACGATGATAATGATGATGATGAAGTTGATGATGATGATGAAGGTGATGATGATGATGATGAAGGTGGTGATGATGGTGATGATGATGATGATGATGATGATGGTGATGGTGATGATGATGAAGAAGGTAATGATGATGATGATGATGGTGATGATGAAGGTGGTGATGATGATGAAGATGATGATGAAGGTGATGATGATGATGATGATGATGATGATGATGATGATGATAATAGCCGTTAACCTTTAGTTTTTTGGTTTATTGTATTTTTATTTGATCTTTTTCACATTTAAACATTAAATAATTTACTGGACAGTTGATGTTTGATCATAAATTAGATTTTTATCTCATTATTCTTGTTTTATTTTTCATTCTGTCTCCAAATGTTTTTATCTTTGACTTCACATTTACATTCTTAAAGTTTTGTTTCTTCCCTGAAAGAAAATTTGATCTTCGTCTAAACATTTCTATTTTATATTCAACTTTTCCAGTTGGTACAATATTTGATTGATTTATCTGATTGTTTTAATTTGACCCCTCCTTGAACCGCCACCTTACTGTGGTGGAGGGGTTTGTGTGCCCGAGTGATCCTAGGAGCTATGTTGTCGGGGGCACTTTCGCCCCTGGTAGGGACTCCCATGGCAAACAGGTCCTGGGTGACGGGCCAGACTAAGAGCGGTTCACAAAGCCTACCATGGATAAAGCCAAATCAAGGACCGTTACGTCGCCCGGATCGGCGTCACCGGGGCCCCGCCCTGGAGCCAGGCCTGGGGTCGGGGCTCGTAGGCGAGCGCCTGGTGGCCGGGTCTTTGCCCGTGGGACCCGGCCGGGCTCAGCCCGAAACGGCGACGCGGGTCCGCCTTCCAGTAGGCCCACCACCCGCAGGAAGGACCATGGCAGGCCGGTGCATTGTGGGCTGGGTAGCGGTCGTGGCGGGGTGCCTCGACGACCCAATCCCTGGACATCAACCCTCACAGTGGGGACATGGAATGTCACCTCGCTGGGGGGGAAGGAGCCGGAGCTTGTGCGTGAGGTTGAGAGATACCGGCTAGAGATAGTCGGGCTCACCTCCACACATAGCTTGGGCTCTGGAACCCAGCTCCTTGAAAGGGGCTGGACCCTCCACTACTCTGGAGTTGCCCATGGTGAGAGGCGGCGGGCTGGTGTGGGCTTGGTTATAGCCCCCCAGCTCAGCCGCCATGTGTTGGAGTTCACCCCGGTGAACGAGAGGGTCGCTTCCCTGCGCCTTCGGGTCGGGGATAGGTCTCTCACTGTTGTTTGTGCCTACGGGCCGAACGGCAGTGGGGAGTACCCGGCCTTCTTGGAGTCCCTGGGAGGAGCACTTGATAGTGCTCCAACTGGGGACTCCATTGTTCTACTGGGGGACTTCAACGCTCACGTGGGCAATGACAGTGATACCTGGAGAGGCGTGATTGGGAGGAACGGCCTCCCCGATCTGAACCCGAGTGGTGTTTTGTTGTTGGACTTCTGTGCGAGTCGCAGCTTGTCCATCACGAACACCATGTTCAGGCATAAGGGTGTCCATCAGTGCACGTGGCACCAGGACACCCTAGGCCGGAGGTCAATGATCGACTTTGTTGTCGTTTCATCTGACCTTCGGCCGCATGTCTTGGACACTCGGGTGAAGAGAGGGGCTGAGCTGTCAACTGATCACCACCTGGTGGTGAGTTGGATGCGCTGGCGGAGGAGGAGGTTGGACAGACCGGGCAGACCCAAACGGATTGTGAGGGTCTGTTGGGAACGTCTGGCTGAGCCCTCTGTCAGGGACATCTTCAACTCCCACCTCCGGGAGAGCTTCTCTCGGATCCCGGGGGAGGCGGGGGACATTGAGTCCGAGTGGACCATGTTCTCTGCCTCCATTGTCAACGCGGCGGCTCGAAGCTGCGGACGCAAGGTCTCCGGTGCCTGTCGTGGCGGCAATCCTAGAACCCGGTGGTGGACACCGGAAGTACAGGATGCCGTCAGACTGAAGAAGGAGTCCTACCGGGCTATGTTGGCCGGTGGGACTCCTGACGCAGTAGATAGGTACCGGCAGGCCAAGCGGGCCGCGGCTCGGGCAGTCTTGGAGGCAAAAACTCGGGTCTGGGAGGAGTTCGGGGAGGCCATGGAGGAGGACTTTCGGTCGGCCTCGAGGAAATTCTGGAGGACCGTTCGGCGCCTCAGAAGGGGGAAGCAGTACTCTGCCGGCACCATTTATGGTGCTGGTGGGGAGCTGTTGACCTCGACTGGGGACATTGTCGGACGGTGGAAGGAATACTTCGAGGATCTCCTTAACCCGACTGACATGCCTTCCACTGAGGAAGCAGAGGGTTGGGGCTCGGAGGCGTGCTCATCCATCACCCAAGCCGAGGTCACCGAGGTGGTTCGTAAGCTCCTCGGTGGCCGGGCACCGGGGGTGGATGAGATTCGCCCTGAGTACCTCAAGTCTCTGGATGTCGTAGGGCTGTCTTGGCTGACACGCCTGTGCGACATTGCATGGAGGAAGGGGACAGTACCGCTGGGGTGGCAAACCGGGGTGGTGGTCCCTCTGTTCAAAAAGGGGGACCGGAGAGTGTGTTCCAACTACAGGGGGATCACACTTCTCAGCCTCCCGGGGAAAGTCTACGCCAGGGTACTGGAGAGGAGATTACGGCCGATAGTCGAACCTCGGATTCAGGAGGAACAATGCGGTTTTCGTCCCGGTCGTGGAACACTGGACCAGCTCTATACCCTCCGCAGGGTGCTCGAGGGTTCATGGGAATTTGCCCAACCAGTCTACATGTGCTTTGTGGATCTGGAGAAGGCATTTGACCGTGTCCCTCGTGCCATTCTGTGGGGGGTGCTGAGTGAGTATGGAGTCCGGGGCCCTCTACTAAGGGCTGTCCGGTCTCTGTATGATCGAAGCAGGAGTCTGGTTCGCATTGCCGGCAGTAAGTCAGACTTGTTCCCAGTGCATGTTGGACTCCGGCAGGGCTGCCCTTTGTCACCGGTCCTGTTCATAATTTTTATGGACAGGATTTCTAGGCGCAGCCAGGGGCCGGAGGGGATCCGGTTTGGGAACCTCAGGATTTCATCTCTGCTTTTTGCAGATGATGTTGTCCTGTTGGCTTCATCAGACCGGGACCTCCAGCATGTGCTGGGGCGGTTTGCGGCCGAGTGCGACGCGGCAGGGATGAGAATCAGCACCTCCAAGACCGAGGCCATGGTTCTCGACCGGAAAAGGGTGGCATGCCTTCTCCGGGTGGGTGGAGAAGTCCTGCCTCAGGTGGAGGAGTTCAAGTATCTCGGGATCTTGTTCACGAGTGAGGGAACAATGGAGCGTGAGATTGACAGGCGGATCGGTGCAGCGTCCGCAGTAATGCGGTCGATGTACTGGACCGTCGTGGTAAAGAGGGAGCTGAGTCGAAAGGCGAAGCTCTCGATTTACCGGTCAATCTACGCCCCTACCCTCACCTATGGTCATGAACTTTGGGTAGTGACCGAAAGGACAAGATCGCGGATACAAGCGGCCGAGATGAGTTTCCTCCGCAGGGTGGCTGGACGCTCCCTTAGAGATAGGGTGAGGAGTTCGGTCACCCGGGAGGAGCTCGGAGTCGAGCCGCTACTCCTCCACATTGAGAGGAGTCAGCTGAGGTGGCTTGGGCATCTGTACCGGATGCCTCCTGGACGCCTCCCTAGGGAGGTGTTCCAGGCATGTCCCACCGGGAGGAGACCCCGGGGAAGACCCAGGACACGCTGGAGAGACTATGTCTCTCGGCTGGCCTGGGAACGCCTCGGACTCCCCCCGGAAGAGCTGGAGGAGGTGTCTGGGGTGAGGGAAGTCTGGGCATCCCTGCTGAGGCTGCTGCCCCCGCGACCCGGTAACGGATAAAGCGGGAGAAGATGAGTGAGTGAGTGAGTGAGTTTTAATTTGATCCCTTCAGTTTTCAAAGTTGATGTAAAAATGAAGTGAGAAGATGGAAATATTCATGTAAGATCCAACATGTAAAAACACCAGCAACATGTTTAAAAGTATTCAAGTAGTCTTAAAACCAGTTTTTTAAGGGAAGGTTTATATACTGCAACTTTAAACGCTTGAGGTAAATATCCTAAGTTTAGGGATACGTTGTTCTGGTCCAGTATTGTCGTACCAATAAGAGAAAAAAATTACGTATCCTCACCACCTTCTATAGGGGCCCACACCTACCACCACCATCCTCACCACCTTCTATAGGGACCCACACCTACCACCACCATCCTCACCACCTTCTATAGGGGCTCACACCTACCACCACCATCCTCACCACCTTCTATAGGGGCCCACACCTACCACCACCATCCTCACCACCTTCTATAGGGGCCCACACCTACCACCACCATCCTCACCACCTTCTATAGGGACCCACACCTACCACCACCATCCTCACCACCTTCTATAGGGGCCCACACCTACCACCACCATCCTCACCACCTTCTATAGGGGCCCACACCTACCACCACCATCCTCAACACCTTTTATAGGGGCTCAACTACCACCACCATCCTCAACACCTTCTATAGGGGCCCACACCTACCACCACCATCCTCACCACCTTCTATAGGGGCCCACACCTACCACCACCATCCTCACCACCTTCTATAGGGGCCCACACCTACCACCACCATCCTCACTACCTTATATAGGAGCCCACACCTACCACCACCATCCTCACCACCTTCTATAGGGGCCCACACCTACCACCACCATCCTCAGGGGCCCAAACCTACCCCCACCATCCTCACCACCTTCTATAGGGGCCCACACCTACCACCACCATCCTCACCACCTTCTATAGGGGCCCACACAAATAAATGCAATAACACATGTGTCCACTAGAGGGCAAATAAATGCATTTAAAAACGGTAATTTATGTGTCCACTAGAGGGCAAATAAGTAATTTTAATGCAGTAATTTTTGTGTCCACAAGAGGGCAATTAAACGCATTTAAATGCAGTAATTTATGTGTCCACTAGAAAGCAGATACATCCATTTAAATGCAGTAATTTATATGTCCACTAGAGGGCAAATAAGTAATTTTAATGCAGTAATTTTTGTCCACAAGAGGGCAATTAAATGCATTCAAATGCAGTAACTCATGTGTCCACTAGAGGTCAAAATAATGCCTTTAAATGCAATAACCTTTGTGTCCACTAGAGGGCAAATAAATGCATTTAAATGCAGTAACATACATGTCCACTAGAGGGCAAATAAATGCATTTATTAATATTAATTACTGCATGTAAATGCATTTATTTGCCCTCTAGTCGACATATAAGTTACTGCATTTGAATGCATTTAATTGCCCTCTAGTGGACATATTAATGACTGCATTAAAATAACTTATTTGCTCTCTAGTCGACATATAAATTACTGCACTCAACTGCATTTAAATGCATTTAAATGCATTTATTTGCCCTCTAGTGGACATATAAGTTACTGCATTTAAATGCATTTACTTGACCTCTAGTGGTCATGTAAATTACTGCATTAAAATGACTTATTTGCCCTCTAGTGGACATATAAATTACTGCATTAAAATTACTTATTTGTTCTCTAGTCGACATATTAATTGCTGCATTTAAATGCATTTAGTAGCCCTCTAGTGGACATATACATTACTGCATTTCAGTGCATTTATTTCCCCTCTCTTTAATATATTAGTTACTGCATTTAAATGCATGTATTGCCCTCTAGTGGACATATAAATTACTGCGTTTTAATGCATGCATTTGCCCTCTAGTGGACATATTAATTACTGTATTAAAATTAGTTATTTGCCCTCTAGTGGACACATAAATTACTGCATTTTAATGCATGTATTTTCCCTCTAATGGACATATTATTTACTGTATTAAAATTACTTATTTGCCCTCTAGTAGACATAATAATTACTGCATTTAAATGCATTTTTTTTGCCCTCTAGTGGACAAATAAATTACCGAATTAAAATGACTTATTTGCCCTCTAGTTGACATATAATTTACTGTATTCAAATGCATTTATTTCCCCTCTTGTGGACATATAAGTTACTGCATTTACTTGACCTCTAGTGGTCATGTAAATTACTGCATTTTAATGCATGTATTTTCCCTCTAATGGACATATTATTTACTGTATTAAAATTACTTATTTGCCCTCTAGTGGACCTATTATTTACTGCATTAAAATTACTTATTTGCCCTCTAGTGGACATAATAATTGCTGCATTTAATTGCATTTTTTTGCCCTCTAGTGGACACATAAATTACCGAATTAAAATGACTTATTTGCCCTCTAGTGGACATATAAGTTACTGTGTTTAAATGCATTTAATTGCCCTCTAGTGGACATATAAATTACTGCGTTTTAATGCATTTATTTGCCCTCTAGTGGATATATTAATTACTGTATTAAAATTACGTATTTGCCCTCTAGTTGACATATAAGTTACTGCATTTAAATGCATTTATTTGCCCTCTAGTGGACACATAAATTACTGCATTAAAATTATTTATTTGCTCTCTAGTCGACAAATTAATTGCTGCATTTAAATGCATGTATTGCCCTCTACTGGACATATTAATTACTGCATTTAAATGCATTTATTTGCCCTCTAGTGGACACACTAATTACTGCATTAAATTGACTTATTTGCCCTCTAGTGGATGTAAAAGTTACCACATTTAAATGCATTTATTTGCCCTCTAGGGAATATATTAGTTACTGCATTAAAATTATTTATTTGCCCTCTAGTGGACATATAAAGCAGCCTGGGGTTGATTTAGTGAAGTGAAGTGAAAAAAAATAATTCAAAAAATTATTGTATTTTTTATTTATTTTTTAACTCTTCGGGGCCCCTAGTGGTCACGGGGCCCTAAGCAGCTGCTTAGTTGGCTTATGCCTTGGGCCGGCTCTGGCTTATTTGCCCTCTAGTGGACACATAGAGGGCACCGCTGTGGAGGGCAAATATGGACTGTCCAGCAAGTTTTGATCTGGAGAAGCTGAATAACATTTGGACTTTTGTTTTGGTGTCATAAAAAACCCAACACAATCTTTCCCTCCACTGTTGCAAGGCTGTAGCGGTGATTTGTGGGTGGATAATATTAGACCAATTCTCAGAAGAGATTACAATTACCAGTTCAGTTTCCCATTTATATATTTATATAGTTTGCGGCGTGGCCCCGTAGGTCGACTATATACACGTATAGTTCAACAATCCTTTTTCAAGATAATTTCGAGGTATAGGCCCTGATGAATATCTGAGTTGCAAATTCCTATAGAAATAGTTTCGGTCAAGCTTCATATCTTTCCCACATAGTTTTAAAGTGTATAAATTCCTGGTTATCAACCATCAGACAGAACGCTGTAATTCCTTTACTCACCCAATGGGTGAAGCTGCTGTCATTCACAGCTGGCTCAACGTTTGGATCGTAGGCTGCCCATAATAGTATTTGAGTTTCTTTTTGAACTTTAAAAGGAGCTTGAGGCAGGATTTATGAAAAAATTCGTATACGTTTTAAGTTTTCTAGTAATAATGTCAGATGAAGCGTTCCAAACCCAAAAGAATGATTCCTCTAGTGTATCTCTCCGTTGCCTTGAACAGGCTGTGTTCTGCAAAATGTGCTGCAATCCGGGCCCAAATTCCCCGCGCTGGGCTGCGGATGTGACGTCACATGACACTGCATGCGCTTTCTCCCCGTTCTCCCGTGCCGGCTTCGCTGTTGGCTGCAGTACCCCCGGCGGCCGTCGTGGTGAAGGGTGGCGCTAGAGAGTCTCATTTCTTAAAAGGAGCCTCATGCTCCTTTAAGTTTCTCCACTAGACCAGACCAGATTTCCATTGAAAACCTAACCCACGGACTCTGGATATCATGTTTTGTAGCTGGTGCATATCCTAGTAAACTCTGAAGGGGCTTATCTAAGAATGATAGCTCGATAACTTTCCACTTTGCAAAATATTCCTGATCACACCAGAGTATCAATGGTCTTATTTGTGATGCCAGATAGTCCTTGAGGCTTGGAAGGCTCATCCCTCTTTGGCAGTTGTAAGGTTGTGTATCTTATAGGGGCCTTGCCACTCTATTTTAATCGGGATATTTACTTATCCCAATAGCAAAACTTGTTATCAGGGATTGGAATAGATAAAGTCTGAAATAAGTACAGTAATCAGGGCAAAATCAAGGGGCAGGGAAGCCCATCTATCCAGATCCTCTTTTATCTTTCCAGTAATACGTTTATAATTATTAGTGTATAGTTAGGATATGTCATTAGTTAGTGTCAGCAGAAGTATTTAATCATTGTTGAGTCCTAGTAAAACGTGTATTTATTTTTAAGGTCTGGTATTGGGGTAACATTAAACATTAAAGCTTGCGTTGTGTCAGTGTTATGGGTGTAGCCTGACATGGCACCATACATCTGCAGCACGTCCATTAGTCTGGACTTGCTGCAGGATTCCCTCCCTAAATGTACAGTTGAAGCTCTTATGCAGCATAGGTAGTAGTTCCATCATTGATTTATACCATTCTCATGGGAACCCGTCAGTCCCTGGAGATTTTCGCAGCATTTCAGCCTTATCTATTTCTGCAGTCGATATTTCTTTTATTCATTTGTCTTTATGTAATTTCCGTTCAAAGTCCAAATGGTTCCGAAATGATTTGACCTTACTGGAATCAAATGGTGTGGGCTGAGAGACTGATAAAAATGTTCAAATGTTTTTTGTATCCCTTCTAATTCATGGGTAGTCTTTTTGGAAATAAGATTCCTAATTCTACATACTGCATTTTCTGAAACGTTTTACTAGTTGCTATGAATCAGGCCAAAGGAAACAGAAGCAGCCTAAAACTGGAGGACGCCCCAAATATGTTTTGGAACCGTGGAGCTGGTAGCTGTTGCTGCAATTTGATAGTGAAATCCGACCTGTTCACCTGTCCCCGACCTGTTCACCTGTCCCCGACCTGTTCACCTGTCCCCGACCTGTTCACCTGTCCCCGACCTGTTCACCTGTCCCCGACCTGTTCACCTGTCCCCGACCTGTTCACCTGTCCCCGACCTGTTCACCTGTCCCCGACCTGTTCACCTTTCCCCGACCTGTTCACCTGTCTCTGACCTGTTCACCTGTCTCTGACCTGTTCACCTGTCCCCGACCTGTTCACCTGTCTCTAACCTGTCCCCCCGTCTCCGACCTGTTCACCTGTCCCCGACCTGTCCCCCTGTCCCCCTGTCCCCGACCCGTCCCCTGAACAGTTACGCTTTACTCAGTTTCATACGGAAATAAAAAGTCAATGCATGATGCAGCAACACCACATTAGTCTATATGCACCCCATATAGTGTAGTGATCTGATATTTTTAGATGATAATCATACAGAAATTAACCAACATCAAGCTTCACACGGGGTCTTTGAAGAAATCCAGATCTGCAGAATAACGAGAGGACACATGTGGCCGCATCATGCAGTAAAAAAAACACAAAAAACCCCCAGCTTTTTAATCTTTCTTCAAAGTCAAAGCAGCGCAAAACGTATAGGGATTCATCAGAAGCTCTGATTACATTTACCATCAAATTTACCGTTAGCATAGCAACTTAAAACATACTGTATGCCAATAACGCTTTTTTCTTAATTTGGTCCCTTTTCAGAATGTGACATGGTAGTCACTGAAATCTAATGCTTAAGTGTCTGCTCAGTTGCTTTTGACTCAATATTAAAATGAAGTGTTAAATAAAGGGAATTGTTCAACAGAATGAGGGCAGTACAACACAGACTTCACTTATCTAGTAGTTATCTAATCAGCTGAACGAAATATAGATGTCATGGTGTCATTTTAGAATTATTGCAGGTCCAGAGGTAATTTAAATCCAGCACGAATAGTACATATGGTGATAAAAACCACATGAAAAACGCACTACTGTGTGACTCTTTTCTAATATTCTGACACTTATTTCTTGTTGTGAGTTTGCAGTGAGAGGGAAACTGAAATCCAACAAAGAACTTTTTTTATTTAAATGATGGAACAATGGATCAATGGAACATAAACTGGTGAAAAATCTAATTTTAATTTTTCAGTTGAAACTGAAAACAAAATCCAGGTTTTTTTTTTTAGAACAACATAACATGTCTAAATTGGTACCTTTAACTGAGCTCTCCAAGTAAAAGCTGCCCCACACTGATCACAGACAATTTTTTATCCAGTGTGAATACCCTGATGACGCCTTAGACTACCTTGTTGGGTAAAAGCTGCCCCACACTGATCACATCTGTAAGGCTTAAATCCAGTGTGAATACGCTGATGACTCCTTAGATGACCTTGTTCGGTAAAAGCTGCCCCACACTGATCACATCTGTAAGGCTTATCCCCAGTGTGAATACGCTGATGACGCCTTAGATGACCTTGTTCGGTAAAAGCTGCCCCACACTGATCACATCTGTAAGGCTTATCCCCAGTGTGAATACGCTGATGACGCCTTAGATGACCTTGTTCGGTAAAAGCTGCCCCACACTGATCACATCTGTAAGCCTTAAATCCAGTGTGAATACGCTGATGACTCCTTAGGTGACCTTGTCGGGTAAAAGCTGCCCCACACTGATCACATCTGTAAGGCTTTTCCCCAGTGTGAATACGCTGATGACTCCTTAGATAATCTTGTCGGGTAAAAGCTGCCCCACACTGATCACATCTGTAAGCCTTAAATCCAGTGTGAATACGCTGATGACTCCTTAGATGACCTTGTTGGGTAAAAGCTGCCCCACACTGATCACATTTGTACGGCTTTTCTCCAGTGTGAATACGCTGATGAAGCCTTAGATTACCCTGGTGGGTAAAAGCTGCCCCACACTGATCACATTTGTACGGCTTTTCTCCAGTGTGAATACGCTGATGACTCCTTAGACTACCTTGTCGGGTAAAAGCTGCCCCACACTGATCACAGGTGTACGGCTTCTCTTCAGTATGAATCCTCTTTCGGACCTTCAGACCTGGTGAAGTGGTGAGGACTTTATCCCTCCTATTTTTTCTCTCTTTGGCTTTATGTTTCTGTAAGGAAAGAGAAAAAGACTTAGATCCGGTTGTTGGTTGACCTTCCAAATCCTTTTTCAGTTCAAGTCAAGTGTTGTCTGTCATGTTCGCAGTGAAACAATGAAGAGTTTTATGTCTGAGTGCTATGTAAAGCATGTTCTGTTATCAATGGCTCTTGACAGCCAGAAATATTCAGATAAAACATCTCAATATGTCAAAACAAAAGTGTGAAGGGGTAAAGCTACTCACCCTCAAAACAAAATCATAAATTGTTTATAGAAATTCCACTGAAAAGATGTGGGGATTAATGGTGTAATTTTTGTAGAGCAAATGCTCAGATTTTGGCCGTTGTTTGTATTGTTGTTGTTTCAATCTCTGTGAGCTGGTCAGGTTGAAAATCTATTTTTACAGAGATGGACATTTTTTTAGCACATATGTTCAATATATGAAAAAAATTGCAGGTGTGCGTGTATGCGTGTGTGTGTGTGTGTGTGTGTGTGTGTGTGTGTGTGTGTGTGTGTGTGTGTGTGTGTGTGTGTGTGTGTGTGTGTCGGGGCTCGAAAATTCTGTTATGTCCATAAGACCTGGCAAAAAAGTTTGGGAACCACTGCAGCACCACAAGGACACGGCCTGAAAACTGGGCTGTCTGTCTTGCATCCTTTGTTCAGGGCTTGTGGACTAACTCAGTGAACCCAGCATGGATATTTTGTACCTTTGGAACTTTCATTTATTGAGGTGAAGTTTATTTGCTTTTATCTGATTTGAAGCCAATTTAAGGTGTTTTCATGTTCATTTAAAATTAGATGTTCATTGTTACTACTACTGATGAGCCTAAAGGCTGAATTAAGGTTCTGCATCAAACCGACGCCGTGCCTACGTCGTCACCATGACGCCGTCGTGAACCCTTCAAACTTCTCAGTCAATCCATTTCGCCGCGGTGCAGTACCCCCCGCGACCGCTAGTTTGCGATCTTTTCCTAAATGGTTTATCCGACTTTTCCGGTCACAGTGAATGAAAGAGATAAGGACAACTATTGTGCAAAAAAAAACAAAACAAAACAAACAAAAAAGGTGACTTCCGGTATGGGTGACGAGGAGTAGTCACGTTTCTCTCTCGCTCCCTCAACTACGTTTTATAAACTTTAAAACCCCGCTCTTCTGACGTTTAACGGGGCTTATTATTTAACAACCTGCTGTTTGCTCAGCATAATGTCCACTTTGAGATCAAGAAAGGACAATTCACAAAAGGAAGAAGCCGCTGCTAGCGACGTTAGCATGGCGGCGCTAACAACGTTGCTGCAGGACCACAAGGCGGTCCTTTTGTCGGAATTTAAATCTTCCATGGCCTCATTGGAAGCCAAGATTGACATGATGCACGCTACAGTATTGGACCATGGTCAACGCATCGGCTCGCTGGAGACAAACGCCAACTTTACCGACGAGCGCCTAGCCGCATTGGAGACTACCTGTGCGGAGCTAGAGGCTAGCAACGCTAAGCTAAAGGCCAAAGCCTCGGACCTCGAGGTGACGAGCCGCCGGGCAAACTTTCGGCTGATTGGGCTGCCGGAGTCGACTGAGGGGCCTCGCCCGACCGCCTTTCTTTCTTCTCTGCTGCAAAAAGTGATGGGCGAGGAGGTTCTTCCCAAACCACCAAAACTGGAACGTGCACACAGGATACCATTTGCCAGGCCTAAGTCGACTGAGAAGCCGCGGACTGTTATCATGTATTTCCACAGTTTCCAGACCAAGGAGAGGGTGCTGCGCGAGGCCAGACGGAGGAGAGGGCAGCTACACTACGAGGGCAAGCCGATAGCTTTTTATGAGGACTATCCTGCTGATGTGCTTGAGCTCCGTACAGAGTATCGTGGAGTCATGTCACAGCTGTACGACCTGGGGCTCAAGCCGTCTTTACAGTATCCGGCCAGGCTGAGAATCACCACAGAGGACGGGAGCACGGTTCGGCTCTCGTCGATTCAGGAAGCCAAGAAATACATCGCTGACAGGCGCAACACCACCTGAGACACGGTAATTAACTTTGAGCAGTATTTTTAATGTGCTCATCGGCCTGGCCCGGAGCTAACGGCTTGTTTTTAGCGCAGCCCCCACCACTTTTCACTTGGAGCTGCAGCCCGGGCTGGCCACCTGTTGCGGTGCTTGAACTGAACGTTCTTTGGTTGTTGCGACCCGATTTGTTTTTTGCTTCTTTTTTGCTACACGGGGCATTATTTTGTAGCACGGTCCGCGCCTCCGTGCGTGGGGTGCCCTCTGGGTGCCTTGAACATTTTTTTAATTTAATTTTCTTTCTTAACTTGACATGCTGTGTCATGAAGAACCTGTGATGGGTAGCACACCTTTTTTTTTGGTATGGACACCTTTTTTTTATTTATTTATTTTTTTTTTAAGCGATCCCTCTCTGGGTGCCTTGAACAAGTTTTAATTTTTTCAATTTTTTTTTTTTGTTAACTTTAATTTTGTTTTATTTTACTTTATTTTTTATTTATTTATTTTTTTATATTAATATTTAACTTTTTACTTGACATACTGTGTCATGAAGAGCTTGTGCTGGGTAGCACGCATTTCGTTTTGTTTGGACTCTTATTACTTTGCCTGAAGTTAATTCTTTTTTTTTATTTATTTTTTTGACAACTGCCACTACTCATTGGATGGGGCCACCATGAAGGGATCGAACTGTTCAGCATATTTTCTGTGCACTGTGGGCGCCGCTTCCGCTCCCGGAGGTGCCTGATCTGTAAGTGGAGCAGCGTGGTCCGACACCTACCCGTGGACTTTTGCTTTCTTTCTGGACAATTAACGATAATTTTATTTTAATTTATTACCGCATTCTTGCCAGTTAATATGCCTTGCTTAACATATTAGGTGGTGTTGCGAGTTTGTTCACATGTCATTGTTTACTTTGACTGTTTTTATTTTACATTTCCTCCATACTGCTCTGATTGGCATTATTAGGAAATGTGGATTTATTACCATCAGCACCACATAAATGAGTGTGCTTGTTATAGTTCATGCCTCCCCGAGCCACATTGTTACATTCTTGGGGGGTTTTACCTTTTGTACGGATTTATTTTACACTGAGGGAAGAGAGGTTTTGTAGGGGAAGTTTATAACTGACTAAGTCAGGTAGTTCTAAACAAGTGTTTAGTGTTTCCTTAGGGACTAGGTTTGTTTATGTCTGTCTTCGTCCTGAATGAATGTGTGTGTGAGTGGCTACAACCCCCCCCCCCACCCCTTCCTTTTCTGCTCAGGTATCTTTACATCGGCAGTTCCAAGTCATAAATGACTGGTAGGAACATCCGGTTCGTCTCCTGGAACACCAAAGGAGTGAATGAGGTCTCTAAAGCCAATAAGGTGATATCCCACTTAGTACATCTTGGGGGCGATGTATGCTTCCTTCAAGAAACGCATCTTCGCACCTCTGAAGTGTCCCGTCTTAAGAAGCCATGGATGGGACACCTGTTCCACTCGAGGTACTCTGAGAGGGCCAGGGGGGCGGCTATCATTATACATAGAAACGTTTCTTTTGAGCTTGAATCATCTGTACTTGACCCTAACGGCCGATATGTCATCGTTTCAGGCAAATTGCAAAATACTCCCGTGGTTCTGGCTTCGCTATATGCACCAACGTGGGATGATGACAAATTTATATCCAAATTCTTTTCCACCATACCCAATTTGGATGATCACCAGATTATAATCGGTGGTGATTTTAACCTGGTTCAAGATATAGACCTTGACAGATCATCAAGGAAACAAACTTCTTTATCCAAATCTGCCAAAGCTTTAAAATTTCACGCCAGTCAGCTCGGCTTGGAGGACCCCTGGAGGGCCAGATTTCCATCCAGCAAAGCTTTCTCTTTCTTTTCACATGTTCACCACTCGTACTCCCGGATCAACTTTTTTTTACTGGATAGTAAATTGTTACATAACGCTGTCACCAGTGAATATCATAGCATAGTTATTTCAGATCACGCGCCAACCACTGTTGATATTAAGTTTTCTGGTTGCAAAGCTCCCTCAAAACACTAGAAATTTAGCTCGCATTTGCTTTCAGAAGCAGGATTTGAATCCTTCCTCACTTCGCAGATTAAATTCTTCTTTGAGACCAATGATACGCCGGGCATCGGATCTGACATGCTCTGGGAGACTTTCAAGGCTTATATTCGGGGGCAGGCTATCTCTTTCGTTTCCCATCTTAAAAATCTGAACAGACTAAGATGGCAGACATTTCAACTGAGATCCGAAACTTGGACACGCAGAAAACCCTTCAGCAGCTCTGTATAAGAAACGGCTTCTGCTGCAATCGCAATATGACGTGTTAGCCTCCAGTAAAGTTGAAAGACAGCTACTACATACCAGACAACGTTTTTTGCGAACAGGGAGATAAAGCAGGTAAACTGCTTGCATACCAGGCTCGTTCGGCTAGCGCGTCTAGACTGATCCCCAATATAAAATCGTCCATGGGTGATATCAAAACAGACCCCACCGAGATCTGTAATGTTTTCTCCGACTTCTATTCTTTACTCTACTCCTCTGAGTCCTCTTCACAGGACTGGGACAGCCGTAACCCCTTGGATGACCTTACATTTCCTCAAATCAACTTGGAAGGCGCTGATGATTTAGGTGCACCACTGACCGCAGCAGAGGTAACAACTGCCATTAAATCTTTGCAAACTGGGAAATCTCCCGGCCCTGACGGGTACACTACGGAGTTTTACAAAGCTTTTGCAGACTTACTCACTCCGATCCTGGTCAGAATGTTTAATGACGCTTTCCAGAAAGGCCGACTTCCACCCACCCTGACAGAAGCCTCAATTTCTATCTTATTAAAGAAAGACAAAGATCCGTTGTTGTGTGGCAGTTACAGACCCATATCCTTACTGAATGTGGATTTTAAAATAATGGCTAAGGTCCTTGCCACCCGCATCGAGAGAGTATTGCCTGCTCTTATTCATCCAGACCAATCTGGTTTTATCCCTGGTAGACATTCTTTCTTTAACACCAGACGGTTATTCGACATTATTTACACTCCCACCGCGGACTCTCCCGAAATCGTTCTTTCTTTAGATGCCGAAAAGGCCTTCGACCGGGTGGAGTGGAGGTACATGTTCTATGCTCTCAACAGGTTTGGTTTCAGCGCTAATTTTATTTCCTGGATTCAGTTACTCTACACATCCCCGGTTGCTTCAGTCAATATCAATGGAATCCGCTCCAACTCGTTTCCGCTCTCGCGAGGTAACAGACAGGGCTGTCCTTTATCCCCTTCTCTGTTTGTGCTCGCCGTGGAGCCGTTGGCTATCTGGCTCCGTAATGAGGGTCGTTTTGACGGTATCATGCGCCAAGGGTTAACTCACAAGTTGTCGTTGTACGCGGACGACCTCTCGGACCCCCCGAATTCCCTTCCTGTAATTTTGAACATATTAGAGGTATTTAAGAAAATCTCCGGTTATAAACTCAATCTTCATAAAAGTGAATATTTTCCAGTTAACGATCTGGCTAATGCTCTTCCTCAAAATATTTTTCCCTTTAGGAAAGTCTCGGAAGGGTTCAAATATTTGGGTATCTTTGTGAGTAAATCCTTTACAGAACTAGCTGCCAAGAACTTTGATCCCTCAGTTGAGCGTTGCAAAGAAGACTTAGCCAGGTGGTCCTCCCTGCCTCTCTCTTTAATGGGACGTGCTAACCTGATCAAGATGATTACTCTACCGCAATTTTTATATCTCTTTCAGCAAATTCCGATTTTCTTACGCAACTCATTTTTTCTCTCTCTTGATAAAATAATTAATTCATTTCTATGGTGTGATAAAAAGGCTCGTATTAGGAAGGAGATTCTCCAACTCTCCAAGGCAGAGGGTGGCCTGGCGCTACCAAGCTTCCGTCATTATTACTGGGCGTGTAATATTAATAAACTCCTCTTTTGGAACTCCAAAATTGCACAAGCTGGCTTACCCCAATGGGCTCAAATGGAGATATCCTCATCCAGGCACTCACTGTGGTCAGTGGTTTGTGCACAATTACCTCTGCCGCTCAAGGTCTCCATTAACCCGATTGTGACTAACACCTTAAAAATCTGGAGCCAATTCAGAAAGCACTTTGGTTTACATGTACCATCAGGTCTGGCTCCTATTTACCGCAATCATTGTTTTGTCCCTTCTTACTCAGATCCAACATTTCGGGATTGGCATGAGAAAGGTCTACATTCTGTCAGTAGCCTATACATTGATGGGATTTTCCCTCAATTTTCTGATCTGGCTGCTAAATTCACTCTCCCAAACTCCCATCGGTTTCGTTATTTTCAGGTTAGACATTTTGTTCAGAATCAATACCCGCAATTCCCTAGTCAGCCCCCAAACTCTAGTTTAGACCCGTTTCTATCTCTGAAGACAGACTCTAAGAGGTTGATTTCTATCATTTATAGAAACATTTTTTGCGGTTAATCCAACCAGACTGGACTCACTTCGAACTGTGTGGAGTCAGGACTTTGGGACTGATATCACTGATGATCAGTGGGATCATATGTTAGATCTGGTACACACATCTTCTATATGTGCAAGACACTGTCTACTTCAATGCAAAATCCTACACAGGAGCCACTACACCAATGCAAGATTAGCGAAGATTTACCCAGATAGGGCTGACTCATGTAACAGATGTAAATTATCACCGGCAGATTACATGCATATGTTTTGGTCATGTCCGAAATTGTCTTTATTTTGGTTGGGGTTGTTTGATACGCTGGAGAGGGTTTTGGGTAGCACAATTGACCCCGACCCCCTCACTGCCCTCTTTGGAGTACCACGACACACTGGGATGCCTAACACTGCGAAACGAGTTATAGCCTTCACAACTTTACTCGCTAGAAGGCTCATCCTCCTCAAATGGACACATACGCTTCCGCCCACACACAATAGGTGGATACATGAAATCCTATACTGCATTAAGCTGGAGAAGATTAGGTTCTCCCGTCGGGGTTCCTTGGAATCCTTTAACAAAACTTGGCAACCTTTTGTTGACCACATTCACTCACTCAGCATTGATGAAGAACCTGAGGACTAATTAGGAAAGCTGTGAGCAGAATAAACCCCCCCACACACCCCCCCTCCCCCTTCCCCGAGTGAATGAGTGTGTTTGTATGTATGTGTATTTTTGTATATAATCTGTACACTGTCCTTATTTGAGTTATGTGATCATGTAAACCTTGATACTTGCTTCATTGTTACTGTCATTTATGTGTTGAAAAATGAAAATTCAATAAACAGAGTTGGAAAAAAAATAAATAAATAAATAAAAAAATAAAAAAATCACACATACACGAAGAAAAGAGCGCTAAAAGTTCACGACTGCATGAATAAAAATACTTTTGAATTTGAATCCCATTCACTAATGCCCTGCCTACAGTCTACATTTATATTATATATTCGGACGCAGACAAGTTTAAAAGTCTCTTGGGAAGGTCACGTGTTTGTGTTTTCTGCTGCTCAGTTCAAACTACTGACAATGAAGAGGATCTAAGATGGCGGAGTGAGTGGCAGCATTTTTGCAGGCTCCGTTAAGAGGCACTAATTAGTCCTTGAAAAATTTTTTTTTTTTTGGCAACAACCCAAACTTTTTTACTTGGACATTGTTAATCACTTAAATTTACCCCCCCCCCCCCCCCCCAAAAAAAAAGCACACTCCTTAAAGCTTTCTCTTTGGACACTTAAGAAGACTGTCTGCGAGTAGATCTGTTCTGGGTCTCTGGAAAGCGCCTAGAGACAACTTTTGTTGTATTAGACGCTGTATAAATACAATTGAATTGAATCTGGGGCAGACATGCATACCTGCCAACATTGGGCTGTGAAAAAGAGGGAGATTTTCTGGGGTAGCGCTTGGAATGCTACACTCACAACATCCCCGTACTGATATAAACAAGACCACTTTTAATGAGCTTTAAATCCATAGCTACGATGAAATGTGCTAAAATGTACCTCCCAAAATGACTCTACAGCCTTCTTGGAGCCAAATATGTTTAATATTAATAACAATAAAATTGTACATACAATAATAACAAAAAACAATGCTGTCAATAATGTCATCTTCTAAACCACACACATACTGAATCAGCACTGAGGTGGTGGTGTGTGTGTGCGTGTGTGCGTGTGTGCGCGTGTGTGTGTGTGTGTGTGTGTGTGTGTGTCCAGGACTTCAATTTTCCAGGTTCCCTTTGTCACCCAAGGACCTGTTGTAGTTGTAGGTGTTAGACTTTGCAGCTTCAATCACTGTCTTGGAGGAACATACTTGTGGCCAGGGCTGGTATGGTTTATCTTGCAAGAAAGAAGTAGAATTATCCATACTCATTGTGTTTTCTGTGAGGATCTTCACCATGCTGAGTCACCTCTCTGAGCTTGCATTGCTGTGAGGGATGCAGAGCATTGCCTTCATCAGTGATGCCAGATTTGTAAAGCTCTCCTCTTTCCCTAGAAGGCCCCAGAACCAGAACCAGAATCAACTCTCTCTTCCTGTGGGAGATCCTTGCTTACTATGACTTGATACTCCAACTATTCCCTCAGCTTTTTTTCAAAGCATTTTCTCAAATAAAACAAATTTTCAAATAACAAAATAACATATTTGAACCATTTTCCAGACAATAAAATAACTGAAAAAGTCTGAAAAGTGGTTCAAATGTGTTATTTGTAACTTGAAAAATGTTAAATATGTTGATGTAAAATATGCTTTGCTGATGAGAAAATATGTTTCTCTATTTTTCTTATTTTTTTGAGGGGGGATATATATTGTTTTTCGGCACTACCTTGTTCGCTATAGCTGATATAACATGGATTACTCCTATGTGGGATCAATAAAGTTCTTATTTTTGCCATCTGAGAAAATTAAATATATCATATTTGGTACCTAACTGTTTCCCAAGTATATTAGTGCGTGTGTGAATTAATAAATGTACGTACATTTCTTTGTAGAAAGGCGCTTAATGAAAATATGTCCATTTACTTGTATTAGTTTACAGCGCAGTCTTGCCACATCCAATATGCCTGCGGCGTCGACGTACGGCTCAGCGCTCGATGGGGCGTCTACGTAGCTTGGACGTAGGCAGTGACGTATGGCACGCAAGGCACGTAGGACGGGTGCTTTTGGGTTGGGTTGCCAGGTTCTCAGGTACCACGACACATTAAACACCATTGACTCGTTTCACTTTAAAATCAGGAGATAAGTGGGAGAAATTACAAATCGGGAGCAGGGCGGGAGAAATGGTTGAAAATCGGGAGACTCCAGCATAAATCGGGAGTGTTGGCAGGTATGGACATGTCCGAAAACGACTACTCTAACTGCTCTCCAGGAGGCGTGTGGGGACAACGATATCGAGGACATTGAGGTCGACGTAAACTCCTCTAAAGGAGGCAAACTTAATTTGAGTCATACGCCTAATAAAAGTCCACATGCAAAGAAGACGAAAAATAGGGGGAAATAGGACGGTGAGGAAGAGGCGACGACCAGCGCTGCTATTCTCCATGCAGTTATGGCTCTGACTGGAAAAGTGGATACGCAGACTGAACTGCTGAAAAGCCTCTTCGGTCCAGCTTATGCATTACCCACTTTAGGAATCTTCTGTCAGATCATATTAGTAGTGAGATAATGTCTGCCTCCACTGAACAACATTCGGCCGAACTGCATTCTCTCTGGTCCCCGATTATAGGCTTCATTACCTAGTGGGGGCGGGGGGTGGTGATCCTGTAGCCCTTGGGGTTGGGGGCCGGCTTGGGGGGCTGGGGTGCGGGCCTCTGGTGGCCCCTGGGGGGCAGTGGTGTCAGCTAAGGATACTTAGCGTTTGGAGGGGAGGGTCACTGTCAGTTTGATACCCTGACCTCCCCCTCCCTGTTTTTATTGCATTAATTACATACACTCAACACCAGGGGCGGGAGAGGGGCCCAAACCACCTGAGTTCCCTCGCTGGCCTGGGACAGGCGGGGCTCGCCGCGCAGCCTGGGGTGCTACCTGGCGGTGCTGGACCCCCCCGGGGAGGGGCAAACGGTGCTGGACCCCCCCGGGGAGGGGGAAACGGTGCTGGACCCCCTCGGGGAGGGAGAAACTGGGAGTGAATGTGCGTCTTTGTCGGTGAGAATGCGGTATGAAAGGGTCCTGCCATGGAGGATTTGGACCTCCATTGGCAGGACAACAAAATTGAATAATTTATTAATATTATTACAATACAAAGATGTTTATTAATATTATCATCATTATTGTAGTTAGTATATTATATTATTATAATTATTATAGGAATCGGATGGATGAATGGGATGCCTGGGTCGGGGGCCCTCCGTTGTCGGGCCCGTGTGGGTGTCGCCCTGTTGGGGGGTTCCCCGGGCCCGTCTCCGGTCCCCCCCTCCCTGTTGGGGGGTTCCCTCTCTCCGGGCCCGTCTCCGGTCGCCCCAGCTGCTTCTGCGGCGGGGCGCTCCTCTGGTCCTGGAGGGCCGCTTTTGTGGAGGCGGGTGCACCTGTCCGTGTCGGCGGCCGGGGCGGCTCTGTCTCTCCGGGCAGGCTGGCACCTCGCCGGGTGGGGGTCGTTGGTCTGGGGGGTGAGGGCCTCCTGGCCACATATCCGGCCCGGACCGGGTGGCCGGGGTTCGCCGGGGTTCGCCTGGGTCGCGGTCCGCCCCCATTGGTTCCCTGGCCGCCTCTTCCCGTGTCATGGGGGCCCCGCCCGCGGACCCCCTCAGCCACTGCTGGAGGGGGGGCGGACCTCGCTGGCGGTGGGTTGCCCCCCGCCCTCTTCTCCCCTCTGTGGGGTTGCTGGTGGCCTGGGTTCTGGGTTCTTCCTCATTGGCCTCTGGTCTCGCGGGTGGCGGGGTGGCCCTCCCCCACTATAGATACACTTCAGTTGGAGCTTTGATTATCGCTTGCTTGCTTGCTTGCTTGCTTGCACGCACGCACGCACGCACGCACGCACGCACGCACGCACGCACGCACGCACGCACGCACGCACGCACGCACGCACGCACGGTAGTTTTTGGGGTTAGTTAATCGTGGTAGCTTAGCTCAGATTGTGATCGGATCTCGAGATTTGGGTCGATTGCTGCTCGTGTTTTGGTCGGTTCCGTGTCGGTATCGTGTTTCGTTTGTGGTTTTTGTTGCAGATTTCCAGTGCTCGACGTGTGCCTCCATGTGCCCCCCCCCCAACAAAAAAAAAAAACACTGGGTTCGTATGTGCATATATATGTATGTGTATGTGGACAGAGTACTCAACCCCAGTACTTGAGTAATAGTACAAATACTACTGGTCAAAATTTACTCTGTTACAAGTAAAAGTAGCTCAGTCAAAATATTACTCGAGTAAGAGTAGAAAAGTACTTGCTTTTAAAGGTACTTAAGTATCCAAAAGTAAATGCTTTTAAATCTACTTTAAGTAAAAGTAAGAGTAAGAGTAAATTTCTTATTTTCCACATCAGTAAATTACTATATTTTTTCTAAATTAATTTAAGGATCTTTTAACTCTTGTTTCTGAGAATTCAATGTTGAGTTGTTGAAATCAGAGAGGTAGTTCTGCTTCGGCAGACACAATAAACATTTGAAAATAAACGTCTGTGGTTTTTCTGTGCCCTCGTTTTTTACTCGGTCGAACTCAAAAATTAAGTTAAGATACAGCCAAGGATTTTGTGAAAGTCCCTGCTCCGAGTCCGGCTCATTATCAGACTCAGACGACTCAGCGGATTGTCTTTCTTCTCCTGACGCAGGCGTAGCCATTGTTGCGGCTCTGTCTTGACTTGTTGCGGCTCTGTCTTGACAAACGCAGGCTACTTTGGCGGTATCGTTTTGAGGAGGTTTGACGTATTTCCGCTTTACGTACATCCCAGTGGAGAGCGTGCACTGTGATAGGTCTCCTCCTTTGACAAAAACAGCTTGTGTCCAATAGGATTTTAGGGAAGAAGAAAAAAGAGCAGACCTGAAAGTAACGAGTACTTTTCAGCCTTCCTAGAAATTTACTCGAGTAAAAGTAAAAATATTTGTCTTGGAAATGTATTCAAGGAAGAGTAATAAGTACCAAAGAAATCTAATACTCAAGTAAAGTACAAATCCTCTGGATATGTACTTAAGTACAGTACTCAAGTAAATTTACTCCACCACTGTTTATCGGGGTTTTTCATGCATACAAAATTAGGAGGCGGACGCATCCGCCTAATTTCGTGCCGCCCCAGCTTTCAAAACTCCGACGTCATGTAAATTGTTATTTTCTGGCAGGCGTTGGACTGGATGGATGTTATTTTAACTGCAGCTGCAGCATTACGCTGCTGTGGAGGCGCTGTATCAACGACAGTGCACCAGCAGAAGAAGACGAAATCTCCATAATTACTTTCTGCGGTTTTCCGCTATTTGTTGTATTAAAAATCGGCGTCCTGGTTTTCCCTGGCTGTTCAAACAGGTAAATATTGTTTCTTTTGCATCCAAGCATGCCTTGTTTATTCGTCTTATATTCAGGCCGAAACGGTACTTTAAAAAGCAACCTCGCGACCAGGAGAAGCAAGAGTGCAGGTGAAACAGTGCAATTAACGTTACAGGCAGTTAAAAAGTAATAAATCATGTTATTGACGAGATGCTGCAATTTTGTCACGGCTGAAGGTCGTGCACAAATATGCATGAACGGTGACAGCGAGGGTCAGAGTGCAGGACAGGATGAGCTGGAGAGGCGAGGGGAACGTTAAGCCTGATTTACGGTTCTGCGTTAAATCGACGCAGAGCCTGCGGTGTAGGGTACGCGGCGACGCGCAACGTACGGCGTAGGCTCTGCGTTGGTGTAACGCAGAACCATAAATCAGCCTTTAGTCAGTTTCCAAGTCATTAGGTGCATATCAACGTGAAGCCAACGTGTACGTGATTTAAACATGACTTTTTATTCATCTTCACAGATCTTCTCAAAAACACAGAACCAGTGGGTTTGACAAACGGTGGCTGAACCAATTTACCTGCTCAGGCAAACTGAGGAAGGTTTGGTCTGTTATTTATGCCAAAAGCACTGTGACCCCCATGCAGCAGGAACTATCACTATTTATGTCTGTATCAAAATAAATACTAAAATACTTAATGCATGAATTGTTTTGTTTAAGGTGAAGACACCTCTGCACAGCAGACTGAAGGACAGACACTTGGATGTTGTGAGGAGACCATGATGGACCAGACCAGGACCATCCATGGACCAGACCAGACCAGACCAGACCAGGACCATCCATGGACCAGACCAGGACCATCCATGGACCAGACTAGGGCTGGCCGATATATCGAGATTTTAATATATATCGATATATTTTCAAACGCGATATGGTGCGAGACAATATCGTTTATATCGATTTAAAAAAAATAAATAAAATAAAATGATATTGATACTTATTTTGTGACAAATTGACTTGAATGTTTTATTTGAGATTTGCACAAATGTTTTGTTATTTGCACAACTGTAAACCTCAGTGGAAAAGTCTGCCTGTTACTGTCTACATTGTATTAATTACAGTGTATTTTAATTTAATTGTTATGCAGGAAAGGGATATTTGTTTTATTTTATTCAAGAATCATTTTTATTCTATATATGCAGGATAAATGGGCTAGTTTGCCTAAAGTTAAAGAAGTACATTTTAAAATTATGAATAAGGTCTATTCTGAGGCAGAATTTCTTAAAAAAGATTTAAATTTGAGGTAGATCAATGTTCCTTCTGCAAAACGGATGAAGAAACACTGGATTATTTGTTTTATGAATGTCCTTTGTCTCATTGTTTCTGGACAGACATATGGAACAGGTTTGGCTCCGTTGCGACTAGGGTTGCAAAGGGGTGGAAAATTTCCAGTAAATTTCCAGAAACTTTCCGGAAACTTTCCATGTCATAGGTTGGTTTTCTACATTTATTTCTGCAGAAGACACAAAAACACATTAATAAGTCTTCTGGACCCTCTTTTTACTCCTTCTGCTCCCTCATCAGAGCAACGCAGCACTGTGTAAATTAATTGATTTTCCTCTACAATGCAGAGAAATACACTCCTACATTTTCTCAAACAAAAGCTACCAAAACAGACAGGGAAATAAAAAATGCCAACATAAATGGATAATTTCTTAAAGAAAATCTGTTAACGCAGCAGCAATTCCCAACGCAACTTACCCTCATCAGAGCAACGCAGCCCTGTGAGGAGCTGACATATTTATGATATTTGTATATTCAGAAATTATCCATTTATGTTTACATTTTTGGCGAATGTTGTATACTTTAAATGCCACTGACATTACGTGGCTGTTTTTTGTTGTTTTAATGATTAATATGCTTTTTGTGGATGTTTTCATTTTCGTGCCTTTTTGTATAGCGGCGGGCGGTGACTGGTTTAAACCAGTAGGTGGTAGTGTGGACTAGGGCTGAACGATTAATTGCATTTGCGATAATATCGCGATGTGATAAAACAAGATTTTCTAACCGCAAAGGCTGCGATTTGACCAGTCACGTGATCTGGTCACGTTGTCGGCAGGGAAAAAAAGTCAACGGTGCCGCGTGTCCGCGTGTAACGTAAATCTACCATGGCTCAGTGTTAGGGCTCTGCCAGGCAAGAAAAGAAAGAAAAAGCTACTGACAATGAACTAAAGTGTTTGGATGATCAGCAGCAACAGAAAGAGCGAGGAGGAGCGGGAACGTGGACCTGAACACTGACCTGCAGACCAGCGGAGGAAGAGTCCGCTTTGGTCCTGCTGCTGGACTCCTGGTCCTGGTTCTGACCCCGGTCCTGGATCTGGTCCTGGATCTGGTCCTGGATCTGGATTTGGTCCTGGATCTGGTCCTGGTCCTGGATCTGGTCCTGGTTCTGGTCCTGGATCTGGTCCTGGTCCTGGATCTGGATCTGGTCCTGGTTCTGGTTCCGGTCCATCTCCTCCAAAACTTGTGTCCACCACTCGAGTGTTTCCTGCTGGTAAATGTAGATTGTCGTCCCGGAGACTAGAATTTTGTATTTAGAGGGAAATGTTCTCCCCCCGACAGCGCTGGATTCACTCTAGTGTCTAATAGAGTCCAACACAAACTCACCTCTTGGTAGCGACATTCATTTGTCAGAGAACCTCCCGCGGGGCTACTGCGCATGCTCCTGACTACTGTGGCATGCTGGGAAATGTGGTTTCCATGTCACATTCGTCTAGCAACGCGCATCCTATTGGAGCAGCGGGATCACGTGACGACCGCGCCTCGACCCGCGGACCAAAATCTTCCTCCGCTCAGAAGAAACTAGTCCCGTTTTGCGGCCCCGATCACGGGACTCTTGGGGGGTTTTGAGCTCTGGACTTTTACTGATAAGGTGAGCAGGAATCAATCTTTTTGATCATGCAGACTGTGTCGTGTCCAAAGGTGGGAGCGGGATGAAACGATAACGGGGTTCTAGGCTAACGGCTAACGGCTAGGCTAACGGCTAGGCTAACGCTAGGCTGGATCAAGCGGAGAGAGTTTGGTTTATGTTCATTCCACGTGAGCAGATCGTGCTAAACTCAAGTTTGACTCCACAGTGTGACTTTTGAGGTGGTTCATCCGTTGTTTTGTCCTGGAGGACACAAAGAGGAGACCAGTATAGAGCTGCATCAGTCAGAACTGCACTGATGCTTCTCTAGAACAATAGAAATAGAAGAGAAATAGAAAGCCTTTATTATCATTAGACTGCTACAATGAGATTAGGCAGCAGCTCCGTAAAAGTGCACACATGCAAAGACTCTGGAAACAAAGACTGGAAACAACAACATGACAAACAGGAAACAGAAATACAGGACTGGCTCAGAAAATTACAAGTTCTTTATTTTCTGTAATGCAATTTAAAAAAACAAAAATGTCAAACATTCTGGATTCATTACAAATCAACTGAAATATTGCAAGCCTTTTATTATTTTAATATTGTTGATTATGGCTTGAAGTTTGTACTTTAATATTTTCCCAGCAGGAAACACTCGAGTTTGGAGGAGATGGACCGGGACCAGGACCAGATCCAGGACCAGATCCAGGACCAGATCCAGATCCAGGACCAGATCCAGGACCAGATCCAGGACCGGGGTCAGAACCAGGACCAGATCCAGGACCGGGGTCAGAACCAGGACCAGGAGTCCAGCAGCAGGACCAAAGCGGACTCTTCCTCCGCTGGTCTGCAGGTCAGTGTTCAGGTCCACGTTCCCGCTCCTCCTCGCTCTTTCTGTTGCTGCTGATCATCCAAACACTTTAGTTCATTGTCAGTAGCTTTTTCTTTCTTTTCTTTTTGGAACAAAACTTTATTGAAAATATACAAACTCTCAAAGAGGATAATGGACAAATATCAATTTAAATGCAATATGAAAAGAAAGGAAAATAAAATTAAAAAATGGGGATTATTGTAAGGAATACAAAAAAACAAGGCACTAAGAATTAAAAGGTGCATGTGAATAACAACATAAATTAAGCATTTAAATTCACATAATGGAGCATAGAAAAGGAGATGAATTATTAAACTAGAATAACAAATAACGAGCAATGTGTAGACTTATTTTACTTGCATTTTTGTTTTCTACTCTTTTGAGACATGAGAAAAAAATCTTAAAATCGTTATTAAAACCCCGAAAAGAGGGTTCACAATTTCTCCATTTGGCACAATGAATATGGTTACTTACCCACTAACAAAATTATATTAATAATATCAGAAACAGAAAATTCCAAATCACCCATGAAGAAAATAATATGGCTTAAATCAAAAGGTGGAACATTATTAATTTTAAGAGAAATCCAGTTGTGTGTAACAGAGTTGGAAAACCCACTTTAATCATTTTTGTTTTCAAATTGTGTTTAAAACTGCATTTAAAAGTATTAAACCCATCCATATTTACTTTAGCTGCTGTTATCAACCATCAAAAGCACTTGCGTTGGTTTTTTGTTGTTTTTTTTTTCCACAGAAACAGTTAACACAGAAAGCAAAGTCACAAATGCAAGAAAAAAAATAAAATAAAATAAGGCCGTGGCACTACACCAAAATCTACAGTCCATCAAAACCTGACCATCCAATAATCCTGAAACACAGATCAGGACAGCAGCACAGCATCCGCGGCGATGAGCATCAAGCTGATCTCAAGATCCAAAGGGTCACGGCACCAGTGGAACAGGTTTGGATCCGTTGGGACAAATGACGAGTCATAGGTTTGATTTCTACATTTATTTCTGCAGAAGACACAAAAACACATTAATAAGTCTTCTGGACCCTCTTTTTACTCCTTCTGCTCCCCTCATCACAGCAACGCAGCACTGTGTAAATTAATTGATTTTCCTCTACAATGCAGAGAAATACACTCCTACATTTTCTCAAACAAAAGCTACCAAAACAGACAGGAAAATAAAAAATGCCAACATAAATGGATAATTTCTTAAAGAAAATCTGTTAAGAAACGCAGCAGCAGTTCCCAACGCAACTTACCCTCATCAGAGCAACGCAGCCCTGTGAGGAGCTGACATATTTATGATATTTTTATATTCAGAAATTATCCATTTATGTTGGCATTTTTGGCGAATGTTGTATACTTTAAATGCCACTGACATTGCGTGGCTGTTTTATACAATACAATACAACTTTATTTATAAAGCACTTTAAAAACACCAACATGGTCCAAAGTGCTGAAAATCAATTAATTTACACAGTTCTGCGTTGCTCTGATGAGGGGAGCAGAAGGAGTAAATAGAGGGTCCAGAAGACTTATTAATGTGTTTTTGTATCTTCTGCAGAAATAAATGTAGAAAACCAACCTATGGCTCGTCGTTTGTCGCAACGGAGCCAAACCTGTTCCATATGTCTGTCCAGAAACAATGAGACAAAGGACATTCATAAAACAAATGATCCAGTGTTTCTTCATCCGTTTTGCAGAAGGAACATTGATCTACCTCAAATTTAAATCTTTTTTAAGAAATTCTGCCTCAGAATAGACCTTATTCCTAATTTTAAAATGTACTTCTTTATCTTTAGGCAAAATAGCCCATTTATCCTGCATATATAGAATAAAAATGCTTCTTGAATAAAATAAAACAAATATCCCTTTCCTGCATAACAATTAAATTAAAATACACTGTGCAATTAATACAATGTAGACGGTAACAGGCAGACTTTTCCACTGAGGTTGACAGTTGTGCAAATAACAAAACATTTGTGCAAATCTCAAA
This sequence comes from Cololabis saira, assembly GCF_033807715.1. Classification (NCBI taxonomy): domain Eukaryota; kingdom Metazoa; phylum Chordata; class Actinopteri; order Beloniformes; family Belonidae; genus Cololabis; species Cololabis saira. The sequence continues at coordinate 2,907,433 of NC_084607.1, forward strand.
TAAAACATTCAAGTCAATTTGTCACAAAATAAGTATCAAAATCATTTAAAAAAAAAAAAAAAGTTTTTTTTTTTTTAATCGATATAAACGATATTGTCTCGCACCATATCGCGTTTGAAAATATATTGATAAATATTAAAATCTCGATATATCGCCCAGCCCTAGTCTGGTCCATGGATGGTCCTGGTCTGGTCTGGTCCATCATGGTCTCCTCACAACATCCAAGAGCCTCTCCTTCAGTCTGCTGTGCAGAGGTGTCTTCACCTTAAACAAAACTATTCATGCATTAAGTATTCTGGTATTTATTTTGATACAGACATAAATAGTGATAGTTCCTGCTGCATGGGGGTCACAGTGCTTTTGGCATAAATAACAGACCAAACCTTCCTCAGTTTGCCTGAGCAGGTAAATTGGTTCAGCCACCGTTTGTCAAACCCACTGGTTCTGTGTTTTTGAGAAGATCTGTGAAGATGAATAAAAAGTCATGTTTAAATCACGTACACGTTGGCTTCACGTTGATATGCTCCTAATGACTTGGAAACTGACTAAAGGCTGATTTATGGTTCTGCGTTACACCAACTCAGAGCCTACGCCGTACGTTGCGCGTCGCCGCGTACCCTACGCCGCAGGCTCTGTGTCGATTTAACGCAGAACCATAAATCAGGCTTAACGTTCCCTTCGCCTCTCCAGCTCGTCCTGTCCTGCACTCTGACCCTCGCTGTCACCTTTCATGCATATTTGTTACTACTTTCAGCCCTGACAAAATTGCAGCATCTCGTCGGTAACACGAGTTATTACTTTTTAACTGCCTGTAACGTTAATTGCACTGTTTCACCTGCACTCTTGCTTCTCCTGGTCGCGAGGTCGCTTTTTAAAGTACCGTTTCGGCCTGAATATAAGACGAATAAACAAGGCGTGTTCGGATGCAAAAGAAACAATATTTACCTGTTTGAACAGCCAGGGAAAACCAGGGCGCCAATTTTTAATACAACAAATAGCGGAAAACCGCAGAAAGTAATTCTCAAGATTTCGTCTTCTTCTGCTGGTGCTCTGTCGTTGATACAGCGCCTCCACAGCAGCGTAATGCTGCAGCTGCAGTTAAAATAACATCCATCCAGTCCAACGCCTGCCAGAAAATAACAATTTTCATGACGTCAGAGTTTTGAGAGCTGGGGGCGGCACGAAATTAGGCGGATGCGGCCGCCTCCTAATTTTGTATGCAGGAAAAACCCTGATATATATATATATATATATATATATATATATATATATATATATATATATATATATGCATACATACGCATACACATACATATATATATATACACCAGTGACGTGCGGTGAGGTTCATGGTTGGTGAGGCACTGACTCCTTTAGTGTCAGATTTACAAATATATAAACCAAAAAGGGAAAAGGGAAGCTTATTCAATTGGCTACTGGTTATTTCATATCTCATCAGCATTCTTCACAGAAAAACACAGGGGAACACACATGCACCCGCGCACACACGGTACATATTACAGATACGTAAAGGTAAGAAAAATGTGCATTTGCTCTAAACCCTCCAGGAGGGAGACATTATCTCACTACTAATATGATCTGACAGAAGATTGCTAAAGTGGTTAATGCATAAGCTGGACCGAAGAGACTTTTCAGCGGTTCAGTCTGCGTATCCACTTTTCCAGTCAGAGCCATAACTGCATGGAGAATAGCAGCGCTGGTCGCCTCCTCTTCCTCACCGTCCTGTTTCCCCCTATTTTTCATCTTCTCTGCGTGTGGACTTTTATTAGGCGTATGACTCAAACTAAGTTTGCCTCCTTTAGAGGAGTTTACTTCGACCTCAATGTCCTCGATATCGCTGTCCCCACACGCCTCCTGGAGAGCAGTTAAAGAGTAGTCGTGTTCGGACGTGTCTGCTCCATATTCAATTCAATTGTATTTATACAGCGTCTATTACAACAAAAGTTGTCTCTAGGTGCTTTCCAGAGACCCAGAACAGATCTACTCGCAGACAGTCTTCTTAAGTGTCCAAAGAGAAAGCTTTAAGAAGTGTGCTTTTTTTTGGTAAATTTAAGTGATTAACGATGTCCAAGTGAAAAAGTTTGGGTTGTTGCCAAAAAAAAAAAAAATATTTTCAAGGATTAATTAGTGCCTCTTAACGGAGCCTGCAAAAATGCTGCCACTCACTCCGCCATCTTAGATCCTCTTCATTGTCAGTAGCTTTGAACTGAGCAGCAGAAAACACAAACACGTGACCTTCCCAAGAGACTTTTAAACTTGTCTGTGTCCGAATATATAATATAGATGTAGACTGTAGGCAGGGCATTAGTGAATGGGATTCAAATTCAAAAGTATTTTTATTCATGTAATGAGAAAACCTCTGAATAAACGTTTCCATTTGGAGATTAATAACTTTATTCTTATGTTAATATATTGAATGCATCACAATACTTTTAACGGTCAAGGAATGAACAATAATAATAACTTAGGCTCATCAGTAGTAGTAACAATCAACATATCATTTTAAATTAACATGAAACGCCTAAAATTGGCTTCAAATCAGATAAAAGCAAATAAACTTCACCTCAATAAATGAAAGTTCTAAAGGAACAAAATATCCATGCTGGGTTCACTGAGTTAAGCCTGAATTACGGTTCTGCGTCAACCCAACGCAGAGCACACGCCGTCACCGTGACGCCGTCGTGAACCCTTCGGTCTTCTCCGTCATTCCATTTCTCCGGGGTGCAGTACCCCCCGTGACCGCTAATTCACGATCTTTTTCTGAATGGTTTATCCGACTTTTTCCGGTCACAGTGAATCAAAGAGATAAGGACAACTATTGTGCAAAAAAACAAAACAAAATAAATCACACATAGACGAAGAAAAGAGCGCTGAAAGTTCACGACCGCTTCAAACCGGAAACCGGAAATGCGTTGCTTCCAAGTGAACCAATCACAGCCCTCTCCGTCTGCGTTTGGTCTGCGTCGCCTCGACGCGTAGTTACAATTTTCGGGAGGTGGCGTCAGTGATGGCGTGTGGTCTGCGTCGACGCGGGCGTCGTTTTGACGCAGAACCATAACTCAAGCTTTAGTCCACAAGCACTGAACAAAGGATGCAACACTTAAGCGTCAGTTACAGTTGCCGTTCAGAACGCGTACGCGTGACGTCACACGTATCCTGCGTTCATTTGGCGCGTCGACAGGCACTTTCTCAAAAAGACACTGAACGCGTACGTGACCTGCAGTTCTCGCTCTGGCCGCTAGTGTCGCTGTTCCCGGTCTGATCCCAGCTGGCACTGCTGCTCTCAGCTGGAGAAAGTTCCCCATGCAGGTTAACTTCCCCCTTGTTAACTCACTTTAACTTTAACTACACCAGAATGTTTTTTTTTTATTGAAAGATAGATACAAACAAACAAAGCACATAAAAGTCATATCAGAATTACAAACTTTCGCCTTGGGTTGAGCAACATCAGTATTACAAAATATACACTGAGAATCTAATTATTGTACAACATAAATAAAAATAAAATAACTCACAAGGGCCATCTTATATTAAATCATATCTTTCAAGTAAAGAAAACAGTTTAAGGGCTTTCTTTTCTTTAACAAGACTCAAGGACTTACTCAAGAGCTTTAGCTCATTTCTCTAATGGGTCAAACATGGTTTGGTCTTAAAAAAATCTACATTTGTGAATGAAGAACTTTCCCAATAACACCAAATTATTAAGGACAAAGTCCAAATTCTTGTCTTCAACAAAATAATATTATTCTAGTCTATTCCACCCATTTTTTGGAAAATCATATTAGGAACAATAAATCAGATGGAATGTCTATTTGTAAGGAAAGATTTTAAACTATTTCAGTTTCAAGACACCATTCATAATATTGAAATCGATCACATTCAACATCATCGTAGTTTTGTCACCATGTCAATCTTTCTTATATATTGACATCTATTTCCCCGTATGAACTTAAAATTAACTATTTATTTTTTCGTCATTCTTGTTGAGATGGGTAAAGAGAATTCCGGATAAATTAGTCTGGACAGACTAATTATTATCCATTTTTGATAATAAGACTCTGCCAAAAAATGAAATATCCCTTTGCAGCCACCTGAATTGACTTACACTTGTCCACATTGTTCCAAATATTCATCTTTTCAATGGCTGTTTTGTCCTTAGAGATAAAAATCCCCAAATATATGACCTTCTGTTTTATCTTTATATTATACAGGGATTATAACCAAAGCAATAATAATAAGATAAGATAAAATAGTCCTTTATTACTCCCTTAATGGGGAAACTCACGTAGCAGCAGTACACACACACACACACACACATACGGGGAAGGGGTTAAAAAAGTAATAATAAATAAGTAATAAAAATGAATAAAGAGTAATAATAATAATGGTTTTATATAGCTTCCTTCAAGGCACCCAGAGCTTTACAGAGATCATTATTCATTCATCCACATTCTCCCCGGTGGTGGTAGCTACATTTGTAGCCACAGCTGCCCTGCAGACTGACGGAAGCGTGGCTGCCATATCGCGCCAAACGGCCCCTCCGACCACCACCAACATCCATACACACTCAAACACATTCCCACGATGTTATAATCTCCTACATCATCCAATATTGTCCTGTAAAATTGTTCCTTGTTCTAATCTGCTACCACTGCTGCTGCTACTACTTCTGCTACTTAATATAAGTAGCTTTTCCAACTGTTGCTCTGCTTACTGCCCCCTATTGGTCACCATCGGTATGACGGGCTGTCCTGGCCAACTACGCGAGGTACGCTGGGAGCCAAACAGACGCGTACGCAGGCACCAACTGCAACTGTAACTGCGCCTTTAAGACAGCCCAGTTTTCAGGCCGTGTCCTTGTGGTGCTGCAGTGGTTACCAAACTTTTTTGCCAGGTCTTTTGTACATAACAGAACTTTTGAGCCCCGACACACACACACACACACACACACACACACACACACACACACACACACACACACACACACACACACATACACCTGCAATTTATTTCATATATTGAACATATGGGCTAAAACAAATTTCCATCTCTTTAAAAATAGATTTTCAACCTGACCAGCTCACAGAGATTGAAACAACAACAATACAAACAACGGCCAAAATCTGAACATTTGCTCTGCAAAAATTACACCATTAATCCCCACATCTTTTCAGTGGAATTTCTATAAACAATTTATGATTTTGTTCTGAGGGTGGGTAGCTTTACCCCTTCACACTTTTGTTTTGACATATTGAGATGTTTTATCTGAATATTTCTGGCTGTCAAGAGCCATTGATAACAGAACAAGCTTCACATAGCACTCAGACATACAACTCTTCATTGTTTCACTGCGATCATGACAGACAGCACTTGACTTGAACTGAAAAAGGATTTGTCAGGTCAACCAACAACAGGACCTAAGTCTTTTTCTCTTTCCTTACAGAAACATAAAGCCAAAGAGAGAAAAAATAGGAGGGATAAAGTCCTCACCTCTTCACCAGTTCTGAAGGTCCGAAAGAGGATTCATACTGAAGAGAAGCTGTACACCTGTGATCAGTGTGGGGCAGCTTTTACCACATCAAGTATTTTAAGGCGTCATCAGCGTATCCACACTGGAGAAAAGCCGTACAAATGTGATCAGTGTGGGACAGCTTTTACCCACCAGGGTAATCTAAGGCGTCATCAGCGTATTCACACTGGAGAAAAGCCGTACAGATGTGATCAGTGTGGGGCAGCTTTTACCCAACAAGGTGATCTAAGGAGTCATCAGCGTATCCACACTGGAGAAAAGCCGTACAAGTGTGATCAGTGTGGGGCAGCTTTTACCGAACAAGGTAGTCTAAGGAGTCATCAGCGTATTCACACTGGGGATAAGCCTTACAGATGTGATCAGTGTGGGGCAGCTTTTACCGAACAAGGTCAACTAAGGAGTCATCAGCGTATTCACACTGGGGATAAGCCATACAAATGTGATCAGTGTGGGGCAGCTTTTACCAGACAAGGTAGTCTGAGGAGTCATCAGCATATTCACACTGGGGATAAGCCGTACAAATGTGATCAGTGTGGGGCAGCTTTTACCAGACAAGGTAGTCTAAGGGGTCATCAGCTAATACACAGTGGATTTAAGCCTTACAGATGTGATCAGTGTGGGGCAGCTTTTACAAAGTCAGGTAATCTAAGGAGTCATCAGCTAATTCACACTGGGGATAAGCCGTACAAATGTGATCAGTGTGGGGCAGCTTTTACCCAACAAGGTCATCTAAGGCGTCATCAGCGTATTCACACTGGATTTAAGCCTTACAGATGTGATCAGTGTGGGGCAGCTTTTACCGAGCAAGGTAGTCTAAGGAGTCATCAGCGTATTCACACTGGGGATAAGCCGTACAAATGTGATCAGTGTGGGGCAGCTTTTACCAGACAAGGTAGTCTAAGGAGTCATCAGCTAATACACACTGGATTTAAGCCTTACAGATGTGATCAGTGTGGGGCAGCTTTTACCCAACAAGGTCATCTAAGGCGTCATCAGCGTGTTCACACTGGATAAAAAATTGTCTGTAATCAGCGTGGGGCAGCTTTTACTTGGAGAGCTCAGGTAAAGGTGCCAATTTAGACATGTTGTTCTGCGAAAAAAAGAATTCTGGAGTTTTGTTTTCAGTTTCAACTGAAACGTGTTTAAATTTGATTTTTCATTAGTTTATGTTCCATTGTTACATCATTTAAATAAAAAAGGTCTTTGTTTACCTGCTGGATTTCAGGTTCCTGCTCACTGCAAACTCACAACAAGACATCAGTGTCAGAATATTAGAAAAGAGTCACACAGTAGTGCGTTTTTCATGTGGTTTTTATCACCATATGTACTATTCGTGCTGGATTTAAATTACCTCTGGACTCAATAATTCTAAAATGACACCATGACATCTGTATTTCGTTCAGCTGATTCACACTAGATAAGTGAAGTCTGTGTTTTACTGCCCTCATTCTTTTGAACAATTCCCTTTATTTAACACTACATTTTAATATTGAGTCAAAAGCAACTGAGCAGACACTTAAGCATTAGATTTCAGTGACTACCATGTCACATTCTGAAAAGGGACCAAATTAAGAAAAAGGCGTTATTGGCATACAGTATGTTTTAAGTTGCTATGCTAACGGTAAACTTAATGGTAAATGTAATCAGAGGTTCTGTTGAATCCCTATACGTTTTGCGCTGCTTTGACTTTGAAGAAAGATAAAAAAGCTGCTTTTTTGTGGGGTTTTTATTTACTGCATGATGCGGCCACATGTGTCCTCTCGTTATTCTGCTGATCTGGATTTCTTCAAAGACCCCGTGTGAAGCTTGATGTTGGTTAATGTTGGCAAATAAATGCATTTAAATGCAGTAATTTATACGTCCACTAGAGGGCAAATACATGCATTTAAATGCAGTAACTAATATATCCACTAGAGGGCAAATTAGTCATTTTAATGCAGTAATTAATGTGTCCACTAGAGGGCAAATAAATGCATTTAAATGCAGTAATTAATATGTCCACTAGAGGGTAAATGAATGCATTTAAATGCAGTAATTATTATGTCCACTAGAGGGCAAATAAGTAATTTTAATGCAGTAACTTATATGTCCACTAGAGGGCAAATAAATGCATTTAAATGCAGTAACGTATATATCCACTAGAGGGCAAATAAGTCATTTTAATGCAGTCATTTATATGTCCACTAGATGGCAAATAAATGCATTTAAATGTAGTACTTTATATGTCAACTAGAGGGCAAATAGATGCATTTAAATGTAGTACTTTATATGTCAACTAGAGGGCAAATAAGTAATTTTAATACAGTAATTAATATGTCCACTAGAGGGCAAATACATGCATTAAGACGCAGTAATTTATATGTCCACTCGGCGGAAAATAAATACATTTAAATACACTAACGTATATGTCCACTAGAGGGAAAATCAGTAATTTTAATACAGTAATTAATATGTCCACTAGAGGGCAAATAAAAGCATTTAAATGCAGTAATTTATACGTCCACTAGAGGGGCAAATACATGCATTTAAATGCAGTAATTTATACGTCCACTAGAGGGCAAATAAATGCATTTAAATGCAGTAACTAATGTATCCACTAGAGGGCAAATTAGTCATTTTAATGCAGTAATTAATGTGTCCAATAGAGGGCAAATAAATGCATTTAAATGCAGTAATTTATACGTCCACTAGAGGGCAAATACATGCATTTAAATGCAGTAACTAATATATCCACTAGAGGGCAAATTAGTCATTTTAATGCAGTAATTAATGTGTCCACTAGAGGGCAAATAAATGCATTTAAATGCAGTAATTAATATGTCCACTAGAGGGTAAATGAATGCATTTAAATGCAGTAATTATTATGTCCACTAGAGGGCAAATAAGTAATTTTAATGCAGTAACTTATATGTCCACTAGAGGGCAAATAAATGCATTTAAATGCAGTAACGTATATATCCACTAGAGGGCAAATAAGTCATTTTAATGCAGTCATTTATATGTCCACTAGATGGCAAATAAATGCATTTAAATGTAGTACTTTATATGTCAACTAGAGGGCAAATAGATGCATTTAAATGTAGTACTTTATATGTCAACTAGAGGGCAAATAAGTAATTTTAATACAGTAATTAATATGTCCACTAGAGGGCAAATACATGCATTAAGACGCAGTAATTTATATGTCCACTCGGCGGAAAATAAATACATTTAAATACACTAACGTATATGTCCACTAGAGGGAAAATCAGTAATTTTAATACAGTAATTAATATGTCCACTAGAGGGCAAATAAAAGCATTTAAATGCAGTAATTTATACGTCCACTAGAGGGGCAAATACATGCATTTAAATGCAGTAATTTATACGTCCACTAGAGGGCAAATAAATGCATTTAAATGCAGTAACTAATGTATCCACTAGAGGGCAAATTAGTCATTTTAATGCAGTAATTAATGTGTCCAATAGAGGGCAAATAAATGCATTTAAATGCAGTAATTTATACGTCCACTAGAGGGCAAATACATGCATTTAAATGCAGTAACTAATATATCCACTAGAGGGCAAATTAGTCATTTTAATGCAGTAATTAATGTGTCCACTAGAGGGCAAATAAATGCATTTAAATGCAGTAATTAATATGTCCACTAGAGGGTAAATGAATGCATTTAAATGCAGTAATTATTATGTCCACTAGAGGGCAAATAAGTAATTTTAATGCAGTAACTTATATGTCCACTAGAGGGCAAATAAATGCATTTAAATGCAGTAACGTATATATCCACTAGAGGGCAAATAAGTCATTTTAATGCAGTCATTTATATGTCCACTAGATGGCAAATAAATGCATTTAAATGTAGTACTTTATATGTCAACTAGAGGGCAAATAGATGCATTTAAATGTAGTACTTTATATGTCAACTAGAGGGCAAATAAGTAATTTTAATACAGTAATTAATATGTCCACTAGAGGGCAAATACATGCATTAAGACGCAGTAATTTATATGTCCACTCGGCGGAAAATAAATACATTTAAATACACTAACTTATATGTCCACTAGAGGGAAAATCAGTAATTTTAATACAGTAATTAATATGTCCACTAGAGGGCAAATAAAAGCATTTAAATGCAGTAATTTATACGTCCACTAGAGGGGCAAATACATGCATTTAAATGCAGTAATTTATACGTCCACTAGAGGGCAAATAAATGCATTTAAATGCAGTAACTAATGTATCCACTAGAGGGCAAATTAGTCATTTTAATGCAGTAATTAATGTGTCCAATAGAGGGCAAATAAATGCATTTAAATGCAGTAATTTATACGTCCACTAGAGGGCAAATAAGTAATTTTATTGCAGTAACATATATGTCCACTAGAGGGTAAATAAGGCATTTTAATGCAGTAATTTATATGTCCACTAGAGGGTAAATAAGGCATTTTAATGCAGTAATTTATATGTCCACTAGAGGGCAAATAAGTCATTTTAATGCAGTCATTTATATGTCCACTAGAGGGCAAATAAGTCATTTTAATGCAGTAACTTATATGTCCACTACAGGGTAAATGAATGCATTTAAATGCAGTAATTAATATGTCCACTAGAGGGCAAATAAGTAATTTTAATGCAGTAACTTATATGTCCACTAGAGGGCAAATAAATGCATTTAAATGCAGTAACGTATATATCCACTAGAGGGCAAATAAGTCATTTTAATGCAGTCATTTATATGTCCACTAGAGGGCAAATAAATGCATTTAAATGCAGCAATTAATATGTCGACTACAGAGCAAATAAGTAATCTTAATGCAGTAATTTATGTGTCAACTAGAGGGCAAACAAGTAATTTTAATACAGTAATTAATATGTCCACTAGAGGGCAAATACATGCATTAAGACGCAGTAATTTATATGTCCACTCGGCGGAAAATAAATAAATTTAAATACACTAACTTATATGTCCACTAGAGGGAAAATCAGTAATTTTAATGCAGTAACTTATATGTCCACCAGAGGGCAAATAAAAGCATTTAAATGCAGTAATTTATACGTCCACTAGAGGGCAAATAAAAGCATTTAAATGCAGTAATTTATACGTCCACTAGAGAGCAAATACGTCATTCTAATGCAGTAATTAATATGTCCACTAGAGGGCAAATAAGTAATTTTAATGCAGTAACTTATATGTCCACTAGAGGGCAAATAAATGCATTTAAATGCAGTAACGTATATATCCACTAGAGGGCAAATAAGTCATTTTAATGCAGTCATTTATATGTCCACTAGAGGGCAAATAAATGCATTTAAATGCAGCAATTAATATGTCGACTACAGAGCAAATAAGTAATCTTAATGCAGTAATTTATGTGTCCACTAGAGGGCAAATAAATGCATTTAAATGCAGCAATTAATATGTCGACTACAGAGCAAATAAGTAATCTTAATGCAGTAATTTATGTGTCCACTAGAGGGCAAATAAATGCATTTAAATGCAGCAATTAATATGTTGACTACAGAGCAAATAAGTAATCTTAATGCAGTAATTCATATGTCCACTAGAGGGCAAATAAATGCATTTAAATGCAGTCATTTATATGTCAACTAGAGGGCAAATAAATGCATTTAAATGTAGAACTTTATATGTAAACTAGAGGGCAAATAAATGCATTTAAATGTAGTACGTTATATGTCCACTAGAGGGCAAATAAGTAATTTTAATACAGTAATTAATATGTCCACTAGAGGGCAAATACATGCATTAAAACGCAGTAATTTATATGTCCACTCGGCGGAAGATAAATGCATTTAAATGCAGTAATTTATACGTCCACTAGAGGGCAAATACATGCATTTAAACACAGTAACTAATATATCCACTAGAGGGCAAATGATTCATTTTAATGCAGTAATTAATGTGTCCACTAGAGGGCAAATAAATGCATTTAAATGCAGTAATTTATACATCCACTAGAGGGCAATTACATGCATTTAAATGCAGTAACTAATATATCCACTAGAGGGCAAATTAGTCATTTTAATGCAGTAATTAATGTGTCCACTAGAGGCCAAATAAATGCATTTAAATGCAGTAATTAATATGTCCACTAGAGGGCAAATAAGTAATTTTATTGCAGTAACATATATGTCCACTAGAGGGCAAAAAATGCATTTAAATGTAAGTTTTACGTCCACTAGAGAGCAAATAAGTCATTCTAATGCAGTAATTAATATGTCCACTAGAGGGCAAATAAATGCATTTAAATTCAGTAAGTAATGAGTCTCATTTCTTATTCTTTCCTCATGCTCCTTTAACCTTCGTCTGGTGTTAGGGTCGCCACCGACCCGTTCTTAGGTTTTAAATTCATAAAACTACCACAAAAATCCGTTTATTGCATCAAGGCTTTTTGACTTTGTCAAGAACCTCTATTTCGACAAAATAATATCAAAAAAAATGTTGTCACTAAATTATAAAATGCTCTGGTTGAAATTGTTACCTTTGTGGGGTTAGGGTCGGTTTCGACCCGGTTATAAAATTATGCTTATAAAGCAATAATTAGAGCCAAAACTGAAATCATAAGTGCACTGTCAGACAGCCAGCTCCTCTCCCAGTCATGTGAGCTTCAGTGGATTCTCATTTTGGATTTTTGTCTTCCAGTTTACCTGCACATAAACAAAAGCAAATAAAGTCGGGCATGTCCAGCCATGTAGGGTCAATTCACTCATTTCACTTGCAGAGTGCACATCTCCAGTTTGCAGCATGCAAAGATGAGAAGGAGATTTACAGTAAGCCAAGTTCTGGACTATATTTTTGGTGAAAATGATAGAGACGACAATGAGCAGCGTAGTGATGCAGAGGAGCAGGATTCTGAGGAGGAAGACGATGTGGAGTATCATCCAGAAGATACTGACACATCTGGTGAGTCTGACGAGGAGGTCACTGGTGCTGAAGCTTATCCTGCTGAAAAATTCAAGTCCAAAAATGTAAAGATACTTTGGAGCTCAGTACCTCATGATGTACATGGCAGCTGCTGAAAATGTCATCAAAAAGACCCCTGGAATCACAAGGTTTGCTGTGACAAGAGTCAGTGATATCAAAACACACAGGCAAAGCTGCGAGTGGCATCCCTGAGAAAAACCAAGGAAAACGTGTCGTCCTTGATTTGACTACTGGCCTGCAGGGTCACAATATCACTTGTGACAATTTTTTAAAGTTCTATTGCTGAAAAAATATTTTTGTTCCATTTCCTTGAGGTAAATGTATATGGGTCGAAATTGACCCATAACACCATAGATGTTATTATAGTTAATAATATTAAAATGAAAAAATAAATGAAACAAATTTATTTAAGAGATGTGTTCTAATACCCCTCAGTAATAGCCAGGTAACACAACAACCTTTTATTTATTCATATGATTCTCTTGAGGCTCATTTGACCAGTTTTTTTAAATTGAAACCAAGCTCCTGAACATCATTATACAAGCGTTGAGTAGATGCAGGGAACAAATCAATGAGGGGATGTGCCATGATTTTCTTCAGTTGAACAAGAGTCAGCACACAGATACAAACCCCGGATAAGACCTGGAATCTGGGTGTAGTCATGGACTCAGAGCTGAACCTTTAGAAACACACTAAAACAATTAAAAAGTCGGCCTTCTATCATCTGAAGAACATCTACAGAATCAAAGGACTAAAGTCTCAGCAGGACCTCGAAGAACTCATCCATGTGTTTATCTTCAGTTGAATTGATTACTGCAACATATGTCTGCCTAAAAGTTAATCATACAACTACAGCTGATCCAGAATGCTGCTTCCCGGGTTCTCAACTAAAAAAGTGGACCTCATCACTCCAGTTATGGGATCTTTACACTGGCTGCTCAGATAACAGACTTTATGGAGCTTCAGCTTCTATTCTCCACAGATCTGGAACAAACTTCCAGAAAACTGTAGGAATGCTGAAATCCTAAATTCCTTTAAATCAATGATAAAAACTAATTTGTTTACAACTGCCTTTGTAAACTACTGTAAAAACTTCATTTATCTTTAAACAATGTTCATGTTGCTCCTAAACTGTTTAAGTCTTTTCTTTATTCTGCCACTATTTTTTCATTTTTTTTATTCTGTAAAGTACCTTGAACTGCCTTGATGCTAAAATGTGCTGTACAAATAAACTTGCCTTGCCTTAAGTTGATTCTTTTGGTTTGGACATTGGAAAACATACATGATGTCACTATTCCTGTCTTCCACTGCTTAATTGAAATGTCCCTGACTAAAGTTTACTATAAGAAGTTACCTGTTGAACCCCCTGTGGAGAAGACTGATGATTTTCCATTTGCACATATTCTGGTGTGATTGCTGCAGTGTGATGAGTCTATTCTTTTGAGCGATAGTATAATGATCGAAAGGGTGGAATGGAATAAGGGAAAATATATTTTCTGATATGCGAGTGACCTTATTTAATGATTCTCTGTCACAAGAAAGTATTATTTTGCGGTCAAATGCAGGACCAGACAAGTCCAAGAAGTGACAGAGGGGACCGTATTATTCCCAGGCCAATGGGCTCGCTGAGCGAGCAGTTCGCACAGCTAAAAGTATCCTGATACAGCCAGACCCCCAGCTCGCTCTTCTGAGTTACCGAGACACAGTTACAGAACCGACCAGGGAGAGTCCAGCTAGGCTCCTTATGGGAAGGAGACTAAGGACCACCGTTCCCAAGCTGAACCACTTGCTGAGACCAGCTTGGCCCGATCTGTCTACAGTGAAGCAGAATGACGCCAAAGCCAAAAAAGGATATGAAAGCACCTACAACAGGAGATATTCAGCGAAACCACTTCATGCTTTGAAGGTGGGCGACAGGGTACGTCTCAAGACCGACATCAAGAAGGGATGGAGTGGAACTGGGGTCATCCACGCGACAGCTACAGCACCACGGTCGTTTGTTGTGGAAACGCCAGGCAGGGACAACATCAGAAGAAACCACCGGCACTTGCAGATTGTTAACAAGGAAGTTACAAAAGCTCAATCAGGAACAACTTCCTCCCCACCAGGCAGCAGTGTTACCAGACAGGAATTTCCTGGCCCTGCCTGTACCGAAACAGAGACTGTTGTGACACAGACACCAAGAGTCAAGATGACACGTTCAGGACGTGTTATGAAACCTGTTGTTAAGTTAACCTTTTAGTTAGTTGGAAGGAAGCAAGACAGGGCAGAATAATCCCTCTTCCTATTCCACCAGGCAGTGGTAGTCTACCCACTACCCTGTAGCTTAGAAATGTCTTATTCTATTATAATGGTGTTGCTATTTCATCCTTAGTTAAGTATTTGGAGAGGATGATTAAAAATAATGTTTTTTTGGTTACCTAAAAAGGGGATATTACATAATAAAAAAAGGACAGAAAATGTTAATTTTGAGTTACATTATAGAACAAGTTTGACTGTTACTATTTTGAATTAATAAGGCACTGAGAGAGCTCCCTTGAGCTTTAAAAGGGGGAGATGTGGCGTGAGCCAGTTTGTTGTGAGTTGTAGCTGCGCTCCCGCCTGGACAGCAGGGGGCGCATGCTGTGTGTGAGTTCAGTTGATTGACAGCCTTCAATAAAGCAGATGTAAACTAGAAAGAAGACTCGCGTCTCTCCCGTCTGTTCAAATAAACCGATATGAACACATCACAGCCACGGTAACGAAACTTTTCTTTAAGTTGCGACATGATACAGGTGTGTACCGATTTTCGTGCATGTACGTCAAACCGTATTGTGGGGCTTGAGGCACAAAGTTTTTTAGGGGTCGCTGTTGAGCCATTTTGCCACACCCATTAATGCAAACCATGAAATATCAAATATATCGCCAGCCCTGGCTTGCATGCAACATTTGGTGACTTTTGGGGAACTATCAAATATGGACCAATCAGATGAAGGGTGGGCACGCTTTTTTTGGCGTCTAGTGTCGCCACGGTAATGCTTTTGAACGAGAAAAGTAATGTGCGTCGTCGCAGGATGGAAACGCACATTTTGATGTATAACACACCTGGGTGCACGTTACGGTTCGGGCGAAGAAGCAGCTAAAGAAATGGCATAAATTTAGCCAAAATTACACGATTAATTCAAAATGGCTGACTTCCTGTTCGGTTTCGGCCATCAAACCGTATTGTGGGGCTTGAGGCATAAAGTTTTCTAGGGGGCGCTGTTGAGCCATTTTGCCACGCCCATTAATGCAAACCATGAAATATCAAATTTATCACCAGGTCTGGCTTGCGTGCAAAATGTGGTGACTTTTGGGGCACGTTTAGGGGGGCAAAAAGGCCCTCATTTTGTCGGAAGAAAAACGAGAACGAAAACATCTCCTACAGATACAATAGGGCCTTCACACTGTCAGTGCTCCAGCTCTAATAATAATAATGTTAATAACCATCCTTGTTGTTAATTTTTTTGTCCTGCCGATGGAGGCCAAAAATGTGTGCACATCCATCGCAGGACCCTTTCATACCACACTCACACAAAGACAAGGACACTCACTTTGTACTGTAGAAGTTGTAAGTTCGGGTTTTTAGCCATAGTTAAAGTATTTAAACATATTTGTGACCAAGGGATCTGGTCGGTGTTAAGAGAGAGATTTGCTTCCCATTTTGAGATCGGAAGAGAGACTGTCTGAGTTATCTATTTTGGACAATAACCTGTAGAGCAGGGGTCACCAATCCTGGTCCTCGAGGGCCGGTGTCCTACATGTTTTAGATGTTTCCCTGCTTTAACACACCTGATTCTAATTAATCATAATCATCAGCTTGTCATCCAAGGCTGCACAATTCTGTTAATGACACAGTCACTTGTATCATGGTGCAATGAAGCAGGGAAACATCTAAAACCTGCAGGGACACCGGCCCTCGAGGACCAGGATTGGTGACCCCTGCTGTAGAGTTTCGATAGCAACTTTGGGGTGCGGGAAGTCGTAGGTCCAATTGGTTGAGTTTATATTTTATATTTATTATGGACTTAAGTTGTTGATATTCTAAAAATGTGTTACTGCTAATTCCATATTGAACAGTGAGTGTATTAAAAAGGTACAAAATGTCCACTTATGATTACATGTTGCAGATGCCGTATTCCTTGGTCTCTCCATTGAGCAAAGTTTACCATCTTTGCTCAATCGAGTGTATATTCTCAATGACTGTTGCAAACCCATCAAATGTTCTATCTTGTTTGTGTGATGGCTGTCAGGTTGAACCCAAGAATAGCACAGATTGAGACCGGTGGAACAGTTCAATTTATTAGCCAAAAATAAGGTGGTACAAGCGAAAGCTGAATGTGGTAGTCCACAACCTGAACAAGCCAAAAAATCAGTGCTTGGACGCAGAAACCTTCAGGCAGGGAATCCGAGCAACCAGGAACCAGACAAGAGAACAGGCGGATTGGTCAGGAACAGGCAGGGTCGAAACCAACAAGACCATCCAGAGAAAACTGCTAGAAGGCTTTGCATGGAGCTACAGTAAAATCAGGCAGATACTGACTGGAAGGAGTGATTATGTATCTGGTGAGGGAGAACAGGTGAAGCTGGTTAAACTGATGAGGTGGGAGTGGCAGGTATGTGGTCAGGTAAGGGATCATGACAGTTTGTCAAGTGTTATTTCATCAGACCCAAAGGCTTAAGGGGTTTAAAATGTTTTCGTGCATATTTAGAACTTTTAAGAGGTCAGCGGATTTTAGAGAGCCTTAATGTGTAAATGTTGGTTTCTTGGGATGGGAAATTTTACAGTCCCATTGATTTTCTGTAAAAAGTTAACATTTGAATTGAACTCTTTCACTTTATACACATCTCTTACTGTAGGTTTGATAAGTCAGACATTTCAATCCTTGTGGGATTTACTCAAATGAGAAATTTAAATATAAACAGCTTAAAGCAGAAAACTGGTGGCTTTTAAGTGAAAATTATGTTCAACTGTTTTTGTATTCCTACATAGACATTTTTCTGTCTTTGCTGATTTTAAATGCATGTATCTCTTCATGAAAAATGGCATACAATAAAAGTGCACACATTTAAGTGTCTTCAAAAAGAACTTAGAAATTGGATATGTTTAGTTTGCAGGATTGAGACAAGTAATTATCTTTTATACAATTATTTAACATATGTAACTTAGACGTAGATGGAACATTGGATTTTTAAGAAAAGGGGAGAAAATAAAAGCTTTCAAATACATGTGCCCTTGTCATAACCTGGCCCGTAGGCCATGACAAAAATGGACAACAACACAGTGCAACTAAAAATATGCTATTTATTTTAAAGAAAAACACTGCAAATGCAAAACAAACCAACTTGTGAGGTGTGGAGGTCAGCATCAGTAGTGTCAGTGTGTGTGTGAATGTGGAAAATGTGTGGTGCGTGTTGTTAAGAAAGAATAGAGTCAACCAAACAAATGAATGGGGCTGGCAGGGAAGAGAGCCACACTGAAGGCAGGGAGGTTTTATCATAGACCAACCCAGTCTCACACAAAAACGTACCCTGCCTACGTTGGTCCAAAGTGCAAAAACGTAGAGGGGCTACAATATTAGCCCTTGAAATGTATAACTGTTACGTTTTTTTTAGCCCTTAAAACGTATAACTGTTACATTTTTCTGCCGATTCGTTTTGCGCCCAAGTCACGTGACTTTTAAGATTCTGGCCGTGATACCAATAAACACGGTGGACATTTTTCATTTTTGAGTGAAGAAAATCAATATTTTGAGTTAGTTTCTGCATAGAAATGCGTTTTGATTACATTTCTAGCAATACATATTTCACTTTCATAATATTCACTCAGTAAATGTATATAATCTCTTGCTTGCTCGTGGTTGCAAGGTTTTTTCAGATCTCGTCAGAATAATGTAAATCTGGAACGTTTTAAAAACGTGAAATGGTTACATTTTTGGTTGCTGTACACGCTGTGAAGAAAATCAATATTTTGAGTTAGTTTCTGCATAGAAATGCGTTTTGATTACATTTCTAGCAATACATATTTCACTTTCATAATATTCACTCAGTAAATGTATATAATCTCTTGCTTGCTCGTGGTTGCAAGGTTTTTTCAGATCTCGTCAGAATAATGTAAATCTGGAACGTTTTAAAAACGTGAAATGGTTACATTTTTGGTTGCTGTACACGCTGTGAAGAAAATCAATATTTTGAGTTAGTTTCTGCATAGAAATGCGTTTTGATTACATTTCTAGCAATACATATTTCACTTTCATAATATTCACTCAGTAAATGTATATCATCTCTTGCTTGCTCGTGGTTGCAAGGTTTTTTCAGATCTCGTCAGAATAATGTAAAACTGGAACGTTTTAAAAACGTGAAATGGTTACATTTTTGGTTGCTGTACACGCTGTGAAGAAAATCAATATTTTGAGTTAGTTTCTGCATAGAAATGCGTTTTGATTACATTTCTAGCAATACATATTTCACTTTCATAATATTCACTCAGTAAATGTATATAATCTCTTGCTTGCTCGTGGTTGCAAGGTTTTTTCAGATCTCGTCAGAATAATGTAAATCTGGAACGTTTTAAAAACGTGAAATGGTTACATTTTTGGTTGCTGTACACGCTGTGAAGAAAATCAATATTTTGAGTTAGTTTCTGCATAGAAATGCGTTTTGATTACATTTCTAGCAATACATATTTCACTTTCATAATATTCACTCAGTAAATGTATATAATCTCTTGCTTGCTCGTGGTTGCAAGGTTTTTTCAGATCTTGTCAGAATAATGTAAAACTGGAACGTTTTAATAACGTGAAATGGTTACATTTTTGGTTGCTGGACACGCTGTGGAAAAAATCAATATTTTGAGTTAGTTTCTGCATAGAAATGCGTTTTGATTACATTTCTAGCAATACATATTTCACTTTCATAATATTCACTCAATAAATGTACATAATCTCTTGCTTGCTCTGGTTGCAAGGTTTTTCAGATCTCGTCAGAATACCCTGGCTACGTTGGTCCAAATGCAAAAACGTAGAGGGGTTACAATATTAGCCCTTGAAATGTATAACTGTTACATTTTTCTAGCCCTTGAAATGTATAACTGTTACATTTAAGGAAAAATAAAATTGCTGCCATTTCTTTGATTCTCGGTCTAAATTGCAATATTTTAAGATAGTTTCGCCATGAAAAGCAGATTTTATCATATTCATAGCAAGAAATATATTTTGGTTATTTTACCCTCATTTAATGGAACTTATTGACGGAAATGTATGAACCATGTGCTTGTTTTACTTCCTTTGAGTAATAAAACCACCAATTCTCTTGCATGGCCCCGTTATTAAAATATATGCCAGGCCCAGTGCTTAATTTCTTAAGTGGGAGGTCCCGGAGCGCAGACGATGAGTGGCTCCGGTGCGAGAGAAAAAAAACACACACACACACACACACACACACACACACTGTTGAACTGTCCGTTTTGACGTTAACTGCGATTTTCACAATGATATCTGCAACATTTCTTAAGGCAGAAACACCACTGTATCATTGTTAATTACACAACATTAGTGGGTTAATTTCCTGCAAACCAATTTTCATGTTTTTCCCTTCGATAGTGAGAAAAAAAAGAGTTGTTTCACGCTGAGAGCATCATGCCAGCCAATCAGAATCCTGGAAAAAACATCAACAAATGACACGTGTAACTTCCAGGCTGATTTATGGTTCCGCGTTACACCAACGCAGAGCCTACGGCGGAAGTGATACTAGTAGCTGATTGGCCGATATGTGATCATCATCATCATCATCATCATCATCATCATCACCATCATCACCACCATCATCATCATCATCATCATCATCATCATCCTCATCATCATCATCATCGTCACCATCATCATCATCATCGCTACCACCATCATCATCATCACCATCACCATCATCATCATCATCATCAGTCAAGTCAAATTGCACGTGCGAGGTCCCGTTCATCGCTGCTTGCAGCTTTAATTTATATATAACTATTTTAACATTTCTAAACACAAAAACACGAAAGTGTCCTTGATAATTCAATAATACAATAGGTTCATGTTAAGGACATCCGTTTTAATTAGTTCTCCTTCGATTATGAGATGTTATTAAGGCTCAGTAGACACAGGAGGTTTGTTATGTATTGTTATGAGGCCTATTTCGTGTCTATTTTTGAACAGTTCACTAATGCTTTGAGCTAGGAAGCTGAAATTCTAGACTCTGTATCAAGAGGTGACTTTCATCCACTGTGCGGATTTTCAGATCTGTGTGACCTTCGGAAGTGTCAAAGGTCACCCCGTCTGTTGCTTTTCGGCCTGCTAAGACTATTTCGTGTCTTTTTTTGCATAGTTCACTAACGCTTTGAGCTAGGAAGCTGAAATTCTAGACTCTGTATCAGGAGGTGACTTTCATCCACTGTGCGGATTTTCAGATCTCTGTGACCTTCAGAAGTGTCAAAGGTCACCGCGTCTGTTGCTTTTCGGCCTGCTAAGACTATTTTGTGTCTTTTTTTGCATAGTTCACTAACGCTTTGAGCTAGGAAGCTGAAATTCTAGACTCTGTATCAGGAGGTGACTCTCATCCACTGTGCCGAGGTCCAGACCCGTGCGACCTTCGGAAGTGCCAAAGGTCACCGTGTGTGGTGCCTTTTTCGTGCCTTTTTTGTGTGTTTTTTGAATAATTCACTAACGCTTTGAGCTGGGAGGCTGATTTTTGACTATGTTGCAATGCAGAAGGCCCTTTGCTAGGATCTTTTGGTCTTGTGGCTGTACGACTTCCACAGAGCTAGTTGGCATTGCAGAGGGTTTACAGAGTTGAGACTTGGTAAGCCCAATTTAAGCCCCATATGGAGGCCACAGGTCAAGTTTTACTTGGTTTGGTCAAATATTGTGGCAACGGTGTCCGTTCGAATGTTGGAAAAGGTGACGTTTCAAAGCCCCGCCCATCGAAAAGTACAGGTCTGATCTGCACCAAACTAACGTCTGTCTGATCAGGGGATGCCCCCGAACAACATATAAAAAATTCTGATTTCTATGACTTCTGCAACAGTGTTTCCTCTAAAACGTTCTGGCTGGTTAGGAGGGTGTAGAAACCTCTAGCTCTGAGAGCCTCCTGACTAATGGAACAGGGCCTATTTTGTGTCTTTTTTTGCATAGTTCACTAACGCCTTTAGCTAGGAGTCTGAATTTTTTATATGTTGTTCGGGGGCATCCCCTGATCAGACAGACGTTAGTTTGGTGCAGATCAGACCTGTACTTTTCGATGGGCGGGGCTTTGAAACGTCACCTTTTCCAACATTCGAACGGACACCGTTGCCACAATATTTGACCAAACCAAGTAAAACTTGACCTGTGGCCTCCATATGGGGCTTAAATTGGGCTTACCAAGTCTCAACTCTGTAAACCCTCTGCAATGCCAACTAGCTCTGTGGAAGTCGTACAGCCACAAGACCAAAAGATCCTAGCAAAGGGCCTTCTGCATTGCAACATAGTCAAAAATCAGCCTCCCAGCTCAAAGCGTTAGTGAATTATTCAAAAAACACACAAAAAAGGCACGAAAAAGGCACCACACACGGTGACCTTTGGCACTTCCGAAGGTCGCACGGGTCTGGACCTCGGCACAGTGGATGAGAGTCACCTCCTGATACAGAGTCTAGAATTTCAGCTTCCTAGCTCAAAGCGTTAGTGAACTATGCAAAAAAAGACACAAAATAGTCTTAGCAGGCCGAAAAGCAACAGACGCGGTGACCTTTGACACTTCTGAAGGTCACAGAGATCTGAAAATCCGCACAGTGGATGAAAGTCACCTCCTGATACAGAGTCTAGAATTTCAGCTTCCTAGCTCAAAGCGTTAGTGAACTATGCAAAAAAAGACACGAAATAGTCTTAGCAGGCCGAAAAGCAACAGACGGGGTGACCTTTGACACTTCCGAAGGTCACACAGATCTGAAAATCCGCACAGTGGATGAAAGTCACCTCTTGATACAGAGTCTAGAATTTCAGCTTCCTAGCTCAAAGCATTAGTGAACTGTTCAAAAATAGACACGAAATAGGCCTCATAACAATACATAACAAAACTCCTGTGTCTACTGAGCATTAATAACATCTCATAATCGAAGGAGAACTAATTAAAACGGATGTCCTTAACATGAACCTATTGTATTATTGAATTATCAAGGACACTTTCGTGTTTTTGTGTTTAGAAATGTTAAAATAGTTATATATAAATTAAAGCTGCAAGCAGCGATGAACGGGACCTCGCACGTGCAATTTGACTTGACTGATGATGATGATGATGATGGTGATGGTGATGATGATGATGGTGGTAGCGATGATGATGATGATGGTGACGATGATGATGATGATGAGGATGATGATGATGATGATGATGATGATGATGATGGTGGTGATGATGGTGATGATGATGATGATGATGATGATGATGATGATGATGATGATGATGATGATGATGATGATGATGATCACATATCGGCCAATCAGCTACTAGTATCACTTCCGCCGTAGGCTCTGCGTTGGTGTAACGCGGAACCATAAATCAGCCTGGAAGTTACACGTGTCATTTGTTGATGTTTTTTCCAGGATTCTGATTGGCTGGCATGATGCTCTCAGCATGAAACAACTCTTTTTTTTCTCACAATCGAAGGGAAAAACATGAAAATTGGTTTGCAGGAAATTAACCCACTAATGTTGTGTAATTAACAATGATACAGTGGTGTTTCTGCCTTAAGAAATGTTGCAGATATCATTGTGAAAATCGCCGTTAACGTCAAAACGGACAGTTCAACAGTGTGTGTGTGTGTGTGTGTGTGTGTGTGTGTGTTTTTTTTCTCTCGCACCGGAGCCACTCATCGTCTGCGCTCCGGGACCTCCCACTTTAGAAATTAAGCACTGGGCCTGGCATATATTTTAATAACGGGGCCATGCAAGAGAATTGGTGGTTCTATTACTCAAAGGAAGTAAAACAAGCACATGGTTCATACATTTCCGTCAATAAGTTCCATTAAATGAGGGTAAAATAACCAAAATATATTTCTTGCTATGAATATGATAAAATCTGCTTTTCATGGCGAAACTATCTTAAAATATTGCAATTTAGACCGAGAATCAAAGAAATGGCAGCAATTTTATTTTTCCTTAAATGTAACAGTTATACATTTCAAGGGCTAGAAAAATGTAACAGTTATACATTTCAAGGGCTAATATTGTAACCCCTCTACGTTTTTGCATTTGGACCAACGTAGCCAGGGTATTCTGACGAGATCTGAAAAACCTTGCAACCAGAGCAAGCAAGAGATTATGTACATTTATTGAGTGAATATTATGAAAGTGAAATATGTATTGCTAGAAATGTAATCAAAACGCATTTCTATGCAGAAACTAACTCAAAATATTGATTTTTTCCACAGCGTGTCCAGCAACCAAAAATGTAACCATTTCACGTTATTAAAACGTTCCAGTTTTAAATTATTCTGACGAGATCTGAAAAAACCTTGCAACTAGGGCTGCACGATTCTGGACAAAATGAGAATCACGATTTTTTTGCTTAGAATTGAGATCACGATTCTCTCACGATTTTTTTCCAATATAAAATTTATTGCACTTATTACTTTAACTTTGCAACAGCTGAACAAAAATATAATAACAATAAACATCTCTTGTCTTCTTTACACAAACCTTTGAATAATTTAAACAATAATAACAATTTTGAACAATATTTGTTCCTCCCTGAGTTGAACACCCTTTCAGAAAGGGGACTTGTAACAGATCCTGTAGTTCTGAGGCAACAAATTATTCCTCTGGCTGCTTTTTGCTGTAATAGCTGACATTGAATATAAAAACAATAAACATCTCTCTTGTCTTTAAATAATTTTAACAATAACAATTTTAACAATATTTATGTGCAATATGTGTCAGGTGATGAGAAAGGTAGATGTTTCTCCAAATGTAATCCACAATCATTAACAAAATATAACAAACATGACAACATGATAGTTGACCATGACAGGACTACAACAACCTAGAACATAGGCCTAGTCCTTTTTTTTAAATAATTTTAACAATAACAATTTTAACAATATTTATGTGCAATATGTGTCAGGTGATGAGAAAGGTAGATGTTTCTCCAAATGTAATCCACAATCATTAACAAAATATAACAAACATGACAACATGATAGTTGACCATGACAGGACTACAACAACCTAGAACATAGGCCTAGTCCTTTTTTTAATGCAGCCATCTTAAAAAAAAAAAATAAAAAAAAATAATTTTTTTTTTTTTTTTTTTTTTTTTTTTTTTAAATCGTCGTCATTTGGAAATGAGATCGCGTTCAAGCATGAATCGAGATCGCGATTTTTTAACGATTAATCGTGCAGCCCTACTTGCAACCACGAGCAAGCAAGAGATTATATACATTTACTGAGTGAATATTATGAAAGTGAAATATGTATTGCTAGAAATGTAATCAAAACGCATTTCTATGCAGAAACTAACTCAAAATATTGATTTTCTTCACAGCGTGTACAGCAACCAAAAATTTAACCATTTCACGTTTTTAAAACGTTCCAGATTTACATTATTCTGACGAGATCTGAAAAAACCTTGCAACCACGAGCAAGCAAGAGATTATATACATTTACTGAGTGAATATTATGAAAGTGAAATATGTATTGCTAGAAATGTAATCAAAACGCTATGCAGAAACTAACTCAAAATATTGATTTTCTTCACAGCGTGTACAGCAACCAAAAATGTAACCATTTCACGTTTTTAAAACGTTCCAGATTTACATTATTCTGACGAGATCTGAAAAAACCTTGCAACCACGAGCAAGCAAGAGATTACATACATTTACTGAGTGAATATTATGAAAGTGAAATATGTATTGCTAGAAATGTAATCAAAACGCATTTCTATGCAGAAACTAACTCAAAATATTGATTTTCTTCACAGCGTGTACAGCAACCAAAAATGTAACCATTTCACGTTTTTAAAACGTTCCAGATTTACATTATTCTGACGTATCTGAAAAAACCTTGCAACCACGAGCAAGCAAGAGATTATATACATTTACTGAGTGAATATTATGGAAGTGAAATATGTATTGCTAGAAATGTAATCAAAACGCATTTCTATGCAGAAACTAACTCAAAATATTGATTTTCTTCACAGCGTGTACAGCAACCAAAAATGTAACCATTTCACGTTTTTAAAACGTTCCAGATTTACATTATTCCGACGAGATCTGAAAAAACCTTGCAACCACGAGCAAGCAAGAGATTATATACATTTACTGAGTGAATATTATGAAAGTGAAATATGTATTGCTAGAAATGTAATCAAAACGCATTTCTATGCAGAAACTAACTCAAAATATTGATTTTCTTCACTCAAAAATGAAAAATGTCCACCGTGTTTGTTGGTATCACGGCCAGAATCTTAAAAGTCACGTGACTTGGGCGCAAAACGAATCGGCAGAAAAATGTAACAGTTATACGTTTTAAGGGCTAAAAAAACGTAACAGTTATACATTTCAAGGGCTAATATTGTAGCCCCTCTACGTTTTTACACTTTGGACCAACGTAGGCAGGGTACGTTTTTGTGTGAGACTGGGTTGCATAGACATATATAAAGGCTAAATGACTCACGGCGGAGTCTCCAGCGTCGTTCACCCGCGGCCATCTTGCCACAGGAGACTCTCTGGTGCGCATGCGTGCGCTATAGTTGTTGCTGTTGGAGGGTGAGTGGTCTGTACAGACAAAAATACTCATAACTTGCTGAAATCTTGACGGATTTACAAACGGATTGGTTCATCATGAACGTCATTAATGTGGGTATGATTCGGGATGCTTGGACATGTTGAAATTGTATCTCTTCGTTGCGAAAAACGACCTAATCATGCAGCATATACAATAGTTGTGTATCACCACTAACTAACGTTAACGTTACCTGCCCAAGTTATCAAGGGTGACCACCAGTACTCAAGTTGTAAAAAAAAAAAATCAGGGGGGATGGTGGATTTTATCATATGGGGACAGATAATTTGTGCTGATTACAAATAATATAATATATTACAAATAATAGCAGTGACCAAAACACCTGCAGAAATACTGCAGGAATGACATAGCAGCAATTAAATGCAGCCTTCTGTAAGCTTTAAATATCCACTGGGCTTACATCAAATACATCAAAACACAACAATAAAAAACACTTTTCTGAACTTATCAATATGACTCTGTCCTTCACAGGATAAGTAAAATGGATCACTGCAAAAACTCACAATCTTAACAAGAATATTTGTCTTATTTCTAGTTAAAATGTCTCATTTTAGTAAAAAAATCTCATTACACTTAAAACAAGACTCATCACTGGAAAAAACAACAATTTTCACCTGTTTCAAGTAGATTTTCACTTGAAATAAGTAGAAAAATCTGCCAGTGGAACAAGATTTTCTTGCTTATAAGAAGTAATAAGAAGATAAATCTTGTCTCACTGGCAGATTTCCCTACTTATTTCAAGTGAAAATGTACTTGAAACTGGTGAAAATTGTCAAATAAGTTATTTTTCTGGTCTTATTTTTCTGGTAATGACTCTAAATGTTGAAATAGCAGTAAAACCACATTCATTGATGAAATGACATATGGGATGGAAAGGGGGGGTGGATGGGTGGATGGATGGATGGATAGAGGTGTGTGTTTTTATATATATATATATATATATATATATATATATATATATATATATATATAGACACACATATGTAATGTCATGACGTAAATACATCATAATGTAATAATATATTAATATGTTATGTCATATGAATACATGTTATATGGTAATAATATGTATATATATATATATATATATATATATATATATATATATATATATATATATATATATATATATATATATATATATATATATATGTTATATGGTAATAATATATATATGTTATAATGTAACTATAAATATTACTAAGAATACTATAGAAATATTGATTAAATATGAAAACCATGTCATGGCTATCTGTTTCTGGTTATTTTCATATAAAAGTACGTTTTTCAATGTTTATAATTATTCACAAGTATGCAGTGTCATAACTACATCTCTGACGTTCATGACAAACCAAACTGTTTGAAAATCTGTTGAGAATTGAGCAAGTTAAGGCTGTTTAAGCAGTACATGCTCCATTGAACACAATGTTATTCTGAGCGAGTTCTCCTGTGGCAAGATGGCCGCCGTGTGACGACGTCGCTCTCCATTGGCAGCAGCGCGGACGAGTCATCTAGCCTTTATATATGTCTATGGGTTTTATAGCCTGGAACACTGGGCCCAGGGGCCTGTACTACGAAGCAAGTTCAACATACCCAGGATATCTTTTCCTTATCCAGATTCACTAACCCGGACAATTGCAATCACGCTAAGCGGTCACACGACGGTGGTTATCAACTCGGTATATCAACCCAGGTTTCTCCAATCTGGATATGAGCGCGTGCACATAAAAGGGGCAGTGTTTTCAGCGCATGACCAATCGCAAGCATGGAGAAGTCCGCTGTCAGAGCCGCTTATTTCAGTAGCGAAGAGCAAACAATAATTTTACGGAAAAATGATGAGTATAGGCATATAATACAGGCAAAAAGCAACACAGTTGCAGCTGCAAAATTCAGGAAAGACAGCTGGCAAAAGATCGCTGACTGTATAAATGCGTAAATTCATAGGGATATAAACATATATTTGAATATTCTGGGAATCCTAATCTTAAACTGTAAACCATGATCAGCAATATTAAAATAATAAAAGGCTTGCAATATTTCAGTTGATTTGTAATGAATCCAGAATGTATGACATTTTTTTGTTTTTGTGTTTGCATTACAGAAAATCACAATATTCTAATTTTCTGAGACAGTCCTGTATATATTGGTTCTATAACTATTGTTGTTGACCGATAACTTGTGCTGATGCTGTACCAAAGAATTGGGTTTATTTATTTATTTTATTTAATTTTTTCAGGAGGGGGGTATTTAGTATTTTAAAGTGACTTCTCAGAATGTTCGAGGGACGAAATTGAAAATCCCTTTTTTGCTATCCCCTTACAAATGCATCTTCTTTTTGATTTCTTCTTGATTTATTTATTTAATTGTTATTAGTTTTGGATTGACTGTACATCGGATTTTGGGTGATGATTTGTTTTATTTATTCATTGATTGATTTATTTTTTATTTTCTCCTCCACCTTTTTTCTTTTTTTCCTTTTTTTTTTGGATCGTTCATACAGGTACTCATCAGGGAAAGCAAAGGGGTTTTGGTGGTCCCTGAATACGCGTTCTCTTCGGAGGGATCCTCTCACGATCCGCGCACCGAGCTCCACTGGATTCTCTTCGAAAGGGCATGCCATTTTCCAAGAGAGCTGATTGGTCAGTGGGCGGTGCTTTTATACCCGGCGATCTGTATCTCGAACATAACCTGCTCTGGAGCAGGTTAGCTGTTCAGCATAAGTTACCATGGCGATGTACCCCGGTGAGAAGTGAACCACCGTCGTAGTCCTGAAAACCCAGGGTTAAACCTGAAGTTACCTCGCTAAACCCAAATCCCGCTTCGTAGTACAGGCCCCAGGTGCTCCAAATCAGCCCAATCAGCTCAGCTCACTCCAGACTCCTCAAAACAAAACAGAGAAAGTCAGGCATGCCCACAATTAGACAGGGTCGTCAAACCCCCCCCCATAAAGTCGGGGTCCCAAAGGGATCACCAGCACTCCAACACCCGCTCCTAAAATACAAAATATAAACAATTTAAATTATTCAAACGATCAAAAGGAAAAAAAACAAATGTACACTTAACTTCCCCCTGCAACCCCAACTTGCTACTCCCCCCACCCATCCTCAGCAACCTCGGTACCTGAGGAAGCAATTTAAGATGAAAGGCAGAGCAACAACAAGTCTAGCATGCAGTATGAAAAAGTATACTAGCTCAAGAATTCAGGATAAGGAGCACGAGACAATGCATCTGCCATGACATTGTCCGTCCCTTTAATATGTCTGACATCGAGATCATAGGCCTGCAAAAACAGAAACCACCTCATTAGCCTTTGATTTGGGCATTTGATTTGCCCCTACATACACCTCAAAATGTTGTAGAGCCCATACTAGTGCCAATGCTTCCTTCTCTATTACAGAGTAATTACACTGGTAGCTGTTAAACTTCTTTGAAAAGAAGCTGACCGGCCTCACCACCCCTCGTTCATCACCCTGCAACAAAACAGCACCTGCTCCCACCTGGCTGGCATCTACCTGGAGCATAAACTCACGATCGAAGCATGGCGCTGCTAAAACAGGAGAAGAGCACAGGAGACATTTTACATTGTCAAAAGCCTGCTGACACTCAGAGGACCAAACAACCAACGTCCGGGGGAC
Source organism: Cololabis saira (assembly GCF_033807715.1). Taxonomy (NCBI): domain Eukaryota; kingdom Metazoa; phylum Chordata; class Actinopteri; order Beloniformes; family Belonidae; genus Cololabis; species Cololabis saira. Next base: position 2,937,385 of record NC_084607.1, read on the forward strand.
CCAACCAACGTCCGGGGGACCCAACCAACGTCCGGGGGACCCAACCAACGTCCGGGGGACCCAACCAACGTCCGGGGGACCCAACCAACGTCCGGGGGACTCAACCAACGTCCGGGGGACTCAACCAACGTCCGGGGGACTCAACCAACGTCCGGGGGACTCAACCAACGTCCGGGGGACTCAACCAACGTCCGGGACTCAACCAACGTCCGGGACTCGACAAACAAGTGCGGATAAACAAGTCCAGACACGGTCCTGTTGTAAACTGGACCACGATGGCAGTTGCGTGGTTCCAGCTTTTAGAAAGTTCTGTGAGGAGCAGCAGTGACAGTCCAACAGTCTGGAGCCGGAGACAGAGAGGAACAGATAACGAGCACATTGATCACAACCCTGAATTCACACAACTATGACCAGTCCACCAAACAACTTTACACGCAACAGGTGCAGCAAGCCAGTTAAATTACCTGTGCGCGCCGAGCAATCACATCCCCCAGCTGGGTTTGGAGCTTACCCGCTATTTTTTTTTCAAAACAAAGGGAAAAGGTTAACCCAAAAGTAATGAAACAAAAGGAGATGGAGATCCCAGCCAAAAAGAACAAAAGAGGGGTCAGCACAGGGCCAGCCACGCAATGGGCCGTCGGACCACGCACTTTCCCCACTAAATAAGAAAACCCAGGTAAACCTATAACCAAACAAAACCGATAACAGGACTACCGGCAATCTCCAACTCAAAAAAAAAACTCTTCCCATGTTACGAGGATGCGCACAAGAAACACCTGCCGTCTGGACACCTTTTACGAGCATAACCAATGACTGGTCCTACGACTAGAGCTCTCCCCTACCGAGCCCAAAGTAACAAAACAAACAAATGTTTTCTGCCAAACCAAACAAAGAAACAACCCGACAGCAGTGTGCCAGCACTGAACCCAAAGCAACTTTAAGCACCAGATCACAAACCTGAACTGCAGGCCACAAAACAAACATGTAACTTAATCAACAGATGTCCAAAAGCTACCAAAATACAACTAAACTTTAACAGTTCCAACTAAATTACGCAGCATAACCAGGAACAAAACCGACGAGCCCCCATTTGTAATAACCTGGCCCGTAGGCCATGACAAAAATGGACAACAACACAGTGCAACTAAAAATATGCTATTTATTTTAAAGAAAAACACTGCAAATGCAAAACAAACCAACTTTTGAGGTGTGGAGGTCAGCATCAGTAGTGTCAGTGTGTGTGAATGTGGAAAATGTGTGGTGCGTGTTGTTAAGAAAGAATAGAGTCAACCAAACAAATGAATGGGGCTGGCAGGGAAGAGAGAGCCACACTGAAGGCAGGGAGGTTTTATAGCCTGGAACACTGGGCCCAGGTGCTCCAAATCAGCCCAATCAGCTCAGCTCACTCCAGACTCCTCAAAACAAAACAGAGAAAGTCAGGCATGCCCACAATTAGACAGGGTTGTCACACCCTAAACATGCAAATGGTGAGTACATCCAAAGATAGTGGCTGCTTTACTCTCCATCCACCAGAGTGTTTTGCTTTGCAATGCTAAAGGTCAGTCATGCTTTAAAACGGGTTTCAGTGACTAGAAGCACGCATCAGAACGCATGAAAAAGCACGAAAACGGGAACACCACAGCTGACATTTATTACATTTGCAACAGCCAGCGGAGGGATAGACACAGACCTGCAAAAACAATTTGATGCAGACAGCATATTCTCGGGCCCTTTGGCACAATTGCATAATAACTAGAAAATTTCAGGTTCAGGTAAAAAAAAAAAAAATGTTTTCTTCCATATCATAGCAGAGTCATGCTATACACCAGCAGATTTTGTGTGACTTTAGCTTGCTAGCAAAATGGCCCTTCATTGTAAAATCTTTTAAAACTTTTAAAAACTTGGGTCAGGGTTAATGGGTATATTGTCATAGCGAGCTCGGGCTGGTCACAGGAGCCAGACCCAGACCACTGGCAAACGCACCAGCCACCAGGAAGCCCCCTGGACCAAGAGCCCTGGGGCCCAAAGCAGACCGACAAACCCCCACGACTGCAGGCCGGGAAGGCCCCCGAGCGGAGCCGTGCAGGACCACCACCGACCAGGGCAGCAAGATGGAAGCAGACACCGCGTAACTGCCCCAGCGCCGCCCCCGGGAGCCGGACACCCTCCCACCCCATACCACCACCACTGCCTCACGACCACCGGCATGCAGGAATAATAAACATCCCCGCCCCCCCTACCCAGTCAAGGACCGATGGGGCCCGGCGGTGAACCACCACCAACATCGGGCATCATGAAGTGAGAATCCAACAAGCCAAACAGACCCTGCAGCACCAGGTACGAGGGCATGACGTCTGTGCAACTATTTTTTTAACTACCGGAATTCATTTGCACACTGTACGTGTAAAAACACATGGTGCTTTGTACTCAAAGTTACTGGAACATAATCTGTGACCAGTAGGAACTTTAACAGAGAAAACTAATGACCATAATGTGCAGAAATCCAAGTTAAATCATTTTTTGGGAGAGTCATCTATTGCTTGTTTCAAACCTAAAGTTATCAAGAGTAATGTCATTTTAAATGGATATCCCATCAGTCATAATAATGACTTTAGTTTCCTCATCAATAAAGATATTGGGGTGTTTGACATTAATGCATTTCATTAAAACTTGATGCAGGTTTTCAACTTATGCAGGAACATAACAACATTTCTGCTTCTTAACCATAAGAATGAAACAAAACCAGACACACTTGTATTAGTTTTGTTGTTGCAGCTGCACCCATCCACTCTGCATTAGCTTCCTTTTCCTTTTTTTCTCTCTCACCTGGTTCCACCTGTCCAACCACCAGATTGTACAACAGTGGATAATATGGGGGGTGCCTGTTACACAAAGGAAAACATAACTAGGTGCTAAGTCCCAATTTTTGCCCTTCTGCTCATATTGGAACCTTTATGTTTTTGCTTGCGTGCTCATTTTTCTTGTCTAGTAACTGCTGCTGTCCTCCCTGCTTATTTCTCCCCTCCCTCACCAAACTCAAACTCAAACTTTATTTATTTATATAGCACCAAATCATACAATATAAATGCAACACATGGTGCTTTACATGCAGAATAAAATAACAATCAAAAACACAATTTAAAACATCCCATACGACCCCACCCCCCACCCCCCACCGAACACACACACTCACTCATACACATGTGCACACACTCACACGCCCACACACACACACACAGTAAGTGGACTGGTGACATGGCTTAGCACTAACGATCCAGGTGAGGCAAAACACTATCTATGGGTGGCCGTCCACACCGAGAGGCTACACCGACCACGACCACAAGGAGCATCGCCACAGAGACCCCCCCAACCCGGACAGACCGGGGCAGACCCCACACAGAAGGTGGAGTCCCACCCCCAGCTACCCAGGCCTGAGGGACCCCCATGACGATACCCCCATGGGCAGAGCAGGCACACCTGCCAGTGTGGACGACCCCCCTGAGGAAACACTGGAGCTAAAAACTAAAAGATCAAAAGAAAGTAAAAAATGCCTAAAAGTGTAACATTTTAGAGAAATCTATACCAAACTTAAGATGAATAATAAATAACATGAAATAAAAAGTCACTAAAATGGATTAAAGTTTTAAAGATAATAAAAGAGCTAAAGAAGTAAACACAATAAATAGCTGAAAAGACTAGGTAAATGAGATCAGATAAAAGCCAAACTAAAAAGGTGTGTCTTGAGCCTCCTTTTAAAAATATCAACATTCTCTGCGGCCCTGAGGTTCTCTGGCAGGCTGTTCCATAAAGAAGGGCCATAATGGCTGAATGCAGCCTCACCGTGGGTTTTGGTCCCGGTTTGGGACCCTCACGGCACCCTCACGGACCCAGAGGACCTCAGGGTCCGTGAGGGTTGATACGGTAAAAGCAGATCAGATAAATAAGATGGCCCAAGACCGTTAAGACACTTAAAAACCAGTAAAAGAACCTTAAAATCAATCCTGAAGCGGACGGGGAGCCAATGCAGCGATTTTAAAACAGGTAATGCCCTCTGGTCCCCGTCAGCACGCGAGCGGCTGAATTCTGTAGTAATTGTAGGTTCTTAATACTCTTTTTAGGAAGACCAGAGAGCAGGGCATTACAATAATCTAAACGACTACAGATAAAAGCATGCATCAGCACCTCCGTGCTGGCCTGAGAGAGAAACGGGCGGACCCTGGCTATATTCTTAAGATGGTAAAAACCTATCTTCGTAATATTCTTTATGTGTGGAATAAAAGTTAGCTCAGAGTCAAAAATAACACCCAGGTTCTTTACACATTGCGAAGGTTTAAAATCTTGTAGTTTTGGTAAAAGTTTCTCTCTCTGGCCTTCAGGACCAATAACTAAAACCTCTGTTTTGTCCTGGTTGAGCTGTAGGAAATTATCTGCCATCCATGACTTAATATCTAAAATACAGTTAAAAAGGGCATCAAGTGGCCCTGTGTCATCAGGAGACACGGCAATGTACAGCTGTGTGTCATCAGCGTAGCTATGGAAGCTGATGCCGTGTCTCCTGATGACGTCCCCCAAGGGAAGCATGTAGAGGTTAAAAAGAAGCAGACCTAAAATTGACCCTTGGACACCTGTCCGTCTTTGTACTGGGTGGCCCAGTGATGCTGTATCCGTACTGCAGGACTGTTTCCAGCGCACAAACTGGCAGCTCTTCAGGCAGGCAGCTGCCCTTGAGGGAGAGGTAGACCTGGAAGATTATACATCGACCGTCCTCGGCTACATCAGTGCAGAGTGATGTCACCATGACCAGGACAATTACAATTACACGAGACTGGAACTCAGTGGGTAGAAGATACTTGCAGGAGTAAAGAGGACCAAGGTCGCATATGCCAAGAGGATCCAGGGACACTTCACGTCCAACGATCCAAGGAGCATGTGGAGGGGCATAAAGTGAATCGCAGACTATAACATTAGAGATGCACAAAGCCCCAAGGAAACCTCTCTGCCCGACAGTCTCAACAGTTTCTACACCCGCTTTGACGAACCAAACACCCCCTCCAGCACCAGACTCCACCAGGAAAACAGCCTCTCAGCGTGACCTCAGCAGCAGTGAGGAAGACAGTCCAGCGGATTAATCCACGTAAAGCTGCTGGTTCTGACAACATCTCCAGGAGGTTGATGAGGAGCTACGTACACGAGACAGAGGTGCTGACGGACATCTTCAAGACCTCACTCCAACAGGTGGCGGTCCGACCTGCCTGAAGACCGCCATGATCATCCCCATCCCTAAAACCTCCACAGTGACAGTCCTGAATGACTATTGGTTGGTAGCCCTCACCCTGATAATCATGAAGTGCTTCGAGAGACTGGTTATAGCTAACTTCAAAGCCTGCATCGACATCACTGTTGATCCGCAGCAGTACACATACAGTAAGAATCAATCCAAAGAGGACGACATCTCTTCTGTGGTCCGCACAACCCTCACCCACTCAGAAAACAAGGACTCTTATGTCCGCCTGCTCTTTGTGGATTTCATATCTGCTTTTAACACCATCAGACTGCAGACTCTGGTTCAAAAACTCACAACACTTGGACTGAGCTCCAGTCTCTGCAACTGGACTTTTTAATAGCCAGGCCACATTCTGTGAGGATCCATGACGTCTTCTCCCCCTCCCCCTCCTCCTCCTCCTCCTTCTCCATCATCCTCAGCACAGGTTTCCCCCAAGACTGTGTGCTGAGCCCCCTCCTGTTCACCATGCTAACATACAACTGCTCAGTGAGACATCCCTGAAGTTTGCAGATGACACAGCTGTAGTTGGATGCATCACCAACAACGACGAGTCCGAGTAACATGCCAGAACTGGTATTTAGAGGCTTTCGTGTATCGTCATATGTCCAGCTTTGTGTTATGTAGCCATGTCTCAGGTCCCACTCGGAAGACGCCCTCCTCTGAAGGTGGTCTATGCAGGGGACAAGCAGTCTGCTCAGGCTCCCCGTATTTAGAGGCATTGTGAAGTCACACGTTTTTTCACTCAGTGTAGCCTGCTAATGAACTAATATTTTTTGCTGTTCTTTCGTCCTGGGACAACCTGAAGACACTGGGGGACAACATGAGGCTATATATTGAGCTGCTGCTCAGGACTGATGACTTATCAACCCTAAGTAAAGTAGCATCCCATTCTTAAGGTAACGCACTAAAAAATTGTAGGTAAATCAAAAGGAAAGCTAATCAAAAGGAAAATTACAAATTTACCTTTGTTTCACAACTTTCTCAAAGAAATCTTTAATACACGTCTTTGAATCTAAAGTTCTCCTTTGTATTTCTCTTACCAAGTGTCTGAATTGTCACTCATAATGCTGGTAATATAAAATCTACATAAAGCCGGGCATACACTGTGCGATTATCGGCTCGTTTTGAGCCGATTTTCCAGTCGTGCGACTATTTTTTGATCGGGCCCGATTTTGACCCAATCGTTGCTCGTGCCTCGTGCAGTGTACGTGGGGTAACGACGAGAGATGAACACCTCACGACGAGCTCCCGATCACAAATCGTGAGGTCGCAAGAAAATCAAGCATGTTTGAAATCCTGGTCGCTCCTCGTGAAGGCATCGCACAGTTGAAGCAGCTACGACCCGATTTGCCTCATCCTTTCGCAGAGAGCATGCGCAATCTCTGATGTCACGTCAAAAACTATTATTTGCAGTTTAAGTGTTGCAAATTCACATCACAAATCATGTTTTAATAGCAAAAAAAGACCGCATTTCCACGTATGGTGCGGGTCGCCGCGTACCCTGCGCCGTAGGCTCTGCGTTGGTGTAACACGGAACCATAAATCAGCCTTCAGTGTGTGCGCTGTCTGCTGTTTGGAACAACTCTCTTTTCTCTTCTCATTTTGCTGGGACGTCGGGTTCCTCCGCCGAGACACAACTTTTGCGGTATGCGTTCTTTGTTGTGTCAAAAAATTATGCGCAGTGCACACACCCAATCAGAAACAGTACAGATATTTTGGAATTTTTTAAATATATATATATATAATTATGAAAAAAATAAAGGATCCCATAACCTTTGATCGGGTGGGCAGGACGCACGTTTGGGTTGGAACAGCCTACCCATGCCCCAAAACCAGCCTCGAGTTCCAGTACACAGAAGTCCGACGGGAGGATTATGAACGTATAGTGTGAGCAGACGGAGCATCCGAGCATCGGGTCGTACAGTGTGAGACCATAAATCGTGGGCTCTAAACTTTTGAACTCCGCGATCTAGTCGTGCAGTGTGAGATGGGGCAGTCTCATACGATTTAAAATATCGCACAGTGTATGCCCGGCTTAACGGTGGTGAGAAGATAGTGTCAGTGTATGTATACTTTTTTTGTTTTTGAATGTTGGCTACCTGGTTTAAAAGACCCAAAACTTACCCAGTTCAGGTAAAACCTTGTTTTCACTTTGCACACACACAGTTACACAGACATACACACCTGCTCACTCACTACATACTCACCCCACAGTTTTGGGGGACAGATAATTGTAGTTTTAGAGACCTGAAATGGTTGTTGTTTGTGTCTCTGCCTGTTTTCTGGTCTGTTTGTTTGTTTTCTCTCTGGCAGATTCCAAGGCTTGTGTGCCCGTTGTGTGTTTTCCTGTGTTTCTCTCATTTCAGACTTGCAGCGGATAACTGCAATTAGTCCTGTTGTTCAATAAAAAACACACATATATACATATATATATATATATATATATATATATATATATATATATATATATATATATATATATATATATATATATATATATATATATATATATATATATATATATATATATATATACATTGTTCACTTTGTATAGACCTGTTCATTGTAAGAGACAAAAATTCCCAGCTTTGTTATCCATACAGCATATACTGTACTATTGAATGTGATCTAACACAACCATTGTTCAGCAACCAAAATTGATCCACATTAAAATTACAGCCAAATATGTTCTGGATCTCTGCTGTGCTTTTGTAATAGGTCTGACTTGTCAGGTGGCTATTATGGGATGTTCTGTAGTATTAGCAGGAATCTGGGTGTTGGCAGCAGTTGATTATGACATGGCACATCTGTGGTTTAGACCTGTTTGAACATATCAGAGTGGAATTTCGGTTATCAAAACCGGTTGGACTCTTGGTTCTCGTTCAGCAGCCCAGTCTCATTATTATCACTTTTATTCATAATTCTTATATGGATATACCACAATACAGAATGTGATGAGTTTGCAAATTCTGTTATTTCACTAGGTAAAAGATTATTTTCAAATAGATTTCACAATGATTAAATCGTGACTTTATTATAAGATACATAATTCCTCCTTTTAATTACATCCAGTAAGAACATTTTTGTAAATTAGATTATATGTTTATGAAATAATTAATGATCTAGTAATCTACATGTTTATGTGCTAGCTTGGAAAATGGTAAAAAGGCATGTGAACAGTATTTACCACGTAGGCATGAAGACTTGCAGAGACTTTCTTTTTTTAGAAAGTCTCTGCGGAACCAATTAAAAGCAATTATTTGTCTGCTCAGTGTAGCGCCTCCCATCTACGTTACTCTGCCAACAGCCTTCCTGCATGTCTCACTCACCACCACGATCTCCTTAACCTCTGTTAGTCTGTTTTTGATTCCATAACTCTGTAAAAGGTAAGCTGTTTTAAGATCTGTTTTAATCAGATTTAAAAAAAAATAATTAATCTGCCTTATTTGTACCAGACAAATCTGTACCTTAGAGCAGACATGAATATAAAAGTAACATTGTGATTCATTTTTCAGTTTATGCTCTTGGTCATGGATGACTTTGTTCGTGGTAAACTAAGAGAGTGGGGTCTAAGCGAGTGGATTCAAAGATTTAAAGGTAAACTGTTGAAGCACATTATTAATAAAGGAAAATATGTTGAACAATAGTGATTTTAATTGCTAACCACACAAAACTGAAGAAGGGATGGACAGGTTGTAGTTTGCTTGTTTTTCCAGATCAGTTACAACAGATTCATGCTTGTTCTTGTGTGCAATAATATAAAATATATGAAAGATTTATCAAGATGATTAACCAGTTGAATGATACTAGTTGGTATTTAAAGAACAACAAAACTTCTCATCAATTTCAAAAATTACAGAAATGTATAAAATGGATTCAGGCTGCAACTTCAAAAATATTTTCTTCATGACAAAGATTATATGTGTTATTTACAGATGAAAGCGTTGACAGGGAAAATCTATATACCCTGGACGATGATGACATTAAAGATCTGATCAACAAAGTGGGACCTCGATCAATGTTCAAGAAGAGACTGAAACAGCTGAAGGTAATGTCCAGAACTGGGACTATATGATGCACATTTTTACTCTAAACATTTGGGAATCCAATTTTTGTTGATAAACTATTATAAAAGAACATGTTTTTAGTTATGATAAAGTAAACAAATAGAGTTTCACAGTGGTTTTAGAATCAGAATCACGTTTATTTGGCCAGGTCAGGTCAGACAAGATATGGAATTTGACTCGGTTGTTCTCTACTCTACAGTAAATAGGTAAATAGGTAATAGACAAATTCCTCTTATTAAGCTCTTATTAACATATATACAATTTTTAAAAAGTGAAAGGTGCAGCAGAATGAGGTAGACATGATTATTGAAGGTGCATTGTCACAGAATATGATTGTGTTATTATAATTACTGTCATTATTGTTATTGCACGGTGATTAATTGATTTCTCTGAGACTCCATGAGTGATGAGAGTTTATTAGAGCAACAGCTCGGGGGAAGAAACTGTCTTTTAATGATAATCAAGTCAATATTTCTTCCCCCCCTAGGAAGAACAAAACACAGTTCAAGACTTTTCTACTCAAGTAAGTTAAACATATTTTTACATTAATCAAATGTATATTATATGATTTGTGATTATAAATGTATTTTGTTCAGAGTTTATAGATACATGTGATTTAGCATGCCTAAACATTACATTTTATGACACTAAACCTTGTCATGGGATCATGATTGACAGACAAAGATGGTGAACGTCATCTGTTGTTTCCTAACTCACACTCCCTGCATTACTTAAATAAATTCTGAATTGGATGAAAGCTTAAAGACAATTGTTGTGTGTTCACTACAGGACAAAGCCTTTTTTTTATTAAAAAAAAAGCTTTAGTATCGTGTATATTTCCAGTTAATGGCTCAATGCTGTTCATCAAGTTTTATTTTTGTTTGTCCTCAGGCTGCAACATCTACAGCTGACATCGGTGAGACACACAGCATTTTAGATTAGATCTTATTTATTGTTCTCTGTAATCAAAAATTAAAATTAAACCAAAACAAGCACCAAAGAAACTTAAATGTTTTTTCTTTCTTTCAAATAAACATAACAAGGAAAGAGAAAGCTGGATGTTCAGGGAGAGTCCAGTAAATTGGAAACACCATCTAAGCAGCTTTGTAAGACTGGATCCAGATCAGTCTCAGGTATTACAAACATCAACGCCACACGTGATATACAGCATAAACTCTGTCATTGAAAGACCAGAGGATGTTGTTGTTGTACAATAGATTTCCATAAATTGAATTGTTCATGATTCCCTAATATTTCTTTCTTGTAACTTTTATGATGACAGAAACGATGATACTGTCTGGTGTTAGGCACATAATGGGAGATGTCAATTTGAAACTCCAAAACCAAGAAAACAGAAAGCTCAATACTTTCCTGAAGTAAGTATTACATGAAGTGTCTTATGCAGCTTTCACAAAAGTTTTTATCACAAACAGTTTAACTTTTATTGTATTCAAAATGTCCTTCAAAATGATAAAAAAAATAATTGCTTTCTCTTTTTTTCTCTATTTTTTTTAAATGTTCTTAAGCAACAGTTTTTAAGCAACCAATGCCAAAAGTTAAGCATCACCTAAGGAACCCATCCTTTGTATTTCAAATGTGGTCTTTAAAACTTTTCATCTGCCCATATTAAAGTTTGTTCCCAAATCATTGTGATTTCAAAGTTTGTATGAAATCAACCAATTATTGATGAATCATGTCTAAATCTTTTGCAGGTCTAAAATACGTGATCTGGAGGTAGACAAGAGGGAGATTGTTGGTGTTTTTGGTAGAACGGGGGCTGGAAAGAGCTCTTTGATAAATGCTGTGATTGGACAGGAGAATCTTTTGCCTTCTGGAAGCGTGACTGCGTGCACCTCAGTCGTGATCAAAGTGGAGGGAAACATGAACACAAACATGGACACACCAAAGTATGAGGCAGAGATTGAGTTCATCACAAAAGAGGTAAAAACAACAACAACAAAAAAGAGGCTTTCTATTTGGATTTACATATTACTGTAGTTTCTAAAAAAAAGATTTGGTTACAGTCTCATAGTCAATCTTAAGTTTACATCATTTTCCTTTGTTTTTAGGAGTGGGAAGATGAGCTGTGGTCAATGAATCAGTTTCATGACAATGAAGATCAGGAACAAGAGCATGATGAAGACATTGAAGACAATAAAATCCGTGAGAAGCTGTCAGCTCTGTACGGATATGAATGGAAGACAAAATCCCCTGAAGACCTCATAGACAGTAAATACTTCAGAGAAATTCCTGAATTCCTGCAGGGCACGAACAAGATTTTGAATGCTGAATCTGTAAATAAAGTCTTTCATTCTTACTAATACATTAATTTAACTTCAATGAATTTGTACACAGTGGCTGTGAATGAAATAAATATTCCTTTTATTCTTTTCATCTCCAGGCTGAAGAGCTATCTGCAGGATTTGCCAAATACATAAGAAGTGAAGATGTAAAAAGATCGTACTGGCCGCTGGTCAAATGTGTGACCGTAAAGGTGCCAAAGCCACACAATGATCTTCTCCAGCACGTCACACTGGTGGACCTTCCTGGGAACGGGGACCGTAACAAGAGCAGAGATCAAATGTGGAAAGGGGTGACTATTATTATTATTATTATTATCATTATTATTATTATTATTATTTTATGCTTTGCAATTTTACCAGAACCTGTAATGTTCTAAAATCTATTTCCTAATCATGAATAATTGTGTATATTATTCCAATACATATTCTGCCCCTACAGGTTCTTGGTAATTGTTCGACAGTGTGGATTGTAGCTGAAATCAATCGAGCAGCATCAGAAAAGGAAGCCTGGGAGTTCCTTGAAAGCTCATGTCATCTCCTTGGAAATGGTGGCGAGTGTCAACGCATTCACTTCATCTGCACCAAATCTGATCATCGGTAAGCCGGCTTACAGTATTTACCCTTAACATGAAAGTCAATAAGACCTAAGGGAAAAAAAACAACAATGGCAGCAAGTCAGACTCCATTAATTCTAATATAAATATATGTACAGTACAGACAGAAAGTTTGGATGCACTTCCCCATTTGTTTGAATGAGAGATGTGTCCAAACTTTTGGTCTGTACTGTATATATATGTGTCAGTTTAATAATATATGTACACTATATCTTCAAACATTACATATCTTTTTTTAAACAGTTCACCAAAAGCCCCCCGTATTGACAGGAACGAAAATGTGAAAAAGAAACTGAAAGAGGAATTCAACAAGCATAGCAAAATTAAAGTGAGTTTCAAATACTGAGAGAAGTTTTTTCAGGAATTGTTTACTTCAAAAAATATGATAAGCTTCCATTTTCCCCAGAAACACTTCAGTGATGACTGCTTCGAGGTCTTCACAGTGAGCTCCACAGAGTTTTTTGAAAGGAAACTTTTAAATGAGGAAGAAACTGGTAAGTTTGTTTATTTTGTTAGACTTTGTGGATACAGAAATGATGCAAAACATATGTCCTCATTTTTGTTTCTTTTTTTAAATATTTTTTGTGTGGCTCTAGTGGCCTTTATTCAAGGTGTAAAGGGTTAGATACAGAGAAGGGGGATGACATGCAGCAAAGGGCCCCAGGTCGGGACTCAAACCTGCGACCGCTGCAGGACTGTAGCCTCAGTACATGGGCCGCTTGCTTTAACCACTGTGACACCCTGCGAGCCCTCATTTTTGTTTCTTTGTCTTAAGATGAGAAAATGTTATTTTACATTTTTAGTTTTCTTTGTTTTGTACTTTTACAGAAATACCCAAGCTTCAGGAGTTCTTGGAAACTCTCAACGAACGTCACTCAGAGACGGTGAACTATGTGTCTGGGGCTCACGGGCTTCTCTCTCTGATTCAAGGAGCCAGTCTTGGAGAAGCGGTGAGATGGATGTCAAACGTATTTAAAGGAATAATCTATAGAACTGATGAACTTTCCTGAAAATATTCTCATCTTGATTGATGGAAAAATAAAGAAAAGCCATCTTGATGACCTCTGAAATTTCGGTGAAATGTAATGTTAAAACTGAAGACATCTACGTGAAATGCAACTCATGTAAAAATCAAAGCAGTTTGCACACAAAAATATAAAAACATTTTTCTTAAAACTTGTTTTTAGGTTGCTGAAAAAACAAAAGTGTGTGAAGACCTTGAGAGAAACCTGTCCCTTCAACTTGGCTCTATCAAAAAAGAAATGGATGACACCTACAATGCCTTTCAAAATTGTCTTACTGAAGGAGTGGAAAATTCAAAAAAATCCTGTGAAAAAACCTTGAAAGGATTCCTTTATCCTCCAGTATGCATTTTGATCAGAAACATCAGATCAATATTGACCTTCTGTACATGCATGTTCAGAATGAATGTTTCACTGTTATGTCACAGGAGACGTCTGGCAGTGGATTTCACCAAACACTGAGGTGTGTCGTCAATAACAGTGGCATCCACCCACGGAAACCATTAAACCTCAACTTGGACTTGGCTTTGAAACTCATGAACAGCATTGATGAGAAATTCAAGAACACCTTCCCGTAAGAAATTAACGTGCATAAAAATAATTGGGCAACTAATTTTCCAGCTGTCGGGAATATTTGAAATCGGTTCATAATCCCATTTTATCAGATGATGAAAATACTAAAGTAATGATGATTTGTATTTCAACATTTTCAGGAATGATGGAGAAAGTGCACCATTCAACGGTGTCATCAGGGAGTTTTCTCTTGTTACTGAGGAGATTCGGAACCACAAAGGTGTTGAACTGCAGCTGATATTTCTCAAGACAGAGGTAAAGTTACAAAAATAAAATGATCTTACTAAGTTACCAGTATAAATTTGGTTAAAGCTGTATTTATTATAGTATTAATTTCTCATTTTACTTCTCCGACTTCAAAGCTGTTATAGTTTATTACTGTTGGCTGTGTGCTGGAGAACTCGGTAGTTGTAATTACAGACTTACACACTCATACTCAGTTTTGAAATAATGTAACATATTTTCTGATTTAAAATGGTCTTGGTCCTTGTTAGGAGGAACAGATAAAGACAAAACTGAACAAAGACATCCGTGAGCGCAAGAAAAACATCTATGGCAGTCTGATAGAGACCATTGAGGAAAACATGCAAGAGGGTTACAACAGTAAGAAAGTTATTTAGTTATGCAAAAGAATGTTAGCTATGCGTAAAATTCACATAAGCATTTTATTTCATTTTCTTATGAAGAAGCAGCAGAAATCACAGGGCAGGGGTCTCTGCAAAACATGAGGGACACGATTAAGAAACATGTCCATGACGCAAAGATCTTTGACCGAGCCAAGGACGTGATGTTGAACAAGCTGAAAGACTTGATGGTTTGTTCCATTATATAAAATTACCTTTTACACGTTGAGACTGAAAACTATGCAGAGCTTTAATTCTGCAGTTTTAAATGTTTTTATGGTATATGTCATTCTTAAAGGTGCTTTAACTTAAAAAATCTAAGAAAAAAACATATATAAAACCTAAGTATTTATGTGTATCATTACATTTTTTCAAATCAATTCTTTGCTTTGTGTTAAATTACAATATTTTTAACGCCAAATTAGGAAGATGTCCAGAAGACACTGGGGGAAAAGATGAAGGAATCAATCCACTGTGCCCTCCGGATGGAGGACCTCTCAATCCCAGGTATAGTAACGGAATAGTTTTACGATAATCACAAAAATCATCAAGAAACAATCATAAGTGATTTCTAAACTAATCAGTGGGAGAAAACAAAATGAGGTTATAAATGATAAACTAAACATTATCGGGTCAGATGAAAGCAGGATGTGTAACTGCCCTCCTGCAACCTCTGGCCTCCAAACATGGACTTTATTTGTTGATTAAAACTAGTAAACACTTGTGTTTTGAAAATTTTGCAAAATGCTCTGATACTGTGTTTTAAAATGTAATTATTTTATTCTCTACATATTATTAGGAAAGGGGATATAAAGTTTCAAACAGCAAAAATAAATTGGTACATTTTTCACCACCAGTAATCTTGAAAGGGAATGTGACAAGGTGAAATTACTGTTGCAGAAGAGTAAAATCATGTAAAATTATAATTCAAACTCTAAACTTTTGTTTTTCCATAGATGTTTCAGAAGAGCTTGCAACGGTACAAGAATTCTACAATGAACTAAAAACCAGCTCAAATATGAAAAAATAATGGAGGTAAATCTTTTGTTAGCAATTAAACATCCTTAAAAGTTTTGGCAGTGAATTTTCGGTGCTAACTAACAAATGTTAATAATCCATTTAATTCTGTTTTTCCAACAGATGCACTGAAGCCAAGAAGGAGTCCATGAAAATAACCATCCCGGACACTTCAAGTTCAAGCTCCTGAAAATTTTGAGATAAAAGTTTTCATTAATGTCTTTTTTTAAATGGTGGTAGTATAATGTCAACTTTTTTTTCACTTGTTTTAGCCTGTCTTCCATCTTCTTTTTGAGTGTTCTTTGGATGCAGAGCAATATTTTAATCATTTATGGGATTCATATTTCTTTTATTAGGTGTTTATTACCTTTTGTTTTATTAGAGAGATGGAAAATGTGGGAATGTAATTAAAATGCTTAGTTCCCAATTTAACTCAACCAGGGATGTTATTTCCTTTCATCACACCTTGAAACCTTATTTTGAAATAAGTCATGTTGGTTCATGGGATG
Source organism: Cololabis saira (assembly GCF_033807715.1). NCBI lineage: Eukaryota > Metazoa > Chordata > Actinopteri > Beloniformes > Belonidae > Cololabis > Cololabis saira. The sequence continues at coordinate 2,953,397 of NC_084607.1, forward strand.
GGAAGAAAACATTTCCATTTATTTATGATGTGGAAATTTAAAGCAGCACCTTGAATATAGTTCATATTGTAGATTTGATGAGCCAAAGATTTTGAAGGACTAAAGCTAGTTTCAAATGAGGAAGAAGGAGCCGGGGAGCGTGCATTTGTGAAATAGAATTGAGGTTGAACTGTGATGTATTAGAGAATCATGTGATTGAAGTGCAAGTTAAAATGTCATAATTAAAATATGTGGGGCATTTTTAAAAGAATTTAAAGTTAAAAATAATTAAAAAAATGTGATTTGTGTATTTACAGGAATTAAAAGCCGAGGGTAAAGTTAATTGAGTAGAGCTTTAAAATGTGGTTTGGAGGTTTCAATATGGGGGGGATTTTTTATTTTCAAGATGAATTTCTAGTAGTTGATTAATTATGATTTCTTGGGTTACATTTCCTTGAACTTCTGTTTGCATTTGTGTTTAATATTCACCTGCTTTTTGGCCATTGTCAACTTTCAAAAGAAAAGAAAAGAAAGAATTGATTCCTGGTCACTGAGTGAATTCCAGTTTGTATCTCCTGAAGCAAGTAGCATTTTCAAGTGGTGGAAGCTGCAGGCCCTCACAAAGGTCAGGGCCACTTGACACACTTGGGCACATAGTCAGCTCTTCTGCACATCCCTCACAAATGTGTTACGATTTAAAATGGAAATAAACAGGCTTTCCAACAGTGTAAGATTTAGAAGCATTGTTACAACAAAAATTATATACCAATCACAAATTGTCTACTTTTTTTTTGCTAAATCTATGTTTAGACGTATACACTGCAGCATACATGGCGTTAAATACATGCATTTAAATGTGGAATATTGTTCAATAAAATCTGAATAAAAATGCACAATTAATTCTCTCAAAATTATTTTATCTTATTAAGTATAGATAGATAAGCGACCCTAGTGAACAGAGGTTATATGCAGAGAATGTAGGATTTATGGTGCTTTGAACATCTGCAACAAAGCAATGTCCAAGGGGAAGCAACAGGTTAAGGGATAAACATTTATTTTCCTACCCTCTGTGAATGGGTACCAAGTTTCATTAAGCATGTGACATAATGGCCACGGTTACATGATGTTTTTTAATTCGGAATTAATTATTCCGCATTAAATAATTCAGAATTAAACTATTTTCCTTTGGGTTTACATGGAAATAGTAATTCCGAATTGAAGTTTACATGGAAAACACGTTTGATTGGCTTTATCCAATTCCTCTTAAGGTCTGGGGGTTTGGAAGGTTCTGATTGGATAGTGTTGAATAAAAAATAATTCAAAACCAAACTGAATATGTAAACTGCATGTGCTGATTAACTAAATGTTTCTGTATGTAAAACTAAGGTGCATTCCTCTGACTTCTCACCATGCAGTACCAGATAAGAGGGGCCCCCGAGCCATAAACTTGGGCCACCCCTCTCCCCCTTTCTCTAAGAGTAATAAAACTTGTTCTCGGACGCAGAGCTGGCAGATCTAGGTAGGATGGCTGCAGAGGCGGTTCACCCTGGGTCTCCCATTGCAGAGGTAACCTCTTTAATTGTATCCCAGTCTTGTGTCTTTATTTAACTTTTTCAGCTCAATCAACAAACCAGGGGTGATCAATTCGATCACAACAATTTGGGGGCTCGTCCGGGATTGAGAAAGAGGAAAAGAGGTAATTATGAAAGAACAGCTGGTTACGAAATAGGCGAGGACACGGCCCGCGCGGCAAATTCAGGGTAAGCATTTTTTCTGCATTGGTTATCACTCAAATCAAGACCGTGTCCAAAGTCTTAAGTAAATACCCAGCTGCTGAATTTAATAACTGTTAAATTTAAGGAATGATAACTGCTGAATTTAATAACTGCTAAATTTAAGGAATGATAACTGCTGAATTTAATAACTGCTAAATTTAAGGAATGACAACTGCTGAATTTAAGAACTGCTAAATTAAAGAACAGGCACGGGGTCAATGGCTGGGGTTAGGCCAAAGGCACTGTTAGTAATTCAGGCATTAAACACACACAAGAATTGTATAACCACCTTGGGGCACCCAACCCCGACATTACCATTACGCATACAGAGGGATGGGTGGACAAGGGCGGGACCCGGAGGTGGACGAGGGGGTCCCATGCAAAGCCCGAACCTAGCCTGTGACCAGGGCTACTTTTTGCCAGGAGAGAATCCCATCCGTCCATCCGTACACTGACGGGGACTGGCTTCTCTGGAGATAAACAGACTCTACCATTTACACGGTGGGACTGCAAACCCTGAAACATTTTTTTTTCTCGTATCACCGCAAGCTCCTTGTGACCTGATGGGGACAGACCAACTGATCACGTTGGGGGTGATGATTCAGTGGGGTCCCGATGGTTTGACGCTTACCTTTCTGGACGGAGGGACACAACAATGCGTGGGTTATCCATTCAGCGGACAGTTCATGTTATCTCCTCAGCCAGGTCTGGCTGCAGAAATACAGTATGTTGGACTTTGTTTGAACCAGAAACACCGTCTACTCCTGGCCCGATATACGGTCTATCAACAGTGGCGCCCCTCGACACCTGGGGTCCTTACGCTCATTCCCCCAATCCCTTACATCTCACATTATTTTATGTCACGACACCCAATGCTACCATGAGGCCTTCTAAAACATACAAGGGGACCATTGGAGTATTGCATGCACATACATGTATGTTTCGGCGGTAGGCGTAGCCGCCTCCACTGCACTTACAACTGCTCGACTAAGGTGGTATGAAATGACGGATGAGGCCTACCCTCATGTGTCATTGGCTTTGCGCCCAGGCCATCAGGCTAAGGATTTAATGCCTCCAAAGCAAAATTATAATACGTTAGAAGACAGATTTAATTCCTGGGAGATTAGTGTCTCGGAAGGGAGTGCACATCTCTCCAGAATGCTGTTCCTCCGTCCTCCACCACCCCACACCTTTGATTATGGGGGACATGTTGTCCTTTTAAGACTGAGGACGTAATACCTGACTACACCTACACCACCCAATAGTTGCACGACATGGTGAAACAACTAGGGGTTAGGAACCGAACGGCACAATTAGGTTGGGCCGAGGCCGCAGAAAAGGCGTTTATTCTGCTGACACAAATACTATCGTCGGCAGCAGTCCTCTCCTCTCTAGATTACTCGTCTCCATTTTATTTAGATCTTTCTGTAACAGGATCATCAACAAATGATCCTTCTAAAAAGGGTTTTTTTTTTTTTTTTAAAAACACTGGACTTAAAACATACTTAAAAACACAAGACGTTTCGGTGTTCATCCAAACACCTTCATCAGTTGTTTGGTCCACAGGAAGTAGCTCTGGCAGTTATAGACTCAAAGGAGTCACATGACTAAGGTCACATGACTGCTCAATGAGTGAGCCAGAGAAGATGGTGTCCCAGGAGCCTAAACAGATGCCCCTCCCCCCACCTGTGAGGTGGAGCAAGTTGGTTGGTCTGTTAAGCGCCGGGGTAATGTCTTCAAAACAGCATTGTAAGACGAGGACAAATGATGTCTCAGTCCCCCCCCTCTATTTAAAGAGGGCCGCTCCACTTTCACATAGATGGCCTCCCTTACGCCCCTCTCAAACCATCCATCCTCTCTGTCCAGGACGTGGACGTCCTGATCCCTAAAACTGTGTTTTTCTTTTTGTAGGTGGGTGTAGACTGCAGAGTCTTGTCCCGAAGAATTCCCCCTCCTGTGTTGCGACATGCGTTTGCTGAGCGGCTGTTTCGTCTCCCCAATGTAGAGCTCTTTGCACTCCTCTGTGCATTTCACTGCATACACCAGGTTGCTCTTTTGATGTTTGGGAATCTGATCCTTAGGGTGGACCAACCGCTGTCTCAAGGTGTTTTTAGGTTTAAAGTACACAGGGATGTTGTGCTTGGAGAAAACCCTTCGGAACTTCTCAGACAGTCCAGCCACATATGGAACGACAACATGACTTCTTCTGGGTTTTGGAGTTTTGGTGTTTCCTGGTTTTGGATCTTTCTGCTGGTTCTTTTGTGTTTTGGTGAAGGCCCACTCAGGATAGTGGCACTGTTTTAACGCTTGCTTTATATGTTTCTGTTCTTTGTCCCTTGCCTCTGGGTTGGTGGGCACGGTCTTTGCCCGATGTTGTAGGGTGCGGATCACTCCCAGTTTGTGCTCCAGAGGATGGTGAGAGTCAAACATCAGGTACTGGTCGGTGTGCGTGGGTTTTCGATAAACCTCCACTTGAAGCTCTCCTTCTCCTCCCAGGCTTATACCACAGTCTAAGAAGGGAAGTTGATTTTCCCTCATCTCCTCTTTTGTGAATTTGATGTAATTATCCACAGAGTTGATGTGGTCAGTGAAGGGGCCGATTTCATTGGTCTTCATCTTCACCCATGTGTCGTCCACGTACCTGAACCAGTGAGTGGGACGAGCTCCACTGTAAGTCTCCAGTGCCTTCCTCTCCACTTCCTCCATATATAGGTTGGCCACAATGGGAGACACAGGGGAGCCCATAGCACAGCCATGCTTCTGTCTATAGAAGACCTCTTTATATTTGAAATAGGTGGTACTCAAACATAGCTCCAACAGGGTGCTCACCTGGTCTGGGTTGAGTTGTGTTCTGTCCCTTAGTGTGTGGTCATGGCTCAGTCGTTCCCGCACTGTCTCGACTGCCAATGCTGTTGGTACGCATGTGAACAGGGATGTCACATCGTATGACACCATGGTTTCATCTTTCTGCATAGAGAGTCCACTGATTTTGTCCACAAAATCCTTAGAATTCTGTATGTGGTGTGGCGTGTTACCAACTAATGGAGCTAATACAGTGGCCAGGTATTTTGCAATGTTGTATGTAACTGAGTTAATGCTGCTGACAATTGGTCTGAGGGGGTAGTTGTCCTTGTGTATTTTCGGTAAACCATAAAGACAAGGTGTGGTTTCTCCTGGGTACAAACGATAGTATAGCTTGCGGTCTACAACTCCTTGTTTTTCTAAAGACTGTAGGCAATTGATTACCTGTTTCTTGAACTTGCTGGTGGGGTCTCTCTTCAGAAGTTCATATGTGTTATGGTCTCTCAACAGGCTGGTTACCCTGGAATGATAGTCATCTGTATCCAGCACCACTGTACATCTCCCCTTATCTGCTGGCAAGATAGTGATGTTGTTATCCTTACTTAGAGATGTCAGGGCCCTTTTTTCTTGTTGGGTGAGATTGGATGGTGGGGGTTTTGCGTTCAGAAGAGACATGGAAACCTGAGCACGAAGCTGTTCAGCCACATCCTCAGGGATGTTATTGTTCCGGATAGCTGACTCGGTTGCTGTGATCATGTCTACCACTGGGATTTGGTCCGGTGTTACTGCAAAGTTCAGACCTCTGGCCAAAACCTCCATCTCTGGCTTTGTGAGCTCTCTATCAGACAGGTTTTTCACCCATTTGTCAGACATCTCACTCCCATCAAATTTTTCTTCACATGGAGTATTCCGTCCAAAGCCCTGAGTGTGTGAGCACAAAGAGTCAAACTTCTTAATTTGTCTTTCCTTGCTCTTGGTGTGTTGGGCCAACTGTGCTTGATGCACAAAATCAGTCACTTTGTGTAAAATGTCCTCTGGTAATTTGGTAGCCAACATTTCATGTAACCGTTTGTCTTCTTGCTTCAAGACATCAAGAGTGAAATGGACCTGTCGTATCCTTTCATTTAGTAGCTGTTTTTGTGCTCTCTGTAAAATACCTTTTGTTTTGTGGCCTTTGAGGGATGATCTGAGGCGCAAGCTTTTTGGTGTGATCCCATGAAGCCGACATCTTAGGTGGAAACGCACATGGTTCCTGTACTCTGCCACTTTTCTTGCTGTTTTCTCATACTCCCGTAGCACCTTCAGGCTGTCCTTGCCAAAATGCTCAGTAATATGTCTGTGGAGATTCATTTATCCAGGTAGAAAGTTCTTCTAAAAAGGGTTTTATTTTTAAAAACACTGGACTTAAAACATACTTAAAAACACAAGACGTTTCGGTGTTCATCCAAACACCTTCATCAGTTGTTTGGTCCACAGGAAGTAGCTCTGGCAGTTATAGACTCAAAGGAGTCACATGACTAAGGTCACATGACTGCTCAATGATCCTGTTTCAGAAAAGGGGGAGTAAGGTTGGTAATCATGTATGACATGTAAACACGACCCTACATGTACACAGCATGTAGCAGCTACGGCGAAATTAATCAAAAAGAAATTAATCAAAAGAAATTAAGAAAATGAAGCACAAAATATTCGTACACACATGAAGGATATCACAGGGGGAAAACCACACAAGTGCATGCAAAGAATTGTTTCGAGACGACAAAGTCAGGGAAGACTTAGCGAAAACACCATTTGACGAAGCGATTAATTTGTTTGTAGACGGATACTGTTTTAAATACTGGAACGAAGGGTTACAATTAGCATATGCAATAGTATACGAGGAAGACGAAACATGGGAAACAGTAGTTTCTAGAAGGATTGAAGGAATTAGAATCAGAATCAGAATCAGATTTATTAGTCAAGTTTGAACATTGCCCAAGGAATTTGACTCCGGTTATTTCGCTTTCCACTCAGATTTAAAAGTAGCAACAGTAAATAACAAATGTACGGTAGATAAACAATGTGGCACGTTTTAAAATATATACGATTAAAATAGTGAAAGGTGCAACAGTATAGAGGTAGACATGGTAAAGACAGCTCTTAATAAGAAATATAAATAATAGTGGCCTTGAGATGGGAAACAATGGGCAAACAGATGGCGATTAGGTGAATTAAATTCAGTCCAGGAAATGGCACGAGTAATTTCTCTTTTTTGTAAAAGGTCAAATTTTTTTAGATATCTGGGATAAGTATTACAGTAAATAATAGTACAGGAATTTAGATGTTGTCCAAACAAAGGTTTATAAAGAATAAGAAGAGCAGAGCGTGGAAGCAGGTGTCTCGGTTTGAAAAGCAGACCGACATTCTTAGATATTTAGATATTTGCAAAAGTGATCTATATGACGATTAGAGTTTAGAAAGTCATCAATGAGGACCCCAAGGAATTTAGTAGAGTGTACTTTCTTTATTTCTTTATCATTTATTTTGATCTGAAAGGCCAGATTTTCCGTATTCTTTTGTTCTTTATTGAAACTAAATGATATATAATTTGTTTTCTTAATATTAAGAGAGGTTTTGTTCATTTTGATCCAAATATCCACCTTAGAAAGCTCATTGTGAAGGAGATTTTGAATTTCATGGATGTTGTTATGTGATACAAGAAAGGTTGTTTCACTTGGTATTCCCAGAAAACATGTCAGTATTTAGCCCCCTGGGGCAGATCATTTTCAACTTTTTTCTGTACGATGATATGTCTTTATGTAACATTCAACAGTGAATTACGGAGGAGCTTAACAAGAAGGAATATGTTTTTCAGTTATTGTAATAATTCATTTTTCATCGACCGGTATTTTGGGGCAAATATGCCGTAGTTTCATGTGAGCTAATGATTTTTACTTTTTGTTACCTAGAAATGTCACTTTTCCACAAAGGAAATGTTAATCGTGTGGACAATCCTAAGTACCCCCTGACCGCGTAAAGGATTTAACAGAGTAATTTGCATGTCTGGATTGTTGAAGTGGGTGTACATACAGTGCCCGAAGGGAAATAAATCAGTAATGTTCATAAAGAAACAATTATTGCTCCACACCTATCTATATGAAATTGTAGGATAGTGTATTGAATAATCTGGAGTTGAGTATTGTGTAGTAGGTGAGATCATGAAGGCGTTTGGGAAACGCTGGATGGGACATGCAATTATGAAGACTAAATTGGCAAAAATCTGTGCACAGACCAAAATGACATGGGTGAACGCGGGCCACGGACTGACCCGTACGAACTACAGACTGGACGACTTTTTCTAGGGCCGTAGAATGCGCCCTACTTGAAGGAGACTGACGAATACCAATTTGGTCAGAAAGCTCACTTCTCCGAACTGCAAAGTTTGGTATCTGCTTACTCCAAACAGGTTGGGGACGGACGTACGGACGGACATGGACACGGACACGGACCCCACAGACAGAGGGGGTTCCCCTGTGAGTCATCAAGAGACAGTGGTCGGAGCCAAGGTGGACAGGACCCAGAACGGACCTCCCACGTCATCCGACTCCACAAGAAAGGTGACACGTGGTGTCACTAGTCGCATTGGGCCCCACCGGACCCCCCCACGAAGATTAGAACCCCAGATCCGGCTGGATTTGGCGCAGCAGCGGACATTAGACCTGAGCCCTCAAGAAAGGGGCAAAATAATCCCCTGGGCGGGTCCACCGGGTGATTAGAGTAGTCTACCTCTGACCCTGAAGAGGAAGAAGAAAGAAGAAAGAAGATACATAGGGTGATCTCTGATTAGAGATCAAAAGGGGATTGTTGAATAAAAAATAATTCTAAACCAAACTGAATATGTAAACTGCATGTGCTGATTAACTAAATGTTTCTGTATGTAAAACTAAGGTGCATTCCTCTGACTTCTCACCATGCAGTACCAGACACAGATAAGAGGGGCCCCCGAGCCATAAACTTGGGCCACCCCTCTCCCCCTTTCTCTGATACCCCTTTTACACTAAGCTGGTTCCAGGGCTGGTGCTAGTGCTGGTGCTAGAGCCGGTTTGCGGTTGGTTCTAAGTAAGAACCGTTTGCTTTTACACAAGCTGGTGCTGGCCAGAGAGCCACGTCATTACTTTACTGTATACGTCACCACCACTCCCCCTCGTTTTCATCCCTACCCTGATCAGGAAGCTGAGAGCCAAAAGCTGTTTTAATTTCAGCTGTAGCGCTGTTAATATGGCACTTTATTAAGTTTTAATATTTTTTCAGGCTTAAAAGTATCCTTTAAGATCCCGTACCTGGGCTCAGTTTATCCAAATAACGCCTGTTAAGAAATTTGACTCGAGAGCCGGCAGCCCCCGGGGCACAGCAGCTCTTCAGAGCCAGCTCAACCTGCGCCGTCTTCCCGGGGGAGAAACCTGCAGCTCTGTTGAGAATTACGCTGGATGAAATAAATCATTTAGGAAGATAAATATTGGTTTAATAGATGAAATCTATCCGTTGTAGCTACGCCTGTTAAGAAATTACGGCGTACGGCGCGCGTCGCCGCGTGCATCGACGCAGAGCCTACGGCGTAGGTTACGTAACCTACGCCATAGCCTCTGCGTTGGTGTAACGCGGAACCATAAATCCCTTTATTCTGACGTGATCTTCGGCAAACAGGAAAACTAGTGATTATGTACATTCACTGAGTGAATATTATGAAACTAAAATATGTATTTCTCGCTAGAAATGTAATCAAAACGCATTTTTATGCAGAAACTCAAGTCTGAATGAGTAGATGCTCCCGGGGAGCTGCGATGCGGAAGCGGGCTGAAGGCTGGAGGAACCAAGGGTCGAGCGGCGGGGACGCGTCCCCGCGGGCTGGGACGCGGGCTGGGAGCGGGCTGGGAGGCGTCCCCGCGGGCCGGGAACCCGCCGATCGAGCTGCAGCCTCGGCTGCGCTCCATCTGCGGGCACGGAGCCCGCCGACGTTACTGTTGATGGATTGTACAGCTGATTGTACCACTGCTGCTTCTGTTTTACATCCATTATTAAATAAATGGATGTAATAATAAAAGAGTCTGCTAACTTATCCGCCGTCTTCAACGCTCCGTTGTTTAAAAACGGCGCTCATCTGTGTTTACTCTGCTTTGGCTGATCAGTAACACCGTCCCCAGCCCCGCCCCCAGCCCTTGACGTAAGCACGTAGCCCCCAACGTAACCTGGTTCTAGACCTCGCCCAGCAAAGACCTGGTTCTCCTGTAGCACCAGTTTTGAAAGCCAGATGCCGGTGCTTAGGCTGTGTAAAACCAAAGAACTGGTGCTAAGTCTGGCTGTAGTCCAGAACCAGCCCTGGAACCAGCTTGGTGTAAAAGGGGTATGAGAGTAATAAAACTTGTTCTCGGACGCAGAGCTGGCAGATCTAGGTAGGATGGCTGCAGAGGCGGTTCACCCTGGGTCTCCCTTTGCAGAGGTAACCTCTTTAATTGTATCCCAGTCTTGTGTCTTTATTTAACTTTTCCAGCTCAATCAACAAACCCGGGGTGATCAATTCGATCACAACAATAGGAGGGCGGACCGGAAGTTATGTCTACCGGAAGAAAAACTAACTTACTGAATTAGCAACAACATGGAGGACCACATTAATTCAATTCAATTCAATTTTATTTATATAGCGTCTAATACAACAGATGTTGTCTCTAGACGCTTTCCAGAGACCCAGAACTTGACCCCCGAGCAATTATTACATAAACAATGGCAGGTCTTTTCTTCCGGCTCTCGGTGAAGGCGGACACTTTTTCTGCTCCTCTCCTCCCTATCTGCCCTGCTGCTGCTTTTTGTCCTGTCTTGTCTTTTCAGAGCCTCTCTTTTCACTCCTCCGAAACTCTCTACAATCATGGAATTGGTTACCTGGTCTCTCAGCACAATTGACCAAATTGACAAGGCAAGGCAGAGACAAGGGAGCCCTCCTGCCCCGACGGGACATTTTCCGCCGGACACATGATGGACTCCTATTGCAGGATTTTGTGTCTGTCGATCCTGTCCGACGAGGACGCTGAAGATGCCTTCATAATTGGACTAATGATAACAGGATTTCTGCTGTTTGGAGTTGGTGGATTCCTGGTATATCGACAAACACGTAAGTCGTCGAAAGCTGTTCTGGCCCTTTCTAAGCTGCCCGACGTTGCTGAGAGGATAAGCTCTGTGACCAACACTCAGACTTTAACGTTGGATAAGACCTTGGAGAAGTTGGAAGCTCGGCTTGGCGGGAATCGATCAATAATTCGTCTGTTTGGAGTCGCCATTGATGAACCAGAGACTTAAGACTTAAGGCAGATGGAAAAATACTAGGATCTGCCTGTTTTCAATACAATTGTTGATGTTATAATCCGACCTTGACAGAGCAGCCTGGCAGGCCGCTCCAGTCACAATCTCCCTGTAGGAATGAAAACAAGACACTCTGCCCCCCCGCCCCCGCCCCCCCCAACCCCCCCCCCCCCATTCCAAGAACACCTGCGGACTGTACCAGAACTGTACCGGGCCGTCTGATAACATCAAGGACAATGGCTGAGGAGCAGCTCTGGGGCGAAGTTCACAGACTTACCTTTTACACACACACAATGATAAATACACCTTCCTTTAAAGTCAATGCCTTCCCCGGCCCCCCCTCTTATCAGCCCCCCCAACACACTCAACAGGTTTGAGAGCCGCGCCACTGGCCGCGGTGCTCACTTGGGGTACTGTGCCGGGATCCCCCCACCTGATCAGGAAGCTGAGAGCCAAAAGCTGTTTTAATTTCAGCTGTAGCGCTGTTAATATGGCACTTTATTAAGTTTTAATATTTTTTCAGGCTTAAAAGTATCCTTTAAGATCCCGTACCTGGGCTCAGTTTATCCAAATAACGCCTGCTAGAACCACCCCCCCCCACACACACATGTGCAAGTCTCGTGATGTTGATGTTAAATTGTTGTTGCTTTCGCGCTGAGGTGTTTTTTTTTGCACTTTCACACTGTGTATTTATACACAGTATGAAGCATCTTCTGCCCTCACTACACGTTTGCGTATGTAGCTATGCAGCGAGCTAAACACTCTCCCATAAAGGACCCAAGGCAGGAGCTGGCTTTAGGTGTTTTTAATGGAAGCCGTGTAAAACTGTAAAAAGAACAGTACACAAAGCATAAGTTCTACATAATGAAAAATCTCTTATACAAATGAAATAAGCAGCATAATGTAGCTGACATAAAAAAAATGCATTAAACCAAGCAACCAACCACAGTAAACTAAGTACACTCACAGATTATGCTTCTTGATGAGCAGAACAAAGCAGAAGGAGGCAGATTGTGAGATGCTTCCTTCCATGAGGTAGTGATGTCATTCAAAATGGCGGATTCAAACCTGCTAACTTTATTAACACCTGGATGTCATATGAACAAGGCCGCCAGATGGCGCTAAACTGCATTACCTATCACATTTTGTGTCTGATATATAGGAGAGGCAGAACAATGCCTTTTTTTCCCCCCTCCTCCCGCCCCAATGTCATCCTTTCTCTGATCCAATTTTGCCAGTTGACTCATGTCTCATGTTGTTATTGTTTTGTCTGTTGTCTTGATGGGTTGTACTGGTTCAAGTTCACTGTGCTGGGACGCCAGCTCAGCGACAATAAAGGCTATTCTATTCTAAAAACTCCCCTAGTGGGAGAAAAGCCTTAAGCCAAACAGTGGCAAGGAAAAACTCCCCTTTAGGAGGGAAGAAACCTGGACCAGGACCAGGCTCATAAGGGGGGACCCTCCTGCCGAGGGCCAGACTGGGGGGGTCGGGGACGTCAGCAGCACAGCAGGCAGGTGGAAGCAGCAGCGGGATGACCAGAGGGGGGGGGGGACCGCAGGCCAGCACGCAGCTCCCGAAGCCCCAGCCTGCAAACATGCACAAAAGAAAAAAAAGGGGGGCCAGCACAAGAGACTACAGGAACGTTGGAAAAAAAATGATGGCTATGAGATATTTATAATAAATAAAAATGGAAATGGAGAAGAGAGGAAGGGAAGAGGAGAGGAGAGTAGAAGAGAAGAAGGGAAGAAGAGAAGAGAAGGAGGGTGAGAGGCACCGCCCAGTGGATCATGTCAGTGCCCCCCTGCAGCATAGGCCTATAGCAGCATATCTACCACGAAGCTATATTTGATACTAACTATTATAGTCTTGTTCTATAGCTGCAACTATGACTACTGACTCTAACACACTAGAGTTTACACTACCTAGAGATTTACCAACACCAGCTAGAGGTTTACTAAACACTAACTATAGGCTTTACTAAACAGAAAGGTTTTAAAGCGACACTACGTAACTTTTCCACCTTAATATAATATTTCCAGAGTCATTGTGATGGTACATCAACTTCCAACAGGTTTAATGACACCTCTGTCATGGTTTGAGGGGGTCTGTATCGTCTTCACTGGCACTATGTAACTTCGAGGAGCATGGTAGGAACCCTGCCACACTACTGGTAAAGCACTACCGCTTTTGTCCAAAGGAGCCGCCAAACTCAACAAAAGCTGAAAGTTACGTTGTGCTGCTTTAAGTTTAGTTTTAAAGGTGGAGGTGGTGTCAGCCTCCTTAACCCAGATTGGAAGTTGGTTCCATAGTAATGGTGCCTGATAGCAGAACGCCCGCCTTCCAAATCTACATTTGGATACTCTAGGAACTATGAGTAAACCTGCACTCCGAGAACGGAGAGCTCTGCCAGGAACATAAGGCACTATCAGGTCTTGCAAATAATGCGGAGCTAAGCCGTTTTGGACTTTATACGCAAGTAATAAAATTTTAAATTGGATTCTGAATTTTACAGGTAGCCAATGGAGCGACGCTAACACTGGAGAGACGTGGTCTCTCCTGCTGATTCCTGTCAGTACACGTGCTGCTGCATTTTGGATCAGCTGGAGCCTATTCAGCAAATTACTTGGACATCCTGCTAAAAACACATTGCAGTAATCTAATGTAGAAGATACAAACGCATGAACTAGTTTTTCTGCATCACTCTGCGAGAGGATTTTCCTTGTCTTTGCAATATTACGGAGATGGAAAAATGCTATTTTACAAACCTGATTAACATATGGTTTAAACGACAAATCCTGATCGAAAACAACACCAAGGTTTCTCACAGTTGCACTGGAAGCCATCGCAACACCATCTAATCCCTTCCCAAGATGCTCTGGACCAAGAATGATAACCTCTGTTTTATCTGAATTTAGAAGCAAGAAATTTTGGTTCTGTTTCATCCGGCTTCATAGACAAATAGAGCTGCGTATCATCAGCATAACAATGAAAGTGTATGCCGTGATTCTGGATTATACTTCCCAATGGCTGCTTGTATAAACTGAACAAGATTGGCCCTAGCACTGAACCCTGCGGAACACCATAACAGACCCTTGACTGTTCTGAAGAAACCTCATGTACATGAACAAACTGGAATCTGTCAGATAGATATGATTTAAACCAGTGATTCTTAACCATAGGGCCACAGCCCAAAGTTGGGCCGCGAGCGCCACCTAGAGGGCCGCAAAAAAAATTCAGTTTTGTACGTGTGGGCTGCGAGGGCCGCGGGACTGCATAGCAACTCCCGACCAAATGAGGAGAAGAAGACACTCAGCTAGCTGTACTTGCAATAGTAAGAGAAATGGTGTGTATTTACAGAAAAAATCCTTTATTTTGCACAGAGTACGTTTAGATCCGCCAGGATGAGGGATCCTACGGCGTAGGCTCTGCGTCGATTTAAAGCGGAACCATAATTCAGGCTTAAGGCAGACGTAATTGAAGCCACCATGAGAAGTTAAGGGGGGCGCATGAATTGCCAGTGATTGCCCGGTGGCGGCTCCGTGGCGGGACACCTGGGGCGGAGGGGGAGACCTGGGGCTCGCTGCTGATAAGGAGACGAGGCTCCCAGGGGAGATGCCCCGCAGAGGCGGGCCAGAAGACCGGAGGAACCGCCCGACTGAGCGGGAGCCGATGCGTCCCCGCAATCACGGAGGTCGGCTGCCGTTCGGGCAGCGGGCTTCGTCGTTACTGCTGAAGGATTGTAGATGCGTGGGCTGTCTTGTGTGCTGGGCTGGACTGTTGTTCGGGCTTTCGCAAAAGCCGCATAGAGCCGCCAGAGAGCTTCGGACTCGTGCCCGTCGCAGCGCTGATCAATTCTCCCAGTCTCATTGATCAGGCTCGGATAAGTTTTGCTCCCAATCTATTTTTAAATATGCACACTTGTATGCTTGTCTGTGTGTGTGTTGATGGCGCCTTTTCAGTCGGTGCGCTGTGTGTGTGTTTTAAATCCAGAAATGACACAAAACTGAGGGTGCGCCTTTCCACACGGCGCCCGTATGGTCGTCAAAATACAGTAATTAGCTTGGCTCTATATACAGAGATGAGAAGCGTAACAGGTGGAAAGGAAAGTTCAACCCGGAATGGACAGATTCATCCTTGTTCAGTCTTCACACTGGGACAAAACCAGTTTCTTATACGTTCAGAGACCATGGCGTTCAAAGTGCGAAATGAAACGCCACTGAAACAAAACAAAGTTTTTCATCAAACATATCCACTCAAGTCTGAATTTAAGTCACAGAAAATAAGCTGACCATCTTAAAACATCCTGCCCATGTTTGGGTCCACATACAGCTGTGAGGCAGCTTTCTCCACAATGAACATTATTAAAACTAAATATGGTTCCAGGTTCACCAATGAGCACCTTCACATGTGCATGAGATCCTGACACCATCCAGCCCAGATTTAAGTTCTGGCAGGAGAAATTAGAGCTCAGTTCTCTCACTGAACGACAGAAAGTGGGGGCATAAGATTATAAGGGGGGGAGAAAGAAAAATCAGAATCAGAATCAGAATCATCTTTATTGGCCAGGTTCGAACATTGTCCAACAAGGAATTTGACTCCGGTAATTTCGCTCTTTGATGATAAAATAGAATAAACAATAAAAACAAATGTGGAATTTCTATGATACAGAATAAAAAGTATAAACATTTAAGGTGCAGCAGTTTGAGGTAGAGAGAGAAAAGAAAAGAAAAAGGGACAGTTCTGAATAAAAATAAAAATAACCTATTTACAATTTTACAGGTCAATTATACAAAAAAAATACAAAAAGATTATACAAATTATACAAAGAAATACACAGTGAGGGGTGCAGCTGAGTGAGGCAGACATGGTTGTCGAGGAAGGTGCTATATGATTTTTGCACGTGATTGGTTACTCTGAGACTCTATTATTTGTGGGAGTTCATCAGAGCAACCGCTTGGGGGAAGAAACTGTCCCTGTGTCTGGAGGTTCTGGCGCACAGAGCTCTGTAGCGCCGTGCAGAGGGGAGGAGTTGGAACAGGCTGTGTTCCGGGTGTGAGGGGTCAGCAGAGATTTGACCTGCCCGTTTCCTGGTCCTGGACCGGTACAGGTCGTCAATAGATGGGAGGTTAGTCCCAACTATCCTCTCTGCAGACCTGATTGTCCGTTGCAGTCTGTGCCTGTCCAGTTTGGTGGCTGACCCAAACCAGACAGTGATGGAGGAGCAGAGAACAGACTGGATTATGGCAGTGTAAAAGGTGATCAGCAGCTGCTGTGGCAGGTTAAACTTCCTGAGTTGAAGCAGGAAGTACAACCTTTGCTGAGCCTTCTTCCTGTCGTAGTTGATGTGGGTGGTCCACTTCAGGTCCCGGGAGATGGTGGACCCCAGGAACCTGAAGGAGTCTGTGGTGGGGACTGTGCTGTTGAGGATGGTGAGGGGGGGGAGTGGGGGCGGGTTTTTCCTGAAAACTGCAAAACTGTTCAATTGTTAAGATGTGTTCATATTCATTTATTATAAAAATGTGTTGAGACAATTAAAAAAGAAAAGGGGAAATTCAAACTGCTGGTAGAGAAATAAAATAAGCTTTTGAAAAGTGAAATAAAATGTATTTTTTTTAAATTGCAGTCCTTCTTTAACCTAATAAGAGAAAAAAAACCATGTGTAATTCAAGTTACACATGTTAAGTGGCAAATATTTTTGAAATGTACTTTGTTTAATATAACAGTCAGATGCAGATGTTGATACAACTATGAGGCTACTTGAATATATACACATATATATATAATATATATTATGATGTTCTGGACCTTCGCTTGAGTACATTTTCTCTAAACGGACATCTTAAAGTTTTAGTTGAATACCCCTGCTACAGTGTTAATATTTAATAGGCCCTGGGCCACTCTGTACTGAAAAAATTGGGACTCAAGGTCAGAAAGGTTAAGAACCCCTGATTTAAACCAACGTAGAGCTGTCCCTTTAATCCCAACAACATGTTATAACCTATGCAGTAAGATGCCATGATCTACAGTGTCAAAAGCAGCACTGAGGTCCAGTAGAACCAGTATGGACACTAATCCCTTATCTGAGGTCCAGTAGAACCAGTATGGACACCAGCAGGGGGCCGGTACACTACCACTAACAAAAGTGGCTTCTCTGATTTCTAGCTCGGAAATTTCAGACTAAGCGTGAGGCTTTCAAATGTATTATAATTGCACTTAGGTTCAGTTTGTGTTTGGAGACTGGAGTTATAAATTGCTGCGACTCCTCCGCCTCGGCCTGTGTTTCTAGGAATATTATGATTAAAGTAGCCGGGCGGAGTCGATTCATTCAAACTAACATACTATTCCTCCTGTAGCCATGCTTCTGTTAAACAGAAAATATCACTCCTGCTCTCTGTAATTATATCATTTACTAACAGAGACTTGGAGCTTAACGATCGTATATTTAGTAGTCCGCATCTAATTTTTCGATCTCTTATTGGTGCCAAATGTGCATTGGTTTTAATTTTTACAAGGTTATTTTGGTTAACTCCTCCAAAACACCGCACCTGGTGAACTTTTGGAGGGCGGGGAACTGCAATTACTTCTATTTTGCTAGGTACCTGGTTAGAGTCGCCAATTACATCATGTAATCCTGTAGTTTTAGAGTCGCCAATTACATAATGCAATCCTACAGTTTTGTTGGCAGGCGTTGGTCCTCGAGAAGCAGCAGAGAACTGTCTTAAACTGCAGCTCTGCATCCTGGCCTGGACCCTGCATTGTCAGGGGGAGGGTCTAATAAAACTGGCCAAATTACTAGAGACAAGAGCTGCACCACCCCAGGTGGGATGAATGGCGTCTCTTCTAATCAGACCAGACTTCCCCAGAACGTCTATCAATTGTCAATGAAGGCCATGTCGTTTTCTGAACACCACCGCGACAGTCAGCGGCGGAGCGAGAGCATGCGGCTAAACATGTCATCGCTGGTCAGATTGGGGAGGGGACCAGAGAAACCTACGGAGTCCGACATGGTTTTGGCGTAGTTACACACCGAGACAATATTCATTTTAGTGACTTCCGACTGGCGTAGACGGGAGTCATTAGCTCTAACATTAATTAATTTAACTTGTAACGCACTTTACATTCAATGAATCTCAAAGTGCTACACTTAGACCATTATTCATTCATACACATTCTCTCCGGTGGTGGTAAGCTATGTTTTGTAGCCACAGCTGCCCTGGGGCAGACTGACAGAAGCGTGGCTGCCATTCCGCACCAAACGGCCACTCCGACCACCACCAACATTCATACACATTCACACTGGGGCAAGGTGGGTAAGGTGTCTTGCCCAAGAACACTACGACAGCAACTGGGACGGAGCGGGATTCGACCGCCAACCTTCCGATTGTTGGATGACCCGCTCTACCACCTGAGCTACTGCCGCCCCCAACATTGATGATAACTTTACCAAATTTACGATTACTCTTTGCCAGCAGCTTCAAATTTGCTTCAATGTCGCCCGCTCTGGCACCTAACTATGGTTGCTGGAGTCGGCCTCACATGCCTCACTATGGAGTCTCCAATCACCAGGGCCGGCTTCTCAACGGGTGTGTCGCTGAGTGGGGAAAATCAGTTAGACACATGAAGCGAGTGGTGGTGTTCCGTGGGCCCTTTAGGACTATGCTTCCTCCGAAAGGTCACCCAGCCGCCCTGCCTGGCCGGCTGCTCGGGAGCTGCAGGGGAGTGGCTAGCAGCTGCTGCTACAGGCCGGTCCGCCGCTAACTTAGCCTGGCTAGCTGACGAGTCTATCAGACTATGGTCAAGTTGGCGGAACCGGACCTCTAACTGACTGAGCCTCGCCTCCAGCCCTTCAAATAAACTACACTTCAAGCACTTACCGTCTTCGCTAAAGGAGGCAGAGGAATAGCTAAACATTTCACACACTGAGCAGCAAAGAGGTGAAACGGTGGGAGAAGGGAGGCCATGCTAAGAGGCTAACAGAGGCTAACAGACAGAAAATGTATCGGTGATTGGTGACAATGAAAGTTGCGGAAGAGAAAAATGTGCGAGAGTTGAAATAAAGACAGAAATTTACCATATATAGTACTATTTTACCAGAAAAGAATCTAAGTTTAGACAAAAAAGTCGGGAGAGATCAGAGCCTGCAAACGCCGTGCAACGGCAACAGACCGCAACACCAGGAAGTGACGTGATGCGTGACGCAATACATTACCCAATCAGTCCCTTCCCTTCCATGCACCAGGGTTCGGGTCCTATCAACAGCAGAACGTCAACAACTGCTACAAAGATTAAAGCAGTGACCGGACGAGTGACAGGAGATTATTTTATTATTAACTTGGATAGCTAAATAAATCAATGTGTTACCAGAGCAAATTAAAGATAGTTGTGATTTTTTTAATAGTTTTTTTTGTTCAGGAAGTTTTTGTTATGAAAACAGGTTAGTTATCATTTTATTCTTAGTTTTTTAGTACTGACTTACAGATATTTACAAAAAGAAATCTAGGATAAAAGAATCCTATAAATCAGGGGTTCTTAACCTTTCTGACCTCGAGGCCCAATTTTTTCAGTACAGAGCGGCCCAGGGCCCAAGTAAAAACCTTGTCAAATAAAATGATCATCACGGACTTTTATGAAACATGTCAATGTTAACATGCACATGTCAAGCTTGATTTATACTAGGACAAATCAATCAGTTCAGGCTTATTAATAAAAAAAGATCAATAATTAGATTTTACTTAAATAAAAAAGGAAGGACTCAGAATAAAAAAAATATATACATATAAATCAATCAATGGATGGCAGTAGAGCGGGTCGTCCAATGATCGGAAGGTCAGCAGTTCGAATCCCGCTACGTCCCAGTTGCTGTCGTAGTGTCCTTGGGCAAGACACCTTACCCACTTTGCCCCGTGTGAATGTGTTTGAATGTTTGGTGGTGGTCTGAAGGGCCGACTGACGCTTCTGTCAGTCTGCAGGTCAGCTGTGGCTACAAACGTAGCTACCACCACCGGTGAGAATGTGTAGGAATGAATAATGGTCTCTGTAAAAAGCACTCTGGGTGTCTTGAAGGGCGCTACCCAGGCGAAAAAAAAGTATACTTTAGCATAATAAATTTAAGCACACTTAGTATACTTCATAAGCACATAATTATTGTACTCAAAGTGTGTTATTTTCGAGTACTAAAAACGTACTTAGTATACTAATGATATATCATTAGTGCTACTTAAGACATACTTAAATACAACTTAGTGTACTTGACTGTACTATTTTGAGACACCATTAAGATCAACTTAAACATACTTAAGTACAATTTTCTCTACTAATACTGTACTTATTTAAAATGTTCTTTAATTCGATTTAAAGTATACTTTAATCCACTTTTCAGATTACTATTAATACATTTAGAATATACTGGAAATGTATTTCTAATTTAATCATAATGTGTTGCCATTGCATTTTAAATATATTTACAAAAATTTAATAAAAATTAAAAAGTTTTACTTAAGTATATTATATTTCATCTTAATGGTGTCTCAAAATAGTACAGATAAGTACACTAAGTTGTACTTCAGTATGTCTTAAGTAGCACTAATGATATATCATTAGTATACTAAGTACATTGTTAGCACATCGAAAATAGTACACTGTGAGTACACTAATTATGTGCGCAGGAAGTATACTAGATGTACTTCATTAAAATACACTTCAATAGTACACAGAAAGTACAATTTTTTCATAATTAATTTGAATTTGGAATGACTTTTAAGTAAACATAAAAAATAATTAGAACATACTTGGAGTAGAAAAAAAGTTTATTTTTAACATGCACGGCATTGCAGGAAAAATGTGCATAAATCAAGTACATTTAAGTACAACTTAAATATGTAAAGTTTAGTGTTGGTACAGTACATCTAAACAACATTTTCAAACAGTTTCTCTTCATCGTAACATTTTTTTTCAAATTTGGATCATTTGTTCACAAAAAAAAAAAAAAAAGGTTATCAACAATTTTACAGAGACCCAAACAGCTTGATCTTCAGAAGAAACAATAGATGTGCTAGCTGTGCACCGCAGAGAAGCTAGTAATGACAGAAATGAACATTAAACTGACTTTTGAAACATTGACACAGTTTGTGTAAACTCAAAATGTATGTCCACCAAAAAATAAACAAACAAAAACTATTACAATCAGTTACTGATGTTACTGCTTACTGTTTCTTTTTGGTCACAAAATTCTCATTGTTACATTTTCTCCGAATCACTGCTCTCACATCAGACACAGTTGTTCCTGGAAATTCAGCAATAACTGTATCTGTAAAATAGAAAAGGACAAATAAAATGGTATTACAAATCATGCTTTTCCACATCACATTAGCAAGAAGGGGGCTTACATACACGAGGAAAACCTGAAACATGTTGCTTCTGGCTATGGCCAAGGCAAGGGTGGAGGCAGAAAAACAAAATGATAAGGAAAAATAGACTTAAACTTATAATGAAAAATGTGTCTTATCCTCCCACAATATTCCCTTATTCCTGTAAATACTTACATTTGTTTGAAGAACTTGTGATGGGTCAATCTGTGTTTCATCTTCATCTGAAGTGAGACTGGAAGTTGCAGTAATTCTTTTTTTCTGTACTGAAGAGAAAGAATGTATTATATGACAACAACATATGAACTATACCACAGATTTTTTAGAAAAACATTTAAAATATAAAACATCATAGTATTACAGTGTCATAAATTCATTAAAGATTTTATGTGTATGACATGCCACTCTTCTTCCCTTTCATCTTTGCAGCCAGCAGGAGAAACACAATGTTTTACTAGCTACTGTAGTGCATTTTGGGATATTCAAACAGATTAATTCATCACTCAGGTTCTATAGTTAGTTTCAGACAAAAATAATTCAGTGGGTGACATTCACTTCATATCATTTTTCATAAACAAGATGACGAGACAATATTAAAAGCATAACCAACCTACAAATAGGGATTTCAGTGAATCAAGACTGGTAAGTATAAGAAATGGAGCAGCATTTTGAACCTACAGGTGTTTTAATCTAAGTATATTTTCTAAATAAACTACCAACACAAGCAACAAAAATAACCTTTGGTTTGCTTCCGTCATATGTTGTGGTACAAGGTGAGGTCTTTCTCCTTGCAACTGCCATGTGCCAGATGTCTTCATCCTTGAAGAAGGCTTCTTTTCTTTCCATCAACTCCTTGTAGTTGTCTGTAACCACAACCATACATCAGACGAACTGTCAAAACCATGTTTTTTCCCTCTTTTGCTCAATATTTTAGATATTTTGTATGTCTCGTGAAATGCACCACGGTCAATCTAATATTATACACAACAAGTCACTTTAAGTCTTTTTTATAAACACAGTTACATAAAAATTGAAATTACATACAAGGTTTATAAACAATCATTAGCATGAGCCACTGGCAAATTCTTTATCAAATAATCACTAACACTTGGTGGCTGGCAAGTGCTAGCAGAACAAATTTGTACAAACAATTTTGTTCTTGTTCTTTTCTTTACATTGTGGCAATTGTCCATTTATGGTTAGCACTACACAAAACTTTAGCTAAACATGCTCCACACAGCATGCTCACAAATGTTCACACTAATTGACGCATTAGCTGTCGCCAACAGCTAGCTAGCTAGTTATTAGCTAATGCAGCATGTGAACTTGTTTAGTCATTGTAGAAATAATATTCATTCATAAAATACTTCACACCATGCACGAGCAGTACAAACCTCAGAGTAGGAGCGGTTTTGCGGCCACCTTGTTTTTAGGTGCTTTCCTGCTCGGCCAGCACACTTGTATCCATCCGTCTTCACTCGACAGGTCCGGCCGTTTTAATACCTGAACAAGCTGCTGTCTGTACTGAGGTGTCACAATGTCAGTACTTTCGACGTGAATTGTGTTGTCCCTAAAATAAAACATCCCGAACTTGAATTGCGCCATTGTAAGTCGACTACGACGACGTTTCCTTCAGCTTCATTCAAGCAGGCTGCATTCGGGGGAAACCAATCAGCGGCAGCGCAGCCGCGAGTACTTCAGGGTCAATTTGAAAAATGTGAAAAATGCACCACATGCAAATTTTCACTGCCAAATTGTAAGAAATAGGGATTACATATCAGTGTGTATTCTTGGTGTGCCTTAAAACAAAAATGGTAATAGTAATAGTCTAACAGTTGTGGTATAACAAAATACAAACAAAATCATAGGGGTGAATACTTTTTCAAGGCACTGTGGCCTCAAAATGTTGAACTTTAACAAACTGTTTTCATGCAAAATCAAAGACTTAATTTTTCAGTTATGTTATGTGTTTTTTGATGCTGTAAAATGTAAGTGAACCAATCCAAGTTTTGGAATATGTACTTTCCATGTGATGATAAGAAATACACAAGGTTGTACTGTTTTTTTAAATTAGAAATACTGGTGACTTCTGCATTATATAAAAGCATATGGTCAATTGAAAGGTGCTCTATGTTGTTGCTGTTCATGTTTATTCATAATTCACCATTAAATTTGAAGAATAGATGGATGGATTTTTAAGTATTGCATAAAAACAACGGTGGTGTTGAAGTAATCCAAATGTACTTTGTATCACTAATTGCTAACATTTTAAAATTGAAATAGAAATGTAAGGATATTTTTTCAATTAGAAAAGGTATTATTACATAACAGCAATGTTGCATTTTGCTAGTAAAATACAATATTTTAAAAGGTTGAAGAGAAAGGGTATGCTAAAGAAATTAAGTGTTATTCTACATGCTTTTAAACTGATCTAAGCACACTAAAAGAAGTGGCTAAATACTGATGAATTTGTTCTGGTTTATAGTGTACTTATGAAGAATACACTAATTTACCACTGAAGTAGTTTTTAATTATTAATACACTTATTTTAAGTGCACTTTAACACTACTATACTAACAATGATATGAAAAAAAATGTTATAAAAGTAAACTTATAAAAAGGTTGCTAAAAGTGCACTTAATAAAAGTAGATGCAAATATACTAAAATTAAACTTATATTTAAGGCATTCAAAGTACATAATAAATTAATATACTAATAAAACACTTATATATATTTCAATGTTAGTATATTTTATATGAATATACTTAATATGAATTTAAGTATTAGTACAAAGTAGTGTACTTTATCTAAGTAAACTTAAGTACTACTGAGGGAATAATACATTTGTAATTAATACATTTATAATATATTTTTGGTTTACTTTATTTTAACACATTAAGTCAAAATGTGCTGGAAATGTACTTTCAGAAAATTAAGTACATTTTTAGTACATTAAAGTATATTACTTTTTTACCTGGGTATATAAAACCAAGCCATTATTATTAACAAAAAGTAAAATAAATACATTCAAAATAATGTTTTTAAATTAAATAAACTGTAAATAAAATTGAAATAAAGTGCAAATGAAACTATATTTGTGCATAGCAGAACCAGAAGAATCTTTATTTTCTTTCATATACATATTTAAAAAAATACAATTTCCTTTTTATCTGCAGCTCTTAATGAGACACTTGGGCCTCTGAGACACAATCAGGTCCAGTCTGGGTGGAATGGGGGAAAGGCTCACTCTCAGAGTAGCATGCAGCGTTGCTCTGAGTCCGTTTCGGGCTTTGGGCTTAGTTGTGGCCACGATGGAGAATATAAAAATAAAGGATCACGCCGCGCTCGCTCTCCCCGTTGCTGGGCGCAGACCAAGTAATCAATCCCTGATACTGGCAGATCCAAGCCGACTCTGAGCGCAGACCAAGTAAACGATCCCTTATCCTGGCGGATTTAAACCCATTTTGTGCAAAACAAAGGATTTTCTCCGTAAATACAGGCCTTAATAGTACACGTGCAGCTAGATGAGTGTCCGAGGTAAATGGAACGTGCCGCGGCATTTCTCCTGTTTTATAGAGCTCCCCCGCTTCTTCCTCTTGGTTCCCTCCTCCACCGGCTGGCAGTCAGTAACAACTGACTAACGCATTAGCGCCACCACATGGTCGGGATGCAGTCCCGCGGCCCCCGCGGCCCAAACCTACAAAACAGAATTTTTTTCGCGGCCCACTAGGGGGCGCTCGCGGCCCAAGTGTGGGCCGCGGCCCTATGGTTAAGAATCACTGCTATAAATGATGCCAGACAGTACAAGCATACCTCACTCTTTATTTTGAGTAATTCGAATTAGAAAAATAATTGTCTAAATAAATGGAAGCTGGAAAAATAAAAAAACAAGACACAAAATGGAAATTAAAGCAAATTTGACCTTTAATTGTATTTCGTTTCAGTTAGTTTTACGTTTTTAATTTATTTATTTTTTTCTTAGATACAGTTATAGTCTTTGTTTTTGTTAACTATCATAACTATTTAACTATCAGTGAACTCAGGACTTAAAGAGGGCGGCTGCGTATGATCAAAACTCTTTTCAGAGCTCAGTAAAACGCAACCGTTGTCTTCTTATCTCACAAGCTCCTCGTAAAAAGACAAGCGATGGTCAGATTTGATCCAGCTTGGCGCTGTTCCCTGAATCCCTGGTCCACAGCTCCCCTTCAGCTGAGTTATAACTAGGTTAAATGTCTGCTGCGTTTCATTCGTACCGGGAAGACTGAATTTCTGAGTTTCAGGTAGGACGCTTCAACTGGAACCCCCTGAAGTCAGAATCTGCTACCCCTTCTTAGCCTATTTAACTATTTAACTTAGCTAATTTAACTGTTCATGATGCTTCTGTCTTTTTTTTATTCACATGATGTCACATATACACAAAATAGTAGGCCTATTAAAGCAGAGCATATTTGCCCCAGTGCAGTTTGTATGTCCTAGTTTCCTCGTACAGCATTGTGACGATATAAGTGCAAACAATAGGGAATATCAGGGGATGTCCTGGCGCAAAAAGAGAGAGGAAAAAAAGACAAAATACCCCCCAAAAAGAACAAAAAACCCAAAATGTCTTCATCTACACCTCCCAACCACGTCATGGTCATGGATATTGAGAATATGTCGACATTTTATCATTATAAACGTCTACAAATCAAAAAGATGCACCGACTGCGATGAATTGGGTTATAAAACACTTATTCAATATTTTTTTCAGACATCATTATGTAAGACCTCCTCAAACATTTAGAGTCAGTAGTCATAGTTGCAGCTATAGAACAAGACTATAATAGTCTCAAATATAGCTTGGTGGTAGATATGCTGCTATAGGCCTATGCTGCAGGGGGGCACCGACATGATCCGCTGGGCGGTGCCTCTCACCCTTCTTCTCCTCTCCTTTTCCCTTCCTCTCTTCTCCATTACCATTTTTATTTATTATAAATATCTCATAGCTATCATTTTTGTCCATCGTTCCTGTAGTTTCTTGTGCTGGCCCCCCCTTTTTTCTCTTTTGTGCATGTTTGCAGGCCGGAGCCTCGGGAGCTGCGTTCTGGCCTGCGGTCCCGGTGTTGTGCCAAAAAGTGATTGACTGCCAGAATCTGATTTCTTCTGATTTCTGGCTGCGGGAGCGCGCACAGCAGCCCATTGAACGATAGCGCTAAAACGTCAGATTTTCAGATTATGAAGCTCAAGAATGAGATCAAATCATATTTAGGCAGAAACAACTTTTCATTAACTGTATTTGGCCTTCAATCAATTTTTGGCAGGTAAAAAAGACCAATTTTCAGGGGAGAAATCAGATTCTGGCAGGCAATCACTTTTTGGCACGACACCGGTCCCCCCCCATCCCCGGTCATCCCGCTGCTGCTTCCACCTGCCTGCTGTGCTGTTGAGATCCCCGACCCCCACTCTGGCCTTCAGCAGGAGGGCCCCCCCTTATGATCCAGGTCCTGGTCCAGGTTTCTTCCCTCCTAAAGGGGAGTTTTTCTTGCCACTGTTTGGCTTAAGGTTTTTCTCCCACTGGGAGTTTTTACCTGCCATTGTTTATGTAATAATTGCTCGGGGGTTTATGTTTATGTTCATGTTCTGGGTCTCTGGAAAGCGTCTAGAGACAACATCTGTTGTATTAGACGCTATATAAATAAAATTGAATTGAATTGAATTGAAACATTGTGATTGTGCAAACAACTGCAGCTTTTCTTGTTGCTCCACCAGGGGGCGCTGCAAAGCCGAGATTCAGCCTCAGCTCAACATTCAAAGCTTATTTATTCACTTGTGATTTTATTGTACTCATTAGTTCAGTTATTTTCAACCTACTCTCTATAAGCTGCTACTAATGCTGTTTATAATTTTAAAAAGGTCTTTTTTTTTTATCTTAAAATTTAAAAAAATGTATCAAACACACTGAAACAATGTTTGTTTTGTCCTGGTGAGGTCACATTGTATAACGATGTGCTGGTAAAACGTTATTTAACATTGTGACGGTGGTAACGGGTTTATTAATGACCACTTCAAGCTGCAAAGTAGTTAAATAACTTTTTACTTGTTATTTTATCTGTTCATACTGCCCGCATCATGCGCCAACAGAAAAAAACAAAACAAACAATAGTTTCCTTTTTCCGGAATATGAGCATTGGATCGGCCGAAGGGAAGAAGTGGGCGGGTACGCTGTGCTGTGATTGGCTGACAGAGTCCGAGCGCCTTCGTTGATTGGCTGTCCGTCTCGAAGTGGGCGGAGTCCGAGCGCGCAGCTGATCCGATCTAACACACGCCGGTCTCGGTCGTTTTTGTGCTGTCAAAACGCGGATCGAGTCCCGGGAAGGGTTAAAGCGGGTGCGGTTTACCGTGAAAACAAAAGCAAACATACCAGAACACAAGTTACAGCCTTTCTTCCCGAGTTATGGTGATGTTTCATTTCCGTGACGCTCCTAACGAAGCAGATCAGCGACCTCGTTGCTCGTGAAGAGGAGAGAGATGTCTGAAGCAAGGTAAGTTTTACTGTCTGTTCTAAAAGACGGAAACACAACAACATGGGACTGTTTATCACGGGAATATCTCACAGAGTGACTTAACTAAATAAACATCTGTAATCCAGGCTGCTTTTCACTTTAGGAAATGTTTAGACAGAGGAAACATTGGTGGTGTTTCCTCATCAGCTGTTCAGACACATGTTTAGTTAGTTTCCCAGCTAAAAACATGTTTCTGGAGTTTCCCAGCTAAAAACATGTTTCTGGGCTTCTTTAAATTATTCAATTCATATCAGCATTTAAATAAGTGCTCAAAGTTCTTCATTTATCAAGTTGTATTTAAATATTGGTCGATATGGTCGTAAAAGAAGTTTTACTTAGGTGACGTCTCTATAACTGCTGTCGAGATTAACCCTTGTGCTGTCTTCAGGTCAAGGAAGGAAGGAAGAGAGGAAGGAAGGAAGGAAGGGAGGAAAGAAGGAAGGAAGGAAGGGAGAAAATAAGGAAGGAAGGAAGGAAGGAAGGAAGGAAGGAAGGAAGGAAGGAAGGGAGAAAATAAGGAAGGAAGGAAGGAAGGAAGGAAGGAAGGAAGGAAGGAAGGAAGGAAGGAAGGAAGGAAGGGAGAAAAGAAGGAAGGAAGGGGGAAAAGAAGGAAGGAAGGAAGGAAGGAAGGAAGGGAAAAAAGAAGGAAGGAAGGAAGGAAGGGAGAAAAGAAGGAAGGAAGGGAGGAAGGAAGGGAGAAAGAAAAGAAGGAAGGAAGGGGGGAAAGAAGGGATGAAGGGAAGGAAGGAAGGAAGGAAGGAAGGAAGGAAGGAAGGAAGGAAGGAAGGAAGGAAGGAAGGAAGGGAGAAAGAAAAGAAGGAAGGAAGGGAGAAAGAAAAGAAGGGAGGAAAGAAAGAAGGAATGGAGGAAAGAAGGAATGAAGGTAAAAAAGAAGGAAGGAAGGAAGGAAGGAAGGAAGGGAGGAAAGAAGGAAGTAAGGGAGAAAGGAAGGAAGGAAGGAAAGAAGGAAGGAAGGGAAAAAAGAAGGAAGGAAAGAAGGAAGGAAGGGAGAAAGAAAAGAAGGAAGGAAGGGGGGAAAGAAGGGATGAAAGGAAAAAAGAAGGAAGGGAGGAAAGAAGGAAGGAAGGAGAAAGAAAAGAAGGAAGGAAAGAAGGAATGAAGGTAAAAAAGAAGGAAGGAAGGAAGGGAGCAAAGAAGGAAGGAAGGGAGAAAGAAAAGAAGGGAGGAAAGAAGGAAGGAAGGAAGGAAAGAAGGAAGGAAGGGAGAAAAGAAGGAAGGAAGGAAAGAAGGAAGGAAGGGAAAAAAGAAGGAAGGGCGGGAGAAAGAAAAGAAGGGAGGAAAGAAGGAAGGAAGGAAGGAAAGAAGGAAGGAAGGGAGAAAAGAAGGAAGGAAGGAAAGAAGAAAGGAAGGGAGAAAAGAAGGAAGGGAGGGAGGAAGGAAGGAAGGAAGGAAGGAAGGAAGGAAGGGAGCAAAGAAGGAAAGAAGGGAGGAAGGAAGGAAGGAAGGAAGGAAGGAAGGAAGGAAGGAAGGGAGCAAAGAAGGAAGGAAGGGAGAAAGAAAAGAAGGGAGGAAAGAAGGAAGGAAGGAAGGAAAGAAGGAAGGAAGGGAGAAAAGAAGGAAGGAAGGAAGGAAGGGAGGAAAGAAGGAAGGGAGCAAAGAAGGAAGGAAGGGAGAAAGAAAGAAGGGAGGAAAGAAGGAAGGAAGGAAGGAAAGAAGGAAGGAAGGGAGAAAAGAAGGAAGGAAGGAAAGAAGAAAGGAAGGGAGAAAAGAAGGAAGGGAGGGAGGAAGGAAGGAAGGAAGGAGGAAGGAAGGAAGGAAGGAAGGAAGGAAGGAGGAAGGAAGGGAGAAAAGAAGGAAGGAAGGAAGGAAGGAAGGAGGAAAGAAGGAAGGGAGCAAAGAAGGAAAGAAGGGAGGAAGGAAGGAAGGAAGGAAGGAAGGAAGGAAGGAAGGAAGGGAGCAAATAGAAGGAAGGAAGGGAGAAAGAAAAGAAGGGAGGAAAGAAGGAAGGAGGAAGGAAAGAAGGAAGGAAGGGAGAAAGAAGGAGGGAAGAAGGAAGGAAGGAAGGGAGGAAAGAAGGAAGGGAGCAAAGAAGGAAGGAAGGGAGAAAGAAAAGAAGGGAAGGAAAGAAGAAGGAAGGAAGGAAAGAAGGAAGGAAGGGAGAAAAGAAGGAAGGAAGGAAAGAAGAAAGGAAGGGAGAAAAGAAGGAAGGGAGGGAGGAAGGAAGGAAGGAAGGAAGGAAGGAAGGAAGGAAGGAAGGAAGGAAGGAAGGAAGGAAGGAAGGAAGGAAGGGAGAAAAGAAGGAAGGGAGAAAAGAAGGAAGGAAGGGAAAGAAGAAAGGAAGGGAGGAAGGAAGGAAGGAAGGAAGGAAGGAAGGAAGGAAGGAAGGAAGGAAGGAAGGAGAAGGAAGGAAGGAAGGAAGGAAGGAAGGGAGAAAGAAAAGAAGGGAGGAAAGAAAGAGGAATGGAGGAAAGAAGGAATGAAGGTAAAAAGAAGGAAGGAAGGAAGGAAGGAAGGAAGTAAGGGAGAAAGGAAGGAAGGAAGGAAAGAAGGAAGGAAGGGAAAAAGAAGGAAGTGAAAGAAGGAAGGAAGGGAGAAAGAAAAGAAGGAAGGAAGGGGGAAAGAAGGAAGGAAGGGAGAAGAAAAGAAGGAAGGAAAGAAGGAATGAAGGTTAAAAAGAAGGAAGGAAGGAAGGAAGAAGGAGCAAAGAAGGAAGGAAGGGAGAAAGAAAAGAAGGGAGAGGAAAGAGGAAGGAAGGAAGGAAAGCAAGGAGGAAGGGAGAAAAGAAGGAAGGGAAGGAAAGAAGGAAGGAAGGGAAAAAAGAAGGAAGGGCGGGAGAAAGAAAAGAAGGGAGGAAGGAAGGAAGGAAGGAAGGAAGGGAGGAAAGAAGGAAGGGAGCAAAGAAGGAAGGAAGGGAGGAAGGAAGGAAGGAAGGAAGGAAGGAAGAAGGAAGGGAGCAAAGAAGGAAGGAAGGAGGAAGAAGGAAGGAAGGAAGGAAAGAAGGAAGGAAGGTGGAAAAGAAGAAGGAAGGAAGGAAGGAAGGAAGGAAGGAAGGAAGGAAGGAAAGGAAGGAAGGGAAGGAAGGGAGGAAAGAAGGAAGGGAGCAAAGAAGGAAGGAAGGGAGAAGAAAGAAGGGAGGAAAGAAGGAAGGCCAAGGGCGAGAAAGAAGGAAGGAAGGAAAGAAGAAGGAAGAGAGGAAGGAAG
Source organism: Cololabis saira (assembly GCF_033807715.1). Classification (NCBI taxonomy): domain Eukaryota; kingdom Metazoa; phylum Chordata; class Actinopteri; order Beloniformes; family Belonidae; genus Cololabis; species Cololabis saira. The sequence goes on from NC_084607.1 coordinate 2,984,349, forward strand.
AAGGAAGAAGGAAGGAGAAGGAAGGAAGGAAGGAAGGAAGGAAGGAGGAAGGAAGGAAGGAAGGAAGGAGAGAAGAAGAAAGACAGGGAGGAAAGAAGGAAGGAAGGAAGGAAAGAAGCGAAGGAAGGGAGAAAAGAAGGAAGGAAGGAAAGAAGAAAGGAAGGGAGAAAGAAGGAAGGGATGGAGGAAGGAAGAAGGAAGGAAGAGGAAGGAAGGAAGGAAGGAAGGAAGGAAGGAAGGAAGGAAGGAAGGAAGGAAGGAAGGAAGGAAGGAAGGAAGGAAGGAGAATTAGTCATTTTGACCCAAAGACCAGTACAAGGGTATAAAGTTGACCGACGCTCTACTGGGGTTGTTTTTATTTCAGATATTTAAATGGAGTAATTGCCCAAACACATCAATATATGTATATCAGACATCAGTGTGTGGATCTAGATGTGTCAAAGTGGAATCCTGTGGGATCAATATGAACCAAATCAGTAAATAAAGAGGTTAAGAAACAGGTTGTGGCCCTGCAGGGATTGAAAACCCAAAGAGGCGAACTGCCTTTCCTGTATAGGCTTGAAGCTCCTATAATGTAATCATTTCACCCTATAATGTAATCATTTCCTATAATGTAATTATTTCCTATAATGTAATCATTTCCTATAATGTAATAATGCCTGAAAATGTAATACAATTTGCACTTAACTCAATCGAAAATGTAATAAAACCCGATAATGTAATAACTTCACCAATAATGTAATAAAATATCCTAACAGATACTGTAATAACATTTTTACTGATAATATAATACCTTATTACATTATTGGGAATTTATTACATGGCACTCAAAGTCTGCAATTTAACCCAATAGTCATTCTGGGGTTTCAGATCCAGCGTATATAACATTCTTATATACTTAAAACACAAAACACGACTCGACATGCTGATGCATGACGGCAGTAGGCAGTTGTAAAGGATTTATATGAGTGTTTCAATGCACAAAAGTAAGTAAAAAGGTCAAGTTTATTTATATAGCACCTTCACAGACAAGGAAACGTCACATGGTGCTTCACAAAAAATAAAACAATAAAAGTACAAATATAATAAAAACAGGACGATACAGATAAAAAGCTCCTAGAATAAAAGTACATAAAATCAACATGATGGTCATAAAGCAACCGTCTTACTGATGTGAGTAATGATAAAGCGTTGATGGAGTCTCTAATCCAGCTCTGGTCACATGATTATACTGTACTTACTATGTTTATAGTGCATTTATTCCGTTTACAGTACTCTTGTTCAGTTTCAGTTTCTTTTTACTGTATTTTTTATTTTTCATACTTCATTTTGTTTATTTAGTTCATGTTGTTTGACTTTGAGCTGCTGTAGCACCCGGGTTTCCCCTCTGGGGATCAATAAAGGACTATCTTATCTTTTCTTATCTTACGTCAGGCTCCGGTGTAGGAGGGGCCTGACCGTGCAGAGCTCTGACTGTCAGCAGCGAGATTTTAAAGTTAAAAAGATTTCCGTGTGACCAGGGGTGGAGCAGTGATTTTAACAGTGGGTGTTCTAGGGGTGGCACATCAGCACCACATCCGGGCTGCCAAAATATACATTATAGCACCACGCCCTTTATTCCAAGATATGTAGCTACTAATGTTTAACATAAATAATACAACGCTCCCAGAGTGTATTCAGAGGCTCTTCCAACACAGAGTCAGTAATTATGAACTGAGAGGAACATGCGTTTTTATGAAAGCAAAGACAAGGTGAAATTGGCAATAACACAACAGTTTTCACATTACAAAAATAGTAGTGTCAGAAATAACAAAAGGTATCATTGCCCCTTAAAAAAACAATTATGGGGTGAAATCTGACAATGAACAAAGAACTATTTTTGTTAACAAAAGAGAAATAGAGAGAAATAATCCTGTGACTCGTCAGATTTGTTTTGGATGTTTCTGATATAATAGTTTTCAGAAACCACAAAGATGTTATCTGGGTACTTTACACACTTTTTCAGATAAAGCTGAAGTGCAGATAGCGGAGCTGATTTATGGTTCCACGTTAAATCGACGCAGAGCCTAAGGCGTAGGTTACGCGGCGACGCGCGCCGTACGCCGTACGCCGTAGGCCTACCGTACGCCGTACCGTACGCCGTACCGTACGCCGTACCGTACGCCGTACCGTACGCCGTACCGTACGCCGTACCGTACGCCGTACCGTACGCCGTAGGCTCTGCGTCGATTTAACGCGGAACCATAAATCCGCTCCGGAGCCGGCAGTCAGCCAGAAATCCCAAAAATTTTTCAGATCAAATTTCTTAACAGGCGTTATTTGGATAAACTGAGCCCAGGTTGGGTATCTTAACGGTTACTTTTACGCCTGAAAAAATATTAAAACTTAATAAAGTGGCATATTAACAGCGCTACAGCTGAAATTAAAACAGCTTTTGGCTCTCAGCTTCCTGAGCACGTTTACTTTCCCGGGCGGCAGCCGGGCTGGTTTTGGTTAAAGGGCTGTGATTGGCTGGATGGACATTCAATCAATCTAATTTGACCAATGATTTTTCATGTAGCGTATGGGGAACTGAGGTGCACTCCATTTGGGTATGCTGATGCATCGCATCTGGGCACTGGGCAAAAAACGGTTTTACCTTGGGAAAAAGTGGGGGGGGTGAAATCATCTTTTTGTAAAAGTGGGGGTGTCGCAACACCCCCATCCCCCACGGGTGCGACGCCCATGCATGTGACACATGCATGTTCAGGAAGGTGATGACTTTGGGGAAGAAACTGTTTATGAGTCTGTTACTTGACCAACGATGCAGAGAGAGACACGTCTGTCCTGTTCATCCTAATTAGAAGCTGTTTGTTTTACAGCAACGAGCTGCAGGAGGCCTTGTGTCGTTACACCTCAGATACGCTCACCTACGTCCACACGGCCAGGGAGTTCTGTGGGAGGTTCTCTAAATGGACGCTCAGGAGGGAGACGGAGCTGCACATGATGATGGACATCAAAGACAGAGCTGATAAAATCAGCTTGGACCTGAGCCATTTCACACAGTCGGAGGACAAAGGAAAGGCCTTCCGGGAGTACATGGGAAACAAGTTCACTCAGTTCACTGCAGACAGCAAGCGCGAGGAGCTGCAGAAGGAGCTGGCCGCCGTGTTGAAGGATGTCCTGGGAGGTCTGGAGAAGCTGGGCTGCTTCCTGGACGCGGTGGAGAAGCTGGCCGTCACCTCTCTGCACGTGTTCACGGAGAACGACGTGTTGAACCTCCCTGAAGAAATCAGCCGGGATCACGTTCAGGCCGTCATCGCCGCCGCGCGACGCGTCTGTCCGCTGCTCCTGGAGTTCAAGAGAGACGCAAGCGTCTTCTTCCTCCCCAGACTTCAGAACGCCGACGTCATGGCCTACCAGCTGGACCGATACGTCCAGACCAGCAGGAACATCAGTGAGAAGATGGAGAAGAGGTAAACATCAAACAACATGCATTTCACACAGATAATTCCTCTAATAAAGAATATTGGGCCAAATCCACAAAAGGATTGTGCGGCTTTTGCGGCCGCTAAACCGGTGCAAATGAGACAAAAAGAGAGCGTCTAATTCACAAAGCACCCGCAAAGGGCGAATTGCACCACAAACTGCGCTGCCAAGCAAATAGTGTCATGGTGCGCCTGTGCCATTTGCATGCATGTAAATTAGGTAATATTCATACATTCGGCGCAAAATTGCCCCCTTTCTATGGAAATAAGCCTCATTGCAAAAACCGTCTAATTCACAAAGGCCAGCGCTATTTGCCACACGCAAAAATAGTGGAGCAAATACCGTCTTTACGAAGCGTGTATTAACTGCGCGCAAACTCACTCCTAAAGGCTGATTTATGGTTCCGCGTTACACCAACGCAGAGATTACGGCGTAGGGTACGCAGCGACACCGCATGGTGCGCGTCACCGCGTACCCTACGCCGTACCCTACGGCGTAGGCTCTGCGTCGATTTAACGCAGAACCATAATTCAGGCTTCACTCCCCCTCTATCCCTGTTTCTCTCTCTCTTCAATATCATTCAAGCCTGTGTGATACTGAATGATATTAAGGGTGAAATCTACAGTCAGACATGACTGTACACAGTCAGATCAAGTGGGGTTGTGGACTTATCTGGGATTTAAAAATAAAAATAACAGGACGGAGCTCAGGATTCATCCATACAGTAAGGGGCTGCTTTATTACAAACAATTCCACCATATAAACATATAAATCTAGAATGTGTGTGTTTAACAGCTGACCTGGAGTCCGTTTCACAAAGCAGGTTTAGTGATAACTCTGAGTCTGTTAACCCTGAAATGAGGGAAACTCTGAGTTTTCCGTTTCACAAAGGGAGGTAACTCAAACCAGAGAAAGAGAGGTAACTCTAGCCTGTTTCACAAAGAGAGGTAACTTAAGCTCTCGGTCAGTTACCGTAGTAACAGACGCTCCGAACCTAACCTGGTCGGGACCAGGTTTATTTCAGCGAACCTGGAGTTTCTCTCTGTCTCCTCCCTCAGTGGCGTCAATTCAGCCAATGGGTCTTTACGCAATACGCATCCGTTTCTGCACCACGGACAGTAAGCGGCAGAGTTAGAGAGCAGAAAAGGCTTATCTAACAAACGCAATTTAACTCGTTCACTTTATTCACTATGTCAGTGAAACAATATCACGGGGACATCCCAGTTTAACTTCAAACAGTTAAAGTCCAAATGCAAAAAGGAGAGGGAGAGTAAAAAAAAGTCAAATATTTCCCTTAAACAGATGTATAAGAGGATTTATATCTTACTTCGAGATGAACTTGCATAATTAATCCATCAGTGGCTAACAGCCTCGTTAATATATTCTGGACCCATCACTTGTCTTCTTTCTTTTTTTTTTTATTGCGTGGTTGTCTGCTTCATTTTCATTTTTGTAAGTTAGTAACACTGCAGAGCGCACTAAAAACCAGATTGATAGAGACCACTGTCGTCAGGGACGCTGGGACATTTCAACATATGAGGGGGGGTACAAGTGTTGGGATAGATAATACCTACTGAAATCCATCATGTTGTTCTGATATGCATTTGTAGTTATTTTATATGTATGAAGTAATAGAATACATCAATACAAATAGATGCAGAGTAATTCCATAAATGTATTAAAAAAAAAACATTTACATTCTCCCCTGAAGCCGAGGTGTGGCGGCTGCCGTACCCAATTGACGGCCCTGATCTAAATGACAATAAAACATTTTTTTCTCCAAAATATGCTCTCATACTTGCCATACGCACGTATTAACACTTCTAACTCCAGTGGCGTGAAGTATGTGGATTTTGAGATGCAAACTGATGTTTCCTCAAAGGGATTTTGTAAATTGAAAAGATAAATAAAGTTAAAAAGAAAAAAAAGAAAATGTATTGTGCTCTTTTGTGTCGCGGTTGCCATGGTGAATCCTTGTATCAGCGCTCTACTGATGATGGCTTTTTATTTCCCTCACGCTCGCGCTTAACTTCAGGTGAAACTACTTAGAGTTGAGTAAATTACCTCAAATCCGCTGTTCTGGAACCGAAAACTCAGAGTAGATCAACTAAGAGTTCAGGATTAGACTCAGTGTTTGTTGAACCTGCTTTGTGAAACGGACCCCTGTAGGTGTGTGTAGCAAAACACAGAACGTGAATTACCGTCAGATCCTGATCTGATCCCGATCCGGTGTTAATGAAGTCACTGCAAAACTTCATGGGCGTGTTTGCGCCGGCATATCATTAGAGCAAAATCTTTTGTGAATAGGACCTTAAAGCAGGTCAAATTGCGGGCGCAAATGCGGCGCAATTCACAGCGCTATTTGCGGGCGCAATCTATTCTTTGTGGATTTGGCCCATTGTGTGAAGAGAAAAGTAAGGACGTCTGTCTCAGCTGCTTCAGTGACTTCAGCCTGAAGACGGTCCAGGAGGTCCAGGAGGTGGCGGTGGAGGGTCTGACTGAGAGGAACGTACGGCAGATGCTTGATCACATCAATCAGCTGGATGACATCAGGTGAGATTCACCCCAAACATCAGGGGGTCATGAATCACATAACAATTCATCGGTTTGAACCGATTTTCCTTTGAATGATCCGATAACGATTCATAAAATCCCCAAATCAGTCAGATCATCAAAACTTCCCTGACTTGTTTTGTACACTATACATGGCTTTTCTAATGATCAGAACCAAGAACCTCTCTCTCCCGGTCGCTTAAAAAGCTAAACAAACTAATTTTAAGATTTGAATTGATATCTACCGTTGCAATGGTTTTCTTAGACAAAGATTTAATATAGATTGTAATAATTGTAAATTCTGTGACCCAGATATTGAAACTATTGAACAGGTATTTTTTGATTGTCATTATATCAGAATTTTCTGGGGATGTTTTCAAACCTGAACCTCAGAGAAAGACACTCGAGCACAAATCTTAAACGTCCACACTATTAAAATAGGGGTTTTGTTGCAGGAAAAAAAGAGGGATATGTTATACAACACTTTAATTCTTTTAGCAAATAATTTAATCCACAGACATTTTCAAATAGCACTGCTTTGTTTTAATTTTTTTCAAAAAATTTACTTTCAAAAAATCTTTAAAACATATAAAAACTAAACAAGCCATATGTGTATATGAAGGTTTAATTACTTTAATTCCAGATTAATTCTCTGACATTTTTTTTTAATTATTCTTTATCAGCTTAATCTGGGTGATTTTGTTGCTGTTGTTTATATGTTATATATGCTCGGCCATGTTAGTGACATGTTGAACAAAATATTTGTCCTACTATGTAACGCTGGATTTTGTCATTTAAATTGTGATTGAATTAAAAAAAAAAAAAAAAAAAAAAAAAGAACATGGCTTTTCCAAATAAGAAGAAGAATAAGAAAAAAAAAAAAAAAAAAACCTAAATTTTAATCCTTAGCTAGATCTTTGCCAATAGCTTGATTTAGATGTGAATGGAACGGCACAGTGAAAAACAGGTGAGGAGGTAAACAATGGCGGTCGCCTCCACCTGTAAAACTATTAACACCAACGCGGTGAGACGTATGGAAGCCCCCCCTCTAGAAGTTTAACTCCCATGATGCAGTACCCTTTAATCTTACCAACACTGATGTTCATATTAGGGCTGGGGATCCATTCAAATGTCAAGAATCGATTCGATTCAGAATCGATTATCACGCTTCGATACGATTCGATTCGATCCGATATTGATTTGGGTTACTGTTAATAAAACAGTTTTTTCAGCTGTTGCATGAATGATATGACTGTAGTTCTGCAACATATTAATACTAGTATTATATTGAGATTCAACAGCAAGTATTGCAGCTAATGATGCTGTAAGGACCAATCAGCTCCCAGAATGCTGATAGAACTGAAACAGAAACATCATGTGGGTCAGAATTACCAAACAGATCCAGGAGGAAACAGAGGACGAAAGAAATCGCGTTTATTTTTTCCCCATTTATGAGAATTTGGTTTTTAACATTTATGCAAATGTAACCCCAAGACAGTATATAAAGCAAAGAAATATAGACAATTTATGCAATTATAACTGAAAACTTTAATGCTTTCATACCTTTAAACATATTTAAAGGCAAAAACATGGCACCAGTTATTCTCGTGTCCAACAAAATATTCCTTTTTTGGGCATAAACAAAAAAGTACCAAAAGTTGTAATGATAAAAAAAAACATTTTTTTTTTTTTTTTTTTAATCGATCTTTAGACATATGAATCGATTTTTAGGATCTAATATGAGAATTGATTTAAAATCGGAGAATCGATCTTTTCAACACAGGCCTAGTTCATATATACAATTCACTTACACCTCCGTTTTAAATGTTACTTTCCCAGGATGGACACGCACTTCCGGATGGTGTTCCTGTTCCAGGAGGACTCGTATCACGGTTTCATGAAGGAGTTCAGCGAGCGCCGGCCCAGGATGCTGCGGTCGCTGACCGAGCTGGAGGGAAACGCGGTTCAGTTGGACCGGATGAGTAAAGGATCGAAGATCTCCAGCGTGGCGGGCAGCTCGGTGGGCGTGGTCGGGGGCGTGCTGTCCATCGTCGGCCTGGCGCTGATGCCTGTCACGATGGGAGTGTCTCTCGCTCTGACCATGACCGGCGTGGGCTTGGGCGTCACCAGCGGGGTCAACAGCCTCGTCACGACCGCCACCGAAGTGGGAGTCAACCGCACGCAGCAGAAGAAAGCCGGGGAAGTCCTCCAAAGCTTCATGGAGGATGTGACGAAACTGCAGGACTCTCTGGAGGAGGTGACCAGACAAACCATCTCCAAAATGGAAGCGAGCGAGTTAGATCTGGCTCTGGGCGTGGGAAAGACTCTCTTTAAGGCCGGTACCGTTGGCAAAGGCATCGACTCCTTCGTAGACGGCTGCTCGGCTGTCAAGCTGTTGAAGAGTGAAGATCTGATCTCCGGTGCTGGTAAAGTTCTGGCTGAGGAGGGTAAAGCTCTACGTAACGTCCCGCGGGTGGCCTCGGAGATCCCGGACGTTGGTCAGGCAGCCGCTAAAGGGTCTCTGGCCGTCTCCCAGTCGGCCAGAGCCGGCCTCATCGCGGTCAACGCCCTCTTCATCGGGATGGACATCTTCTTCATCTGCAAGGACAGCATCAGCCTGGCCAAAGGCAGCGAGACCGAGGTGTCGCAGTTCATCCGGGCCCGGGCCGCTCTCTGGAGCTCAGAGATGAGCTCGTGGAAGAAGATCCACGACTCCCTGCGTGGAGGGCTGCCCACGTCGGGGAAGAAGGAGGCGGTCCTGGAGACGCCGTTTTATGGGGATGCTGAGCCGGAGGACCAGAGAGAGACGGAGGGGGAACGTCCGACTCGGGAGGTGGAGAAAAAACGGAAGGACAAAGAGTCATGTGTCGTACAGTAAAAACCCATCAGGCGGCGACGCAACTCTTCCTGACACGATTAGATCGGATATTGTGTTGATGAACCGCAACTAAAAGTTGACTCTTCACTCCTTTAAATTTCAACATTTTTTAAATTCAGCTTTTAAAATCAGGAGCTAGGGCTGGGCCATTTTGGACAAAAATAAAATCACAATTTTTTTTCTCTGAAAACCCGATTTTCGATTTCGATTTCGATTTTTTTTTTTGGTAAAACTACAAAAGACAATGGAATAAATTGTTTCAAATATTTGATCTGTATTTTTAAAGAAAAATAGCAAACAAATTGGGAATGAAGTGCAATTGAAAGATACTGTAAATCCTCCTTGAGTTTAGTAAAGTGACAACATTTACAATTTTCTTGACCAAACAAAGATGACTAGACGAGCTCTGTCTGTAATGCAGCCAGCTGCAAAAAAGGAACATCGATTTTCCAATTTTCCTTTTTTTAACATCGTCTTGATTAATAAATCCGATTTAGATTTAAAATCGATTAATCGCACAGCCCTATCAGGAGCTTTACATTTCAGCTGATGTTTTATGAACAATGAACACTTAAAGTTTCTAATGTTTCATCCCAGATTTCAATGAAAAATACAATTAAACAACAACATAACTTCTGTTTTATTTAATTGTTTTAATTATATGAGTTTTGACAGTGTTCCTGACTGAATTTCCCATCATGCATTAATTATTTTAGCACTTCATCACAGACGTGTGCTGGTATCACATGACTACATCCTTGATTCTGCTGCATATTTATGGCTTTTCCTGTAGTTTTGATTGTATAAATAAATGAAGTTTCTTCTTTGGTCTTCACGGCTGCTGCATCCATGGATCCATGACGGTTCGTCTCATCTGAACCAGTGATGAAAATCTCCATTTGAGGCCAGATGGTTAAAATTCTGATAAAATATTAACAGTTTATGACGGAGCACGGCTGAGTTTTATGAAAAACTACGTACCCGGTGGGAAAGACAGTAACCGCTGCGTTTTTCAGCAGGTGGACTCCACTTAGGAATGGGTGATATTTTACCGTTCACGATAAACCGTCAAAAACATTTCCCACGGTAAGAATTTGTCTCGCGGTAAAAACTATAAATTCCCGTTGATGTTTTTGTGCAAAGCTGATTTATGGTTCTGTGTTGGAAGGAAGGAAGGAAGGAAGGAAGGAAGGAAGGAAGGAAGGAAGGAAGGAAGGAAGGAAGGAAGGAAGGAAGGAAGGAAGGAAGGAAGGAAGGAAGGAAGGAAGGAAGGAAGGAAGGAAGGAAGGAAGGAAGGAAGGAAGGAAGGAAGGAGCCAGAAAGAAAGAAAGAAAGAAAGAAAGAAAGACACATTTGTGTAACAAACATGGCGGATCTGAGAGCGAGGAACTTGAGTCATTCCATTCCAGCAGTGATTTGGCTCCAAAGACTGAATGTGTTGATAGATTTATAGTTACAAAGGTGGAGTTGAATTGGTATTTTTTTTATCGTCATTTTTATCATTATCGGGATAAATGCTAGAAATTATCGTGATCAATTTTTTAGTCCATACCACCAATCCCTAACTCCACTTGATCACAAACTGCTGCACCAGAACAGGTCCAGTCAGGGTCACATGGCTTATATAATATACATACATAAAGAAGGTGGTACAAAACACAGAAACTGGGCTCTAATTTTTATTTATTTTTATTTCTCATCTTGCTTGCTGCCATTAATCTGCTCGATATATTCATATATAATCTAAACACTTTCACTTCCTGCACTGCTGGCACAACCTCTGAACCTTTATTTTATGGTTTATGGCCCAACCCTTTACAGAGAATGAAAACTGATTCAGTCACAAGAAATCTGACGTCAATATAAGTCATTGCATTTCCATGTTGACGCCCGTGCACGGGGCGGTTTCAGTCCGGCTGGAGGCAGGAGCTCGTCTTCAGGAGCTCGTCTTCAGGAGCTCGTCTTCAGGAGCTCGTCTTCAGGAGCTCGTCTTCAGGAGCTCGTCTTCAGGAGCTCGTCTTCAGGAGCTCGTCTTCAGGAGCTCGTCTTCAGGAGCTCGTCTTCAGGAGCTCGTCTTCAGGAGCTCGTCTTCAGGAGCTCGTCTTCAGGAGCTCGTCTTCAGGAGCTCGTCTTCAGCCGCTCTCTAAGATGCTTAGAGCCCACATGCATTTGAAAACCACCGGCTCACTCAGATCTATGTAATCATCTGTTTTTCTAACAGCAGAATTTGACTTATCTGTGACTTTTTAGTGTCTCTATGCAAATCACAGCTTCAGACAAACAAGACAAGATGATCAAAACAGTTTTCAACCCCGGGAAGACTGAGGAGGGGTTGCCAAAGCAATTACAAATAATACATTCATAAATAATCCTTCCCCTTTTTGCAGAGGTGTCAAGTAACGAAGTACAAATACTTCGTTACCTTACTTAAGTAGAATTTTTGGTTATCTATACTTCACTGGAGTAATTATTTTTCAGACGACTTTTTACTTTTACTCCTTACATTTTCACACAATTATCTGTACTTTTTACTCCTTACATTTTAAAAACAGCCTCGTTACTCTATTTCATTTCAGCCTTTAAATAAAAACTATCCAGTTAAATTGCTCCATCCGGATAGAGTGAATTTGGTTGTGGTTGTTTCAGATGTTCTTGTCCAGTTTTGTTCTTACATCCGTTCCCTCAGATTCCTGCAACTAAACTTGGATGTACATTCCAATAAAGGTTAGGATAAATGATAACATGAACATGAACGTTTGACTTTTTGCACCATTACAATACTTATAGGCAACTAGTCATCATATCTGCTGCTCTCTGAAACACATGTTAATGATCAATAGTACACATATATGCTTCTTTAATATATTTATATTAACACATGTTAATGCTCAATAGTACACATATATGGTTCTTTAATATATTTATATTAACACATGTTAATGCTCAATAGTACACATATATGCTTCTTTAATATATTTATATTAACACATGTTAATGCTCAATAGTACACATATATGCTTCTTTAATATATTTATATTAACACATGTTAATGCTCAATAGTACACATATATGCTTCTTTAATATATTTATATTAACACATGTTAATGCTCAATAGTACACATATATGCTTCTTTAATATATTTACATTATACTAAGATGCATTCATTTTCAATGGCTTTTGTCCTTAATGGCTTTTTTCCCCTTACATTAATTTTACTTTTATATTTTAGGTAGTTTTGAAACCAGTACTTTTATACTTTTACTTGAGTAAAAAACTTGAGTTGATACTTCAACTTCTACAGGAGTATTTTTAAACTCTAGTATCTATACTTCTACCTGAGTAATGAATGGGAATACTGAAGACACCTCTGCCTTTTTGTCTGTGAGTTGTTGCTGCCAGTTTTAGAGCGTTAATGTGTGATTTAATAATAGTTAAGCTTCAATTTATTTAAAGAAAAGGTGCTGAGGATCTCAGTTAGCCTGACCAGCTGTCCTTATTCTCTTCCTTTTCAATATAAAAATAATTAAAAAAGGATCTGGCTCTCCTGGACTTGACTTTGCTGTATTATGATATGGGTAAAGGGCTCTAATTAGACTCTCAAAAGTAATACCGTAGAGCCAGATTTCAGGCCATCACGTCATCATTTAAAGAGTTGATCGATTAATGAAGCAGGAGCAATCGCTTGAGGGGGAAAAATAGACAATTTAGTTCAAAGTGAATCATTTTCCAGGTGTGTAAAGTAATCAATACACCCAAATCAATCTGAGTAGAGAGCAGCAGGAGGAGGAGGCCGAGCACGGTGCTCACCAGAGCACACAGGAAGTAGAAGATTCAAGCTGAGTGCCAGGGGCGTCAATGGCAAGGTCTGGCAGTCGCCACACCTCGGCTTCAGGGGAAAATGTAAATGTGTGTTTTTTAAATACATTTATGGAATTACTCAGTGTCTATTTGTATTGATTATTCTATTACTTAATACATATAGAATAACTACAAATGCAAATCAGAACAACATGATCGATTTCACTAGTTATTTTACACTGCAAAAAGTCAAAATCTTAAAAAGAATATTTGTCTTATTTCTAGTTAAAATGTCTCATTTTTAGTTTAAAAAAAATCTCATTACATTTAAGACAAGACTCAAAAACAACTCAAATTTACTTGAAACAGGTGAAAATGGTCAAATAACAAGTTATTTTTCAGGCGATGACTCTTGTTTAAAGTGTAATGAGATTTTTTGACTAAAAATGAGACATTTTAACTAGAAATAAGACAAATATTCCTGGTAAGATTTTGAGTTTTTGCAGTGAGCGAGACTGCATTTGAAAAAGTTCCAATTTTCTTGACCACACAGATCAGCTACATAGACTTGGACGTGTTGATTGATACTCTAGTTAAGTTCTGTGACTCGTAACCTTGCCGTACCTTAGCTTCCACTGAATTGACGCCACTGCTGAGTGCATGTCCTGAATGCATGTTAACGCATAATATTGGATGTTAATGAGTAAGACTGTAATAATGGATGTTAACGAGTAAAACTAATATTGGATGTTAACGAGTAAGACTGTAATATTGGATGTTAATGAGTAAAACTAATATTGGATGTTAATGAGTAAGACTGTAATAATGGATGTTAATGAGTAAGACTGTAATAATGGATGTTAATGAGTAAGACTGTAATAATGGATGTTAACGAGTAAAACTAATATTGGATGTTAACGAGTAAAACTAATATTGGATGTTAACGAGTAAGACTGTAATAATGGATGTTAACGAGTAAAACTAATATTGGATGTTAACGAGTAAGACTAATATTGGATGTTAACGAGTAAAACTAATATTGGATATGAGTAAGACTGTAATATTCCAGGAAATACAGACGTCTGGCTGTAAAAGACTGACAGGAATGTTTGAAGGGCAAAGGTTGCTCTTTATCAACTAAGACTGGGACAAGTTCAAATATTCCCTGAAGTGAGCGTGTGTTTATGATAACCTCACACAAACTCCATCAAAACGGTTATAAAAACACATTTACTTAGTCTTTCATGTTAACTTTTATTCTGTTATTAGGTTCATTTTAATGTGGTTTTTACTTTTTAGTTTGTTATCTCCAGTGCTTTTCCTCGTGGGGATCTTCCACACCGGGGAGTTTGCGCCACTGTTGTATGAAAAGTTCTGTATAAATAAAGTTTCTGATGTGATTATATTTTGCTGCTCGTAGTACAGTTTGAGGAATTTACAGTTTTTTACTGGAATAATAAAAAACTCAGATGTGACTCCTAATCTCATCTTTTATCTTGGTTTCAATCCTGTACGTCGTCGTTGTGGATCAGAAAAGGATCATCTTGAGAAATGTGTTCAACTGTGCAATCCAGAAAGAAACATCTTATTATAATCAATATTACCTTTGCATTTTTATTCCTCAAAACTGTAAAAACACAAACATTGATTATGTATGTACTAGATTTGAGAAAGCAATCTCCCAGTAGTTCAGGTGTTGAAGCGTAGATGAGACAGACCAACTGTCAGCATGTGCTTTTTGTTTGTGTCCTTAAAACATTTGATTGTGAAGGTTGTGTTGAGTTTAATGGGAGACTCGTGTAACAATGGTCTATAAATGGACTATAAACGTCTGTAAAGGGTTGCTTGTTAAGAACTTTTTTGTCTAATGTAATATTGGACCATTTCCACAACAACAACCAACAAACCGTGCAGACCACATGTTCCAGTTCAGGGGTCGGCAACCCGCGGCTTTTAGCGCCGCCCTAGTGGCTCCTGGAGCTTTTTCAAAAATGTTTGACCTTCTTTTTTCCTTTCTTCTTTTTTCTCTTTTTTCCTTTTTTTCTCTTTTCTTTTTTTTCTATTTTTTTTCCTTTTTTTCTTTTTTCTTCTTTTTTCCATTTTTTCCTTTTTTTTCTTCCTTTTTCCTTTCCTTTTTAATCTTGACATTTCGACTTTTTTCTCAACATTTCGATGTTTTTCTCAACATTTAGAATTTTTCATGAAATTTTGACTATTTCCTCGATATTTCAGATTTTTTCTCAATATTTCGACTTTTTGCTCGACATTTCGACTTTTTTTCAAGATTGTACTTCAACATTAATCTTGACATTTCTACTTTTTTCTCAACATTTTGATTTTTTTCTCAACATTTGTACTTTTTCCTCGACATTTCGACTTTTTTCTCGAAGTGCATAATAAAAAAAAAAAATCTTCCCCCACTACTATAGAAAACATGCAGCATGTGTTGCCTTCATTCTAAGGCTTATACAAGACTTTTCATTTTTTGCGTGTCCAGACGTATTTGTTTTTTGTGTTTTTGGTCCAGTATGGCTCTTTCAACATTTTGGGTTGCCGACCGCTGTTCCAGTTCAATCTCCATGGTCTTTGAAATAGGGTCTAACTAAGAAATAAAATACAATCCATTCCGAATACCACTTAACAGAGTGCTAATAAAGGTTCGGTAAGCTTAGACAGAATATAACTTTAACATTCAGTCTTCATAAGCATCTCCTGATATAAACATGCCTTCGCATTACAGAAAACACCAACAGATTATTTTTTGAATCAAGATTAACTGAAACTCCATGATTTGGTGAAGTTACAGACACTCACAATCATGTAACAGCTAAATGTAAAGCATTACCAGAAAACTTACAATACATGTTTACTTTCAGTTCAAATAATGAAGATAGTCGTAGAAAATCTAATTTTAAACATTTATTTGCCCGAACAAGTTAAAAGCAGATGAACACTTAGATTGTTGTAATTAAGTTATGGAATTCATTACATGATGATTTAAAGGGCTGTATAAACATATTTCAGTTTAAAAAGAAATTTAAAGAGAAAAAAATAGCAATGTATGGATGAAATAGTCAAAATGTATAATATATGTAGACAATAGATCTTTAATTATTTTGTTTTTCTTTTCTTGTGATATTAACTAAGTAATTGTGCAGACAATCTGTTATTATTGTTCAGTTTAGTTTTGAGGGAGGGGCCGGTAGAATAAGATTTACTTCTTCCTGCTCCTTTCTGGTTATGGAATAAGCTTTTGATTGTGTTGTCATTTTACATGTTTGTTTCTTTTGTTTGCATATTTCCATGATCGGAATAAATAAAAATGAAATGAAATGAAAAGCAACTTCTGGAAGAAAAGGACAAACACTTTGACACTACCAACATCTGCCAGCAGGTGGCAGCAGAGAACGGTGAATAGCCTTTACATTAAACTACATTAAACGTAATTCTGTGTAGAAGGAGCATCAAATCCTGTCCCTCCTTGTGTTTATGTGAGCAGTCATGGCTCCTGAAGTAGAAACTGGGCTTTAGGACCAAAAGTCAGACAGTCAATCAATCTTTCCTCCCTTTCCTTCCTTCCTTCCTTCCTCCTTTTCTTTCTTCCTTCCTTCTCTTCTTTCTCCCTTCTTTCCTTCTTTTCTTTCTTCCTTCCTTCCTTCCTTCCTTCCTTCTTTTCTCCCTTCCTTCCTTCTTTTCTCCCTTCCTTCCTCCTTCCTTCCTTCCTTCCTTCCTTCCTTCCTTCCTTCCTTCTTTTCTCCCTTCCTTCTTTTCTTTCTTCCTTCCTTCCTTCCTTCCTTCTTTTCTCCCTTCCTTCTTTTCTTTCTTTCTTCCTTCCTTCCTTCCTTCCTTCCTTCCTTCCTTCCTTCCTTCCTTCCTGCCTTCCTTCCTTCCTTCCTTCTTTTCTCCCTTCCTTCCTCCTTTTCTTCCTTCCTTCCTTCCTTCCTTCCTTCCTTCCTTCCTTCTTTTCTCCCTTCCTTCTTTTCTTTCTTTCTTCCTTCCTTCCTTCCTTCCTTCCTTCCTTCCTTCCTTCCTTCCTTCCTGCCTTCCTTCCTCCCTTCCTCCTTTTCTTCCTTCCTTCCTTCCTTCCTTCCTTCCTTCCTTCCTTCCTTCCTTCCTTCCTTCCTTCCTTCCTTCCTTCCTTCCTTCCTTCCTTCCTTCCTTCCTTCCTTCCTGCCTTCCTTCCTTCTTTTCTCCCTTCCTTCTTTTCTTTCTTCCTTCCTTCCTTCCTTCCTTCTTTTCTCCCTTCCTTCTTTTCTTTCTTTCTTCCTTCCTTCCTTCCTTCCTTCCTTCCTTCCTTCCTTCCTTCCTTCCTTCCTTCCTTCCTTCCTTCCTTCCTTCCTTCCTTCCTTCCTTCCTTCCTTCCTGCCTTCCTTCCTTCCTTCCTTCTTTTCTCCCTTCCTTCCTCCTTTTCTTCCTTCCTTCCTTCCTTCCTTCCTTCCTTCCTTCCTTCCTTCCTTCCTTCCTTCCTTCCTTCCTTCCTGCCTTCCTTCCTTCCTTCCTTCTTTTCTCCCTTCCTTCCTCCTTTTCTTCCTTCCTTCCTTCCTTCCTTCCTTCCTTCCTTCCTTCCTTCCTTCCTTCCTTCCTTCCTTCCTTCCTTCCTTCCTTCTTTTTTTCTATAGGGCTTTCCCAGATAAAATCACAAAGTGCTTTACAATATATTAGTTAAAACACAAAGGCTAAGATAAATAATAAAAGACGCGTATACACAAAAAACAATTCAAATATAAGACAAGTTGCCCGGTCAACTAAAAGCTTGTTTAAATAAAAATGTCTTCAGCTGTTTTTTAAAAGAGGCAAAACTCTGGGTCAGACTCCGAACAAGAGAGCGTTCTACAGTCGAGGGATGGGAAAGCCTGATCTCCTCTAGTTTTAAAATGTGAGTAGGACGGATAAAAGGTTCTGATCTGAGGACGACGTGACCGAGCCGAGGAATAAGGGGTTAAAAGATCACACGTGCCAGTGCAGAAGGATAATGTCGGGGTATCATGTTGCCATCTACGAGCACCAGTTAAACGTCTGGCTGCTGCATTCTGCACATCTGCAGGAGGTTTAAGGAACGCTTGTTAAAACAAGTAAAACTGAGTTAGAATAGCCAAGTCTAAAAGAATGTAAAAGCATCTCCAAATCAGTGCGTGAAACAATATTCTTTAGTTTTTAAATGTTCCTCAGATAATAAAAGCATTTTTTGGTCAATTCTCTTGAACGTCTCTCTGGTGAGTCGAGTAACACCCCCGGGTTTCTGATGCTGGACTGGACCGAAGAGCTCAGGGACCCGAGGGTTTTTTGATAAGCAAGATTTTTTCATGCGGGACGAAGATCAGTGCCTCCGTTTTTGAGGAGTTCAGTTTCAGACAATTGTTGGCAAGTAAATGCCAACAACCCCTCCCCTGTTCCCTGTAGTGCACCAACTAATCAGGTATCAGTCATGTACATGTACATGTACTGCTCATGGATAGTTAGTACTAATACTTTGACAGTGTGTCCGTGTCTCTCCTTTCTCTGTTCTTCATTCATTCTTTCTGCTCTCCCTTTTCCTGCTGTGACCAGCTGGACTCCAGTAGTACGGTCAGTACTGGAGTTGAGGGGGATGAGGAGGGATGGCATCCCCTCCTGAAATAAAAACGGTCCAAATCATCCCCCCCTGAAATAAAAACGGTCCAAATCATCCCCCCCTGAAATAAAAACGGTCCAAATCATCCCCCCCTGAAATAAAAACGGTCCAAATCATCCCCCCCTGAAATAAAAACGGTCCAAATCATCCCCCCCTGAAATAAAAACGGTCCAAATCATCCCCCCCTGAAATAAAAACGGTCCAAATCATCCCCCCCTGAAATAAAAACGGTCCAAATCCTCCCCCCTGTAAAACTGTCATCCCTCCTTTCCATCCCTTATGTAATTTCATCAATGAATGTGGTTTTACTGCTATTTCAACATTTAGAGTCATCACCAGAAAAATAACACCAGAAAAATTACTTATTTGACAATTTTCACCTGTTTCAAGTAAATTTTCACTTGAAATAAGTAGAAAAATCTGCCAGTGGAACAAGATTTATCTTCTTATTACAAGCAAAAAAATCTTGTTCCACTGGCAGATTTTTCTACTTATTTCAAGTGAAATCTACTTGAAACAGGTGAAAACTGTTGTTTTTTTCCAGTGATGAGTCTTGTTTTAAGTGTAATGAGATTGTTTTTACTAAAATGAGACATTTTAACTAGAAATAAGACAAATATTCTTGTTAAGATTGTGAGTTTTTGCAGTGATCCATGTTACTTATCCTGTGAAGGACAGAGTCATATTGATAAGTTCAGAAAAGTGTTTTTTATTGTTGTGTTTTGATGTATTTGATGTAAGCCCAGTGGATATTTAACTCTTACAGAAGGCTGCATTTAACTGCTGCTATGTCATTCCTGCAGTATTTCTGCAGGTGTTTTGGTCACTGCTATTGGCCCGGTTTCCCAGATCAGTTAAGTAGTTCTTAACAGTTAAGTAGTTCTTTCACAGGCTCCTTAAGATGGTTTGAAAGAAGTCTTTCGCTGTTAAGAACTACTTAACTGATCTGGGAAACCGGGCCATTATTTGTAATACATTATATTATTTGTAATCAGCACAAATTATCTGTCCCCATATGATCAAATCTCCCATCCCCCCTGATTTTTTTTTACAACTCGAGTACTGAGTACGGTCCCTCTTTATGGTCCTGGTCCTGCTCAAGGTTTCTTTCCCCCTAAACAGGAGTTTTTCTTGCCACTGTTTGGCTTGATATTTTCTCCCACTAGGGGAGTTTTTACCTGCTGCTTTTTATGTAATAATAATAATCTTCTTGGTCTCTTGAAAGCGCCTCAAGACAACTCAAGTTCAACTCAATAAAATTGAATTGAACTGCATTGAATCCCAGGCTGGAGATCACAGCCCTGAGTGGTCGAACTACCGCTGACACTAATGGTGTCTTCATTGTCCACATTTGATGTTCTGCAGTTTCTTGCTCACCACAATATATGGCTGCTTAGCCATCACTAGTTTATCCGCCTGGATCTGGCATTCCCACAGGAGATTAGCTCTTTCCTTCTTTCAGTCTACCACTCTTGGAAGTCTCCCCTACCCTGATGTTGGGACCTCTAACCCGTACTCAGTACAAGTGTTCCTGTACACTA